>NC_061510.1:61920591-62006564 GCF_022539505.1 Lolium rigidum | reverse complement strand
ACTTCGTCTCCGCGGAGATCAATCCCGCGGAGACGAAGCCTGCTGAGCTGCGCGAGCACGAAGCCGCCGGGCTGCCGAGTCGCCGCCGGCCGCCGCCGCCCTCCTCGCGCGCCGCCGCCGTCTCCAGCCGCTGCCGGGCGCTACCGCCTTCCGCCACCGCGCCCGCGCCGGCCGCGCGCCACCCGAGCCGCCCGCGCGCCCACCGCCTGCCACGCGTCGCCCGCGCGTCCGCCACCGCGTCGCCCGCGCCCGCCCACCGCCGCCCGCGGCCGCCTCCTCGCCGTCCGCCGCGCCCCCGCCACCTGCCGGCTGCCGGCCGCCACGCCCACCTCCGCCGCGGTAGCGCCGCCCCATCTTCTCTTTTTTTATTTTTTTATTTGTTAGATTAGTTAATTTGTTAGGTTAATTATATAGAAACAATAGTTATAAAAAAAGTTAGTACAATTAGTTAGAAATTTAGTTAGAAAAAAGTTAGTAAAATTACTTAGAAATTTAGTTAGAAAATTAGTTAAAACAATAGTTAGAAAAAAGTTAGTAAAATTAGTTAGTAAAATAGTTAGAAATTTAGTTAAAACAATAGTTAGAAATTTAGTTAAAATAGTTAGAAATTTAGAAAAAAGTTAGTAAAATTTAGTTAAAATAGTTAGAAATTTAGTTAGTGTTACTTGTTACAAAAATAGTTATGAGGGCCGCCGCGCAGTAACCGCTACGCTCGCGATGGCGCCCCCAAATACGGTAGTGCCGACGCCCTGCCCGGCGCCCCAAAATAGAGTATGTAGTGCGGCGCGCCGGTAACCGCTACGCTCGCGATGGCGCCCCCCAAATACGGTAGTGCCGATGCCCCGTCGGCGCCCCCAAAATAGAGTATGTGGTGCGCCGCGCCGTGACCGCTACGCTCGCGATGGCGCCCCCAAATACGGTAGTGCCGACGCCCCTGTCGGCACGCCCAAAATAGAGTATGTAGTGCCGGCGCCCCCAAAGCGGTAGTGCCGGCGCCGACTAACATAAAAGTAGTGAATTTATTTTTTAATTTATGTTAACGTTGGTACATATATATATGATTTGTTTTCGTAGCTACGATGCCGCGACAGCCGCCGCGCCGTGGTCCGACTCTTCTAGAGGAGATGGAGCGAGATGGGGGAGGTCCGGGACGGGCTCCGCCGGGGTGGCACTCGGGAGGGTCTTAGCTTCGGGTCGCGCACCTTGGTGCGGAATCCGGGTCCCGTTGTCGACCCGGATATTCTTTGGTGGAGGTCTTATGGGCCACTGGTCGTTTCGGAGGGGCCGGCCCCGCCGGAGAGGTAGCTCGGCGCATTGAAGCGGAGGACCAGCACGTTCGCCGTTACATGTACGCGTTAGACAACATGTATAGGACCGGATGGAGCGTTATGCGGGGATCTCATGTTAGCTATGCTCCCGTTGTTGTTCCGTGGCTTTGGGGGCACACCCGGCCGCGGCTCGGGACCCGGTCGGCGCCCTCTAGGACCCGGTCCGCGCGGTTGAGTGGTTGTAGTAGTGATTGATATGTATTAGGGTTAAATAAACATGAACCCGATATCTATGTATGCATGTAACTGCAGTATCTGCTTTCAGCACTATATTATCGATCCTTAGTTAAGAACTACACATATGTAACTCCATTTTCAGTTTTCACGCATTATCCTTAATTTGATCATATGATGGTTCCTATGTATAGCTTGCGTGGTCGTTGTAGAAAGCATGGAGAGAGATGAAATTCAAGAAAATTTCATGGAGGAACTCATAGCAAACGGTACTCTGGATGATCGCGACGACGACGTTATTCCAGATGATGGCGGTGACGATGTCACCGCAACTTATTTGAATGACTCCGGTGAGGGAGCGGAGAATATTGAGGAAGAAGATCCTAGTGGCGCCGGTGAGGAACAAGATCATCATAATGGCTCCCGAACTGTAGTTATCACCGAGGTATATAAACTAATTAAGCCGCTGTTGATCGACTAGATGCATTAACTAATTAAATTGTGCCGGCTATGAATTATTTCTTTTTAGCCCTCCGGATCGAGCACTTCTTCGTCAAAGTCGAGGAAGCGAGGCCCGGCCAAAAAGTTGGATGACGGTGTTAGGCACGACATCACCCACATCGAAAAGGATGGTAAACCGATTGCTCCGAGAGAAAGGTGCAAAGGCATTTATAGCTCAATGCGGAGTGCTTGTTAGGGACCACGTCCCGATCACCGTTCGAGAATGGCACAAGCCGAAGGGACTAGTGCTGTACTGCAGAGGAAGAAGGTCAAGGTCTTTATATCGATGATGTAGCCAAAAACAGCATTATGGACAAGCTCATGTCACATTTCAACATAGTACCCGAAGAGGAGGGTGACGCCTGAAAAGGCCAAGATGGAGCAGGCCCTCCGCGAGTTTGGCAAGAAGAAGATGGCCGAACTATTCAAGAGCCACAAGAAAAGATTGCGCCGCCTTATCAAGATAAAGAAGACTCGGACAATGAGAAGGTAAAAACTCTTAGGAAGAATTCGTGAAGTACAGCACGGAGTCGAGAAGAATTTAAGAGAAGGTCGGAAATAAATAAGGCAAATGCTGCGTTGAAGCTATATCACCAAATTGCGGGTCCAGGTGGATACGGGGCTAACCGTCCTAAGTGGCAAGCAGTGAGGCGGAACCGACCGATAAAGGGATCAGATTAGGGACACACGGTTGGATCGAACGGTGCAAGGAGTGGTTCTACGGGATTGGGGGAACGTTGCATCCGAAAACGAGGAAGTGCATCTATAAGAAAGCTCATCCGAAGGTTCCCATTGATGCCCTGGAAAGAGCACATAGGGACGTGGAGGCGGGGTTGTTCCAGCCCGAAAGAGAGAACGATGAGCTGACACGCGCCCTTGGGAACAAAGAACACGGCGGACGAACACGAGGCACGAAGGCTCCGTTCCGTGGAAGTATGGCTTTCTGCGGAAAGGAAGAGATTTCCGATAAAAGCCATGAGAGGAGGAAGGCAAGGGAAACAGACCGCCTGGCTAACTTAGAGGAGGGTATGAGCACCATGAAAGCCCAATTAACCATGGTAACCCAAGTACTTACATCTCGGATGGCTCGAGGGCGGGCTGCAGATCCCGCATTGCTCAATGCCATCGCCCCAGTGCAATCTCAACCACACCGGAAAAGCAGCGTGGCTTCCTCTCGCGAGGTGGATAATGATGATGATGATGACCGGGTGGTCGAGCCTCCTCGCTACCCCCGTGGATGATCTCACCGAGAGCCGTCCTTGTGAGCTGCATGTTAAAGTTTTCAACCTATCCTTCAAGGCGGCGGTCGGCATCCTCTTACCTACAAGGTCTTACCATTGCCGTTCGGTCCAAGACGACTTTCTTTGTTGTGATGGTGGATGAAGTGATGAGAGCTTATGAGGGGTTGGTGCTTGAGCACCCTGCGGGTGAAGATGGGGAAATCAAAGAAGCGGGAGAAGCCCGTAGAACCACTGTGCAATGGCGGAAGGAGAACATTGTGTTTCCGGGTGAGAAGCCAACAAGCATGCCACCTCCGCCTCCTCCGCCACCTGAGTCTCCTCCGCGTGATGATTCTCCTGTGCGCGATGATGATTCCCCTATCCATGACCAGTCTGCTCCGCGTGAAAATACTCCGCCGCCTCCTCCTCCTCCTCGTCAGGAGACTCCGCCGCCTCCACTTAAGCAAAAGAGGAAGCTGTCCGCGGCACCTCCTACAACTCCGAAGAGATCATCAACTCCAATGAGGGCACAGACTCCAGAGTTGTTACCACATGAGCAGACTGAAGAGCAAAAGGCGTTTCTTGCGCCGAAGAAGGTGTTTATTCGACCGCAGACAGTGAAGCACTTTGCCGAGACGAGAATGAAGAGACCTGAGCTGAGAGCTGATTATGACCGCTCTCTTGGACAGTCCTCTAGAGCGAGCAAAGAAGCAAAAAAGTCGCCCGGCTTGGACGACGGGACATTCGAGCCGCACCCCACTTCATCGTGGAGCCATATCATGATCCGGAGACGGCATCGATGATCGAACGGGCGGCTAGAGCTCAGGGGAGCATCGGTTGAGTACGAAGATTACTATCCAACGGCTCAAGTGGTAAACACGTATAGATACGGAAAAGATCTCGTCAAACTCAGCGAGCTCGCGCGTCTAGGGACTCGAGATGCGAAGGTTGCATGAATGGTACCTGAAAGCTCTGTCGAAGAAGTGAAAGCTACCTCACGGTGTATCTTAGAGATGAGCATTACTTCCGGGGGAAGACGAGATAAACCTTGAGATAGAAGAAGCTGATTTCAGTTATTCAATCAAGACGCCCTCGACAAAGCTGTTATCGGTTACTACTGCTCGTAAGTGATTTATTTGTGTAATTAAGTTTGTAGCTCATTCATTTGCACTAACAATTATCCTTTGTGTACGCTATACATTTAATTATGCGAGAATGAAGAAGCTGGAATACAAAAGAGGCAAGCTCCAACCGGCTGGGGTTCATAGACCCAAACACGGTTCATGAAGTTACGGTTCGACGAGTACCCCAAGGACACGAGAGGACAACATCGTAATGTTTTTAGAGAAGCAAGCGAGACAAAGAGGATATATTCTTTCCCTACAACTTCAAGTGAGTGTTATATATAACATACATTATGCTTGTGCACCTTCCACTTTATTCTCGTAATCATTGAGCTATGCTTGTGCGGTTTCCACTTTATTCTCCTAATCATTGATCTTCAACTTGGAGTCGTAAACGTCATGGACTCGAAACGTAAAGAATATGCGGAATGGGCGGACATGGCTGCCATCCTCCGGAGGTAGTTTCAATCAATTTCGTATTGGCATCTTCATCTGCTCTAATTCGAAGATATCATCAACTAATCAATTACTCATTTACTCATTATTTTTTGCCGGGCGGGGCTTGGAAACGGTTCATCAATACTGTTCCGGGTGAATGGAAACCGAGCTTACATTTAGAGATTACCACTGTAAGTAGTACTATATATATAGCTATGTCCGTGAAACTTTATATATGATATTTACTTTCAATACGATGCTTGATTATTAGTTTGATCGAACTATTTTTTCGTAAAGTGTATGAGGCAGGAACAAGGGAATAACTTATGTGGATACTACGTCTGCACCTTCATGCGTGACATGTCCTGTCCCAAGGGTGGGGACCCCAAATACACCACACTCGTGTACGATAACAAATTTTCACAATTAATCTTAATTAGTACCATCTATTGTATTGAGTTCCATTCATATATTGATCTCCTTTTTTAAATATAGATGACACGCCTACGGGACACTCTCATAACAGCGGATCAAATAAAAGCAATTCAAGAGGAAATCGCGGGATTCTTTATTACCGAGGTCCTTACCCCGGTGGAGAGCACTATCGGCGGATCGTGACGGGGGACGAAATCCGTCGAGGACATTTTGTATTGTAAATATGCATGCATTACGTGTACTGTTGACGATGTCGTGTACTGTTGACGATGTCTATATATATTCATGACGATTTTTTGTGGTTTCTTGAATGATATATATGCATTGCTGAAACTCTGCCGTGGCAGAGAAACGCCCTGTTTCTCTGCCGCGGCAGAGAACGCTGGTACAGCCTAAACCTGTGCCGCGGCGGAGAAATAGCAATTCTCTGCCGCGGCGGAGAACCTAGGCCCGGTTCGTACCACGAACCGGGACCAAAGCCTTCCACCGCGAGCTCCCTGGCCGCACCACGTGTCGAGGCCTTTAGGCCCGGTTTATCTTTGAACCGGGACTAAAGGGTACCCCCTTTAGTCCCGCCTAGTTGGTCCCGGTTCGGGAACCGGGTCTAAAGGCCCAAATGGACCGGGCCTATTGCCCCGTTTTCCACTAGTGACCAAAAACAGCATAAAACAGCAACTGGCTCTTCGGCATCTCATCAATAGGTTAGTGCCGGAAAATGCATAATAATGACATAAAGTGTGTATAAAACATGTAAGTATCATCATAAAAGTAGCATGGAACATAAGAAATTATAGATACGTTTGAGACGTATCATCCACCTCTTCCTCCTCCGTGCCTAAGGTAGCAGAATAACCCTGTAGCGACAGCCGTCCAGCACCCTATAGCATTGGTTCTTCAACTTGTTGTACAACATCCACCAGGAGCAAGGGGGAGCCCACCGTGCTAACGGGCTCTAGTGGCCGCTGCGGATCCAAGTGGTCTTTGACCGGACCGAATGCCTCGAGGCCCAGGGACAAAACGGCCCAGCCAACGCGTCTAGCAGCCCAACTAGCTCGGACAGCCTGGTAAACTCCACCGTGACCTCGTTGACATAAGGGAGCGAGCAACCTTCGCATGGCGGAGGCGGCGCCCTTCGTGGAGAGGGAAGGACCACGACCGTTCCAACCCAAATCTCCCCCACGCGCGTCAGCTCGGTCCCTCTGCATCTTGCTCAGTGTCCTGCGTCACCGCGGTCGCCCACTCATCCCCCACCCTTTGCAGTCGCGAACTCCACCTGGTTGGCGATATTGACCAGCGATGAAGGAAGCGAGCTTGGCTCCACTGCGTAGCTAGCCGTTGCGGGTGGCAGCCTGTCGATGCCAGACGCGGCAGCCATCTTTCGGAGTCTTCTTTCTCTGACTTGGCGCCCACCCCTCCTACCGCTTTTCCTCTTTCCAGCTCGTCGTGGTCCAACCATGGAGGGGGTAGCAACAACCACCCCAGACGCAAGCGTCCTCCTACCTGTCCCACCTCTATCGCATGTTGGAGCCGTACTCCCGCCGGATGCGCCGCCACCGGAGCCAGGGAGCAGGTCTGGTGTCCCCGGAGTGTAGGGGTATTGGCGTCGCGTCGGCCATGCCACCGCGCCACCATTGCCAGCTCCTCCTCTCCTGTCTCCACCGCCCGCCCGAGGCGTCGGACGTCTGAAGTCCATGGTACGGACCACGTGGACCCGCAGGGGGTAGGCGAGAGTGTTGACATGAGGCACCACTGCCTGCGACGGCGCCGCCATGTCCACCGCCGACAGCGGGTCATCTGGCTCGATGACGTGGAGATCTACCTCTCGCGCGATCGACGCCAGATCAAGGCACCATGCCGAAAGTCGAAACACACCCATGTCGGCACGGCTCCTCGTGAGAGGGTGCAGCCTCTCCACCCACGCCACCGGCGCGAGCACTGCCTCCGCCGTGGCGAGGTTCCATACGTTTGCCGGCACGCCCTCAATCTCCACTTCAGCATGAACGCAGAGGCCGCTGGAGGATGCGTGCGTCCGCCGCGACCATGGACGAAGGATCATCCTGAAGAACGGCGATGAAAGCACCTCCTCCCTCAGCACCCGATCACGATCATCTTTCACCGCGAAGAAGATGAGAAAATCTTCCGGCCTATGGCAATGCATCGAGAACGACCCCGGTGCGAGCCTGTGCACCTCCTCCAAGCCCTGAGCCACTTCCTCCGACGATTGCCAACGATGACCGCCAATAGCACCTTGGAGAGCGTCTCCTCCGTGTCGTCGATCTCCGCCGTGCACGGGATGATGCAGGCCGCGCGCGTGGGGCGTCGAGCGAGTTCGCCACCCACAACCACCGGGCGCGGCTCCGAGCGCAGCGCCAAAGGCTCGACTTGCATCTCTGCGCCACAGCGAGAGCTCCTGGCGCGCATCACGCGCGCGCACGTGGTGGTTACCGTCATCCCTGCTGTCCGAGCGGACGTGGTCCTCGCTATGCGGCCGCTTCCTTGCCGGCTCGTCGCCGTGGTGCTCCGGCGAGCGCGGCCTTCGTGGTCGTGGCAGAGAGCACGCACGCGTCATGTGCCCCGCCTCGCCGCAGCGGAGGCACACCAGCCCCGTCTTGCAGTTGGCGGCACGGTGCCCGGGATGTGCACACAGCAAGCACATGCCTTAGAAGCCATCAAAGGCTCCACCTTCCCGCCCCGTGCGCGCTGCCCTCGCCGTGACCCGCTTGCCGGTGCGCTTGCGCGTAACATGAGGCGGTTCTTCCCAGGGCGTTCATTGGATCTTCAGAATCATCCAGTTCGTCGAAGGCCATCCGCTCCTCCTCCCGGTGGACTTCGGAGCGCACCTCCTACCCGGACCGAGAGGATTCCGACACCTCGGCCCGTGCCGCCGCTCGTCCACCGGCAAGCGCGTCGCGGTACGAGCGCAGTGTGTCCTCCGAGTCCGAGGCTCGCCCGCCGCGCCATTGATCTTGCCGGCCACGAGGGCTCGCCACCGGGAAGGGGACGGAGAAAAAGGGAGGGGGTGGGGGTGGGGGAGGGGAAGCCATGTCTAACCTCGGGGGTGGGCGGGTTGGTTGGACGCCGGCGCGGCGGCGGCAGGATTTGGCTCCTCACCTCGAGCTCTCCGTGGGCTCCGTCCCTCTCTCTTCCTCTCTTCGAGTAAACCTAACGTACCAGCAGCTCATTTTCTCAAAGGCAGTCTGTCGGCTCTTTCTCCAGGGCAGCTGTGAACTTTGCTGTTGGATGTAAGCCAGCCATGTCAAACGTACGTTGTCATGGCTGCCACTGTAATGATTGCCTTGGAGCTGCTCACGAAGCTCATGCACTACACACTCCAGTGTTCATCCTTGTGTCGATCATTCTATCAGCCTTTGCAGGAAGTCAGCACCCTGTGAACAGTTGATAAGATGGATTTCTTACATGCATGGGATCGGGTGCGCATTTGGTCCGGACCTTATGGCGCCATCACCTAATCTCTAACCGTGTGTCCAGGTTGAGATTCGTTCAGCCGGTTGACTGCATGCAGCGTATTGTACCGAAGCCTAGCTACATGCCATGTATTTTCACTGTTTGCCTGTACCATGTGACAGCGCCGGGTACAAGTCTGCTCCACTCAAAGGTACCCTGCCCGTCCTTCCCAGTACTTTGGTAGCAGCAAGAAGTACACCCCACCGGCCCACATGTACCTCTTCACTCCTACTCTAAAAGCTGACTTATCTTGCATTTTCAGCTTGAATCGTTTCGAATTCTACTGTTTCGTCCAAACGAAAATTGTTCGTCTCCTTTTTTTGAACATAACACAACTAAAGATGGCCGAATTCTTATAAAGTACTTTGAAAATGTCTGCATAGTAACCAACAACACAAGTATGAAGTTCATTGCATCTGCCAGACAGAACAGAGTTGTTTAGATTCAGAAACCAGAATCATCTGCACAACTGCAACTAGAATTCGTTGTATGAACTTTGGTTCCACAAAAAATAAGAAACAGAAATGTGAGCTATTGCATAGAGCAGTCGCCCGGCAGCACCTAAAAAAGATTTTAAGAAACCAGCTGTTGTTTGCATATAAATTCTGGAGAGTCCAAGAACAAGCCGTTCATCCGCTGATTTTAGTTGCAACTTTCCGTTGCCGAAAGGGTTCTGTCAAATCCCTTGCAAGAGCAGTTTATCCTCTGTTCTTATAAGCCATACAAAAACCAGCTGCCACTGAAACCACCGAAACCAGCTACTTGATGTAACATTTAGGACACCGTTCATACTATATTTATATTAAATATGCACCAGAATATTTCATTTTGGTACGAACAGTTGGTTATGGTAAAATCGTCAAAACAACGTATCTCAACGTCTTTTAAGTTCGACCATCAATAGATTCAGCATAAAAATAGATTCCTTAATCGGTTTCACTATAAATTAGGCGCCTCATTCTGAGTCAATTTCTCATCTTAAAATAGGGGTTACAAAATTGGAACTCAAAAAATTCTTAGTTGTACATGGGTTGCAACTAATTTTTTTCCAGTTGCATATGTCTTGTAACTGATATTTTAAAGGTTCTGTATGGGTTGCACATGGCATTTTCTTATTTGCGCAAGAAAGTATTGCAACTAATTTTTTATTTTGAAAATCTTGCAACTAATATTTCCTTGACTACAAAATGTGATTATATTTTTCATCAGTCGTGTATGGGTTACAATTTGTGTGTATGCAAACATGAATAGCTAAGAAGACAACTTAGTCTCAAGTATCTATGCCCTCCCTTCCTTAATATATCTACTTGATTTTTGTGCATGTGTAATTGTAACGGGTCATCTAAAGTAATCACTTTTGTCCATTCGTATATTTTCATATAACAAAGGTAGCCGAAACCCTATGAATCCGTTCCAAGCAACTTAAAGGTATCCCCACGCAATAACAAAGTGATCCTTCGTTTGACACATAGTAGCACTTCCGATGGTCCATTCGGTTAGCGGCCGCGTAGATTTTAGGTTTTAAGGTGCTACTTTGGTAAAATTAATGATGTATATAGTTTAGTTGCATCAATGAACTCAAAATGACGATGAACTCCTCGTTTAATTCTCCCGTAAAAAAATTATTCAAGTTTATCAGTTTATATTTACATGAGTTGGTCTGCGCGAGCCTCTAATGCGAGCGAAACTGAGTTGTAATATAGGTAACCACCTCGACGTGGACTACATAGGTAACCATGAGGTACATAAACTCTAAGGCATTGACATCACAATGTTGCATAGTGAGGTATATCAAAAAAGAGATAAGATCTCCATAGATGCTTACTATGGTTGTGGATATATATTATGAGGCTATCGGTTAGGTCCTTTAATATTAGGCGAAGTAATCCTAATGTTTTAGTGTAGATATCCACATTGACAAGACATTCATTTGTCGCATGTGGTATTGCTAAGGTGACTTCAACATGTCTGAAAAAGGATCATACCATTGTATCATAGGTAACACAGTAAGGCTCATTTCGACGTGTGGGATCAAATCATGAGTAACCACGTAATAGATGAACCCCATGCATTGATATCTTATAGTCGCCCGATGAAGTCCTTTTGATGTTGGCGAAGGTATCCTAAAGTTGTAATATAGGTAACCACCTCAACATGGAACACGTATGTAACCGTGAGTTAGCTAAACTCTAAGGCATTGATATCGTAGTGTTCAATGGTGAGGTCCTTCAAAACATATATAACATCACCTTAGATGCTTACTATGGTTGTTGCGTAAGGCTTCCGGGTTGGTTAGTCCCTTTGATCTTTGGCGAAGGCATCCTAAAACTTTAGTGTAGATATCACCTTGATGTGGATATGCATTCTTCATGTGCGGTATTACTAAGGTCTTTTCTACATGTGTGAGAAATGGATCCTACCGTTGTATCATAGGTAACCGTGGACACTGGCTCATAAGTAACTGCTGATAGATGAACCTAATACAATGATATCTTATTGTTGACCGGTGAAGTCCATCAATAGATTCACCATAAAAATAGATTCCTTAATCGGTTTCACTATAAATTAGGCGCCTCATTCTGAGTCAATTTCTCATCTTAAAATAGGGGTTACAAAATTGGAACTCAAAAAATTCTTAGTTGTACATGGGTTGCAACTAATTTTTTTCAGTTGCATATGTCTTGTAACTGATATTTTAAAGGTTCTGTATGGGTTGCACATGGCATTTTCTTATTTGCGCAAGAAAGTATTGCAACTAATTTTTTATTTTGAAAATCTTGCAACTAATATTTCCTTGACTACAAAATGTGATCATATTTTTCATCAGTCGTGTATGGGTTACAATTTGTGTGTATGCAAACATGAATAGCTAAGAAGACAACTTAGTCTCAAGTATCTATGCCCTCCCTTCCTTAATATATCTACTTGATTTTTGTGCATGTGTAATTGTAACGGGTCATCTAAAGTAACCACTTTTGTCCATTCGTATATTTTCATGTAACAAAGGTAGCCGAAACCCTATGAATCCGTTCCAAGCAACTTAAAGGTATCCCCACGCAATAACAAAGTGATCCTTCGTTTGACACATAGTAGCACTTCCGATGGTCCATTCGGTTAGCGGCGGCGTAGATTTTAGGTTTTAAGGTGCTACTTTGGTAAAATTAATGATGTATATAGTTTAGTTGCATCAATGAACTCAAAATGACGATGAACTCCTCGTTTAATTCTCCCGTAAAAAAATTATTCAAGTTTATCAGTTTATATTTACACGAGTTGGTCTGCGCGAGCCTCCAATGCGAGCGAAACTGAGTTGTAATATAGGTAACCACCTCGACGTGGACTACATAGGTAACCATGAGGTACATAAACTCTAAGGCATTGATATCGCAATGTTGCATAGTGAGGTATATCAAAAAAGAGATAAGATCTCCATAGATGCTTACTATGGTTGTGGATATATATTATGAGGCTATCGGTTAGGTCCTTTAATATTAGGCGAAGTAATCCTAATGTTTTAGTGTAGATATCCACATTGACAAGACATTCATTTGTCGCATGTGGTATTGCTAAGGTGACTTCAACATGTCTGAAAAAAGGATCATACCATTGTATCATAGGTAACACAGTAAGGCTCATTTCGACGTGTGGGATCAAATCATGAGTAACCACGTAATAGATGAACCCCATGCATTGATATCTTATAGTCGCCCGATGAAGTCCTTTTGATGTTGGCGAAGGTATCCTAAAATTGTAATATAGGTAACCACCTCAACATGGAACACGTATGTAACCGTGAGTTAGCTAAACTCTAAGGCATTGATATCGTAGTGTTCAATGGTGAGGTCCTTCAAAACATATATAACATCACCTTAGATGCTTACTATGGTTGTTGCGTAAGGCTTCCGGGTTGGTTAGTCCCTTTGATCTTTGGCGAAGGCATCCTAAAACTTTAGTGTAGATATCACCTTGATGTGGATATGCATTCTTCATGTGCGGTATTACTAAGGTCTTTTCTACATGTGTGAGAAATGGATCCTACCGTTGTATCATAGGTAACCGTGGACACTGGCTCATAAGTAACTGCTGATAGATGAACCTAATACAATGATATCTTATTGTTGACCGGTGAAGTTCTTCTAATGTTAGCGAATGTATTCAAAAGTAGTAATGTAGGTAACCACCTCGACGTGGAACACATAGGTATCCTAATCTTAACCACGAGGAGTTGTTTCTCGAGATAATAAGACATCAAAGCATGTGTCTCAAACTAACCGTTGATGGTGTGTATCGCTAACCATGATTTCAATAGTAATATCGTATTGTTGACGGGTTAGTTAGGCCCTTTGATCTTTGGCGAAAGGCATCCTAAAGTTTTAGTGTAGATATCCACCTTGACGTGGATATTCATTCATAGTGTGCGGTATTACTAAGGTCATTTCTACATGTGTGAAAAATGGATCCTACCGTTGTATCATAGGTAACCGTGGGCACCGACTCATAAGTAACCGCGTGATAGATTACCCCAATGAAGTGATATCTTATAGTTGCCCGATGAAGTCCTTCTAATGTTGGCGAAGGTATCCTCAAGTTTTATTGTAGATTACCACCTCGAGGTGGAACACATAGGTATCCTAATGTTGAGAATGGGGAGATCTTTTTCGAGCTAATAAGACATTGAAGCATGTGTCTCAAACTAACCATTGGTGGTGTGTATCACTAACCATGATTTCAATAGTAATATCGTAGTTAAATCCACGTAATAGATGAACCCAATGCATTGATATCCTATAGTTGCCCGATGAAGTTCTTCTGATGTTGGCGAAGGTATCCGAAAGTTGTAATATAGTTAACCACCTCGACATGGAACACATATTTAACCGTGAGGCAGATAAACTCTAAGGCATTGATATTGCAGTGTTCAATGATGAGGTCCTTCAAATCATATATAACATCGCCATAGATGCTAACACTATGGTTATAGTATAAGGTTGTCGGGTTAGTTGGGCCCTTCGATATTTGGCGAAGGCATCCTAAAGTTTTAGTGTAGATATCCAGACATGGATATGCATTCGTCGTGTGCGGTATTACTAAGATCATTTCTACATGTGTGAAAAAGGGATCCTACCGGCGTATCATAGGTAACCGTGGGCCTCGACTCATAAGTAATCGGGTGATAGATGAACCCGATGCACTCATATCTTATAGTTACCTGGTGAAGTCCTTCTAATGTTGGCGAAGGTATCCTAAAGTTGTATTGTAGGTTACCACAGCTAGACGTGGAACATATAGGTATCCTAATGTTGAGCCTGAGAAGTTCTTTTTTAAGCTAATAAGACATCCAAGCATGTGTCTCAAACTAATCGTTGGTGGTGTATCGCTAACCATGATTTCAATAATAATACCATAGTTAGATCCACGTAATATATCAACCCCATGCATTGATATCTTATAGTTTCCCGATGAAGTCCTTTTGAT
Organism: Lolium rigidum; assembly: GCF_022539505.1. Taxonomy (NCBI): domain Eukaryota; kingdom Viridiplantae; phylum Streptophyta; class Magnoliopsida; order Poales; family Poaceae; genus Lolium; species Lolium rigidum. Next base: position 61,992,404 of record NC_061510.1, on the reverse strand, counting down.
GTTGGCAAAGGTATCCTAAATTTGTAATATAGCTAGCCAGTACCTCGACGTGGACCACATATGTAATCGCGAGGCAGATAAACTCTAAGGCATTGATATCGCAGTGTTTAATGGTGAGGTTCTTCAAATCATATATAACATCGCCATAGGTGCTTACGATGGTTGTGGTGTAAGGTTGCCGGGTTAGTTAGGCCCTTTGATCTTTGGCGAAGGCATCCTAAAATTTAGTGTAGATATCCACCTTGACATGGATATGCATTCTTCGTGTGCGATATTACTAAGGTCATTTCTACATGTGCGAAAAAGGGATCCTACCGTTGTATCATAGATAACCGTGGGCACCGACACATAAGTAACCGCGTGATAGATGAACCCAATGCAGTGATATCTTATAGTTTTCCGGTGAAGTCCTTCTAATGTTGGCGAAGATATCCTAAAATTGTAATATAGGTAACCACATCCACGTGGAACACATAGGTATCCTAATATTGAGCCCGAGAAGTTCTTTTTCGAGCTAATAAGAGACCCAAGCATGTGTCTCAAACTAACCATTGGTGGTGTGCCGCTAATCATGATTTAAATACTAATATCGTAGTTAAATCTACGTAATAGATGAACCTAATGCATTGATATCTTATATATGGTTACCCGATGAATTAGTTTTGATGTTGGCGAAGGTATCCTAAAGTTGAAATATAGGTAACCACCTCAACGTGCAACATATGTGTAACCGTGAGGTAGATAAAATCTAAGGTATTGATATCACACTGTTCAATAGTGAGGTCATTCAAAACATATATAACATCGTCATAGATGCTTACTATTGTTGTGGCGTAAGGCGGGTTACTTAGGCCCTTCGATCTTTGGTGAAGGCATCCTAAAGTTTTAGTTTATATATCCACCTTGACGTGGATATGAATTCTTTGTGTGTGGTATTGCTAAGGTTATTTATACATGTGTGAAAATAGGATCTTACTGTTATATCATAGGTAATTGTGGGCTCCGAATCATATGTAACTGCGTGATAGATTAACCCAGTGAAGTGATACCTTACAGTTTCCTGGTGAACTCCTTCTAATGTTGGTGAAGGCATCCTAAAGTTTTATTGTAGGTTACCAGCTCGATCATAGGTATCCTAATCTTGAGCCCGAGGAGTTCTTTTTCGAGTTAATAATACATCGAAACATGTGTCTCAAACTAACCGTTGGTGGTCTGTATCGCTAAGCATGATTTCAATAGTAATATCGTAGTTAAATCCAAATAATAAATGAACCCAATGCATTGATATCTTATAGTTTCCCGATGAAGTCCTTCTGATGTTAGCGAAGGTATCCTAAAGTTGTAATATATGTAAAAACCTCGACGTGGAACACATATGTAACCGTGAGGCAGGTAAACTCTAAGGCATTAATATCGCAGTGTTCACTAGTGAGGCCCTTCAAATCATATATAACATCGCCATATATGCTTAATATGGTTGTGGTGTAAGGTTGCCGAATTAGTTAGGCCCTTTGATCCTTGGCACATTGGACAATACTTGCACGGTATCCTTACTCTCTATCATAGTGCTCCTTGTTCCAAGCACTATCTAAGGGATTTCAACACACTATCTAAAAGATATCTATGGTGTACACATGGTTCTTCCAAATTTAGGATCCCTTTGTCGAGGAATGTAACCCCAGACACTATCCAAAGGATCCAAGAAACGAATTATTCAAGCTAGTTATCCTCACGCCCCATCAAAAGGTATCCTCGCGTGTCATCTGATGTATCATTTCTACAAACTTGGTATCATGTTTACCAGAAGGTATGATCATGAAGCACCATTAAAAGGATCATTTCTATATGCTAGATGAAGGTATATTTTTGGCACATAGGATAGTATTTTGCACGGTGTCCTCATGCTTTTCCACGCACTATCTAAAGCATCGCCGATCACTATCTAAAAGTTATCTTCGGTGTACACATGGTCCCTTTTCTGCACTTGGGATCCTTTTCCAGTAATGTATCCCCAAGCACCATCTAAAGGATCTAGGGTGTCCTCACGCCCTATCAAAAGGATCTTCTTTGTAGCAAGTGTATTCATAGTCCGTGCTTGGAAAGGTCGGATCCTTTTTCCGGCAAGGTATCCTTGTGTATGGTATCGTTTTCCGCACAAGGGATCCTTTTAAACCACAAGGTATCGTCAAGCACTTTCGAAATGATCAAATCTATATGCTAGGTGAAAGTATATGCTTGGCACGTTGGACAATACTTGCATGGTATCCTTACGCTCTATTATAGTGATCCCTGTTCCAAGCACTATCTAAGGGATTTCAACGCACTATCTAAAAGATATCTTTGGTGTACACATGGTTCTTTCAAATTTAGGATCCCTTTGTCGAGGAATGTAACCCCAGGCACTATCCAAAGGATCCAAGAAACGAATTATTCTAGCTAGTTATCCTCCCGCCCCATCAAAAGTATCTTCGTTCCTAAAAAGGTATCCTCGCGTGTCATCTGATGTATCATTTCTACAAACTTGGTATCATGTTTACCAGAAGGTATCCTGAAGCACCATTAAAAGGATCATTTCTATATGCTTGATGAAAGTATCTATTTGGCACGCAGGATAGTATTTTGCACGGTGTCCTCATTCTTTATAATAGTGATTCCTTTTCTCCGCACTATCTAAAGCATAGCGTAGCACTATCTAAAATATATCTTTGGTGTAAACATGGTCCGTCCGAACTTAGGATCCCTTTTCTCGGAACGTATCCGTAAGCACCATCTAAAGTATCTCTTTTCTCGGAATGTATCCCTAAGCACCATCTAAAGGATTCAATATTGCATTATTCGAGCAAGTCATCCTCAAGCATTATTTTTTCGAAATTGGGATCATTTGTACCATAATATATCCTCAACAACTATTGAAGGATCATATATTGCCATCGTTCGAGAAAGGTATCCTCACGCCCTATCAAAAGGATCTTATCTCCTACCTAGTGTATCCATTGTCCGTGCTTGGCATGTCAGATCCTTTTCTGACATGGTATCCACGATGTCCTCTAAGGTATCGTTTATCCAACAAAGGTATCATCACGTGTCCTCTAATATATCATTTCTACAAACTTGGTATCACGTTTACTAGAAAGTATCCTCAAGCACTAACGAAAGGATCATTTCTATCTGCTAGATGAAGGTATATGTTTGGCATATAGGATAGTATTTTGCACGGTGTCCTCATGATTTTCCACGCACTATCTAAAGCATCACCGAGCACTATCTAAAAGATATCTTCGGTGTACACATGGTCCCTTTTATGCACTTGGGATCCTTTTTCAGTAATGTATCCCCAAGCACCATCTAAAGGATCTAGGGTGTCCTCACGCCCTATCAAAAGGATCTTCTTTGTAGCAAGTGTATTCATAGTCCATGCTTGGAAAGGTCAGATCTTTTTTCCGGCAAGGGATCCTCGTGTAAGGTATCGTTTTCCGCACAAGGGGTCCTTTTAAACCACAAGGTATCGTCAAGCACTTTCGAAATGATCAAATATATATGCTAGATGAAAGTATATGTATGGCACGTTGGACAATGTACTTGCATGGTATCCTTACGCTCTATCATAGTGATCCTTGTTCCAAGCACTATCTAAGGGATTTCAACACACTATCTAAAAGATATCTGTGGTGTACACATGGTTCTTCCAAATTTAGGATCCCTTTGTCGAGGAATGTAACCCCAGACACTATCCAAAGGATCCAAGAAACGAATTATTCTAGCTAGTTATCCTCACGCCCCATCAAAAGTATCTTCGTTCCTAGAAAGGTATCCTCGCGTGTCATCTCATGTATCATTTCTACAAACTTGGTATCATGTTTACCAGAAGGTATCCTGAAGCACCATTAAAAGGATCATTTCTATATGCTTGATGAAAGTATATATTTGGCACGTAGGATAGTATTTTGCACGGTGTCCTCATTCTTTATAATAGTGATTCATTTTCTCCGCACTATCTAAAGCATCGCCTAGCACTATCTAAAATATATCTTTGGTGTAAACATGGTCCGTCCGAACTTAGGATCCCTTTTCTCGGAACGTATCCGTAAGCACCATATAAAGGATCTCTTTTCTCGGAATGTATCCCTAAGCACCATCTAAACGATCCAATATTGCATTATTCGAGCAAGGCATCCTCAAGCATTATTTTTTCGAAATTGGGATCATTTGTACCATAATATATCCTCAACAACTATTGAAAGGATCATATATTGCCATCGTTCGAGCAAGGTATCCTCACGCCCTATCAAAAGGATCTTATCTCCTAGCTAGTGTATCCATTGTCCGTGCTTGGCATGTCTGATCCTTTTCCGGCATGGTATCCACGATGTCCTATAAGGTATCATTTATCCAACAAAGGTATCCTCATGTGTCCTCTAATGTAATTTCTACAAACTTGGTATCACGTTTACTAGAAAGTATCCTCAAGCACTATCTAAAGGATCGGTTCTATATGCTAGATGAAGGTATATATTTGGCACACAGGATAGTATTTTTCACGGTGTCCTCATGCTTTTCCACGCACTATCTAAAGCATCGCCGAGCACTATCTAAAAGATATCTTCGGCGTACATATGGTCCCTTTTCCGAACTTATGATCCCTTTTCCGGGAATGTATCCCCAATATCTCTCTAAGGGATCCAGTATTGCCATTGTTCGAGCAAGGTATCCGTAAGTACTAGTGTTTCTTTGAAATTGAGATCATTTTTACCACAAGGTATACTCAATCACTATTGAAAGGATCCATTTTCCGAACTTAGTATCCCTTTTCCAGTAATTTATCCCCAAGCACCATCTAAACGATCCAGGGTGTCCTCACGCCCTATCAAAAGGATCTTCTTTTATAGCAAGTGTTTTCATAGTCCGTGTTTGGAAATGTCGTATATTTTTTCCAGCAAGGTATCCTACACTATTGAGTAAGGGATTGTATTCGCACAAGGGATCCTTTTTAACCACAAGGTATCCTCAAGCAATATCGAAATGATCAAATCTTTATGCTAGATGAAAGTATATGGGCCAAATGGTCGAAATCGTCCAGATGTCTGTTTGCGTCGGAGGGTGGCTCCAGCGGCACGACGCATAATTTTTTTTTCATTCATGAAGCCATAATTTACATTAATAAAAAAACATAAAAAAGCCAGAAAGGCGTGCTAAAAGTAGGTGCTGCCTACTGGTCGTCGTCGCTGACGAGGTCAATCAACTCCAGCGTCGGCCATGGAAGCTCGTACGCCGGCGGTGGAGGAGGTACCGGCGCATGGGTAGGAGGCTGTGGCCAGGGATCTCATGCTGGAGCAGCAGGCGGAGCGCGGTCGTTGGAACGCGTCGGCGTGGCCGGAGGAGTCGCTGGCCTCCCCTGCGCGAGCGCTGACTCGCGGAGCTGGATTGCGAGCCTGTCCCACAAAGCAAGCTCGTTGAGCTCGTCCTGCTCGCTGTTGGCCATTGCCATGGCAATGGCCTCCTCCTCGGAAGGATCTACCAATTGCTAATCCAACAGTAGCAAAAGCTTCTATCGACCAGGTGTTGTTCTAGATTTGTAGTGTTGTCTTGATGATGCTTGCCAGGATTATCTATTAAACAGATCTGCACATGATGATAAACCAAATAAAATTCAGATCCAACTAAAGAGAAAATAGATTGCAGAAGGATGCTCTTGCTAAGAACGATACCAGCAGCATTCTTTGGTAGAGCAAACTCAGTTCTTCAATGGCAAGTTATCATTGTCCAGCTATTTGAGCAATTCTCTTCCTCACGACAACCTCTCTGAACTTCAGGCAGGACTGCACTTAAATTAGACACATTTTCACATGAGGTTCTATTGCACTAACTGGGATAAACATACTCAACAAATGCTTCATCATTTACAGTGTTAAAACTAGCAGCCAATCTGGCAGACCAGGGGCACGCCAGCTTGTTGAAAAACAAATCTGGAAATAAACACTTTTGGCGTTCAAATAATGATATACCTTTCCTTAACAAGCAACTTCTATATTATCCAGTCTGCAGAGGAACCAGAAGTCAGTATTTCTTTAACCCACTGAATGAAAGTTGAATCAAACCCTTTAAGTTCCATTTTCTTGATGATAGCCTTATGCTCAATTGTATCAAAAGCCTTTTCAAAGTCTAACTTAACCAGAATCACTTTTCTCTTGGATTTATGGCATTGATGCAAATATTCAAAAGTCCAAGCCAGACAGTCCTGAATGGTTCTTCCTCTTATAAATTCATATTGATTTTCATGGATGCAGCTTTTGATTTGCAACTGTAACCTGTTAGCAGCCAATTTTGTCAGAAATTTCAGGCATGTATTTGTTAATGAAATTGGTCTAAAGTCATTCACTGTCTCTGGGGTCAAATTCTTTGGAATCAAGGTTATGAATGAGCTATTAATACTTTCCAAGGGGGCTTGCCCTTTGTGAAAATCCCTACACAGATTAAAGAAGTCATCCTTGATTATATGTCAGCATTTCTTGACAAACATTCCATTAAAACCATCAGGCCCTGGAGCTCTATCAGTTTTCAAATGTTTCAAAACTCCCTCAATTTCTTCTGTGGTAAATTCCTTAGACAAAATATCCAAACCTTCCACTGGAGTAATCAGATGTGATATATTGGCTTGTGTTGCATTATCATTAGTAACTCCCATTCTGTTTCTGTAACAAGTCCACAATGCATTAGCTTTCTGGTTATGTTCCACCATAGGGTTTCCTTGTTCATCCTTTATTACTGATATAACATTATGCCTGTATCTTTCAGTGGCCTTTGCATGAAAGAACTTGGTATTTTCCCCTCCTAATTTAATCCATCTAATTGTACACCTATTCTTCCAATAATTTGATTGTATACTCAGGAGTTTCTTCAAATGTGTCTTGACAATATTCCTAAAATTGAATTCAGCTCTATTCAAATCCCTGGAATCCTCCAAATTGTCAAAAAATAGGATAACTTTGTTACATTGGTCAATAAGTATCTTCAAGTGAGACAGACCTTTCCCCCATTTCTTCAAAGCATATCTAAGATTTTTGAATTTTGCAGTTAGTACCGAAGCCACATTCTTCTTATTTACTGGCAAGTTCCAAGCATTTGTAACCACCTCCATGAATTCTGGCTGCTCTAACCAAATATTCTCAAATCGAAAAATCTTTGCCTGGTATAGAGGTAGAAATAGATACCACACAAGGAGTATGATCAGAGGTGGATTTTGCTAGTGGAAAAACCATTGTATTAGGGAATCTCAATGTCCACTCACAGGTTGTAAAAAACCAATCTTTGGAGTGAGTTTATTCATCTTCACAATGCAATCAATCATGTTCGTCTGGGCGCTTTCTGGAAAAGAGAGAGTGATTTCTCAATCCATTTCGTATATCCTTTCTTGCTTCCATTGTGTGAGTTGACTCTTGAATCAAAGCCTTGATAGGAACATATCAGTCTTGCCAATCTTCATCGTGCCATAATAGGTGCTCACACCATTTTCTGAAGTTGACTCTTGTCAAGTTGTCAAGGTTGCCAATCTTCATGATGTAATAAGTGCTAATGCCACCTTCAAGGTGCATAATTTCATCCCCAACGCAGTCCAGTGAACTATTTTGGAGTTATATGGATGGTCCATCTGTGCATTATCCTGCTATGCCTCCAGATCTGGGTTAAGTTTTGGATGCAATGCTCTTCCGCCCCCTCTGGAAAAAGGAATGAGAGCGTGTGAGAGGCAAAAGATGTGGTCAGATGGTCACACCACACGGGTGTCAGTTGTTTCTTTTCACACATTTGATTGGCAGGCCAACTTATATCAAAACAAAGGTTGAACACTGAATTTGCTGAAAGGTGTCAGGGCACTCGCAAGTCACAAACCCACATGGAAGTATCTTTATGAAGATTCAGCACTTATTGTCTGTATGGTATTGAAAAGCCAACAAGATTAGAGGCACAAGTGATAAGTCGCCTGTCATATTGCTACATCGTACTCGTACTATATGATTTCTGCTATTTGTCATCCTATGATTACAGCTTCTCTACTTTGTTTGCCTGACAGAAAATGGTGGTTGAAATCGAAGGTAAATGGGAATGATCTGTGCGTTAACATAGTTCTCATAATTCTCCAAAGTTCAACAGCTCACTCTTTTCTATAGGTAATATTTCCTATAAGATGGGACTATTTATCATTTTTTGCAATTATCCTTCCGTGTCCATGCATTTAACTTCTTTGTTGGCAGCACATAGCATTTCCTTAGCTGGGGATCAATGTGAATGTTAGCTGATACCTGATAGGCCAATTCTACTTTAGTTTGTTCTTATTCTGTTTTGGTCTTCTAGTGCTGCCTGATCCTCCTTTGTAGTAGAGTGGCGGGACAGCATACGCATCAATAGTTCGAGTTCTGACCTCTGTGGTGTGAACAGTGTTTCCACGAGCTGCTCGAGCATGATTCGCTCTAGTATGGTCCATTATAATTTATAAACATTATGCATGCTTGTAATTTACTTTTATCAAGGCAAAGGTGACGAAAGGTCCAAGGTTCCTATCAACTAGTGAAGGAACCAATTAAAGGAAACATTCGTGATCTATTTGAATTGGTATTACGTTCAAGTATGGAAGAAATAGGGGCTCAAAATGAAGCGTGATGCTTGTCTAGTTTAGATATCAGCCTAAAATGCTAAATCACCAATATATATTCAGGATTGGAAGTTGAGCCTTCTTTTAACAAATGGAAGTGCTTGTGTAAGATTTTTATCTCAGCCTAAAATACTAAATCACCAATAAACATTCAGGAGTAAAGTAAATCTTCTACTTCCTACGTTCCAAAATAAGTGTTATAGATTTTTCTAGACAAAACCTGTCTAAATACATGCAAATCTAGACAAATCTGCGACTTATTTTGGAACGGAGGGAGACGTTCTTTTGACGTAGTTCTGATAAATGGAGTTACTTGTTGCAGCTTGGTGTCCTTCGTTACAAGGTCATTGTGTATTCATGGGATGGAGGGAGTGATTCAAATCTGGGCTACTATGGTTCGTTTGCATTTGGAAAATACCTCATCCCGAGCTATCATACTCAAGGTTTAAAATAGCGTGCTAAATGAAATAGCGTCGGTCTCCTTCAAATGCTATGAACGCTATATCGTGCTAATTACGTGCAATATTTTAAATAGCGTTTTTAAAAAATATCAAATATAGTCTAAAAATAAAGGATTTCGCTAAAAATGTTGGATATTTAGTCCAAAAAAATGACCGAATCATACATACATAGCCACATACAACAAATAGATCTCGATTTTTCCATAAGACTAACATCAGTATTCCACAAGGCAACAACATAGTATAAATTATTTATTAAGAATCATCAGCATTAGCGATATTAAGTTCTAATCTAGAAGAGGAACCAACATATTGCATTTCATCACCACGAAAAAGTAAAAGTAACTTTGCTTGAAAAAATAGCGCGCTAACGCTATGAAGTTTTAGCACGATATATCATGCTATTTCACAAATAGCGCCATAGCGAGAAAATTTACTAAAATTTAGCGTAGACCTTCCAAATATGCTATTGCGTGGTATTAGCGGAGAAATAGCGCGCTATTTTAAACCTTGATCATACTTCACGGGGAAGTCAGTACCAACGTTTTCTACCTTCAGTATTTTCAAACATGGTGTATTCAAAGCATAAATGTCCATCACTTAAACCGCAAGATTTTGCCAAAAAATAAAATGCTGTACACCCAGGTAAAAGCGAAACTATATATTCTAATAAAACAAATAATACATCAAAACTGAGGCATAGTAGGATTTTTGGAGGGCTTTCACAGGGTACCGTTTTTGCCACTGACCCGTACTCTAATAACAAATGATACATCAAAACTCAGACATGGTGGCGCCACAGGGGTAAAGGGTACTGCTGTTATGATTGATCCACAAATTATAGCCCATAATGGAGCTTAGACACAACCACCAATCCCTTCTGCCCATACTTTCGGATGATCAAGTTTTTTTCTTTCAATTTCTAGCTGCAAGCAGGGTAACTTCAAGTGGATAACTTCAAGTCCTCTTTTTCTTTGACGATCTACTACCATCTGTTCCTTTCCTTTTCGATTTTTCAGTGTCCCTATGCTTCTCTTTCTTGTCAGCATTTGTTTTGCTTGATTTTACACTGATAACACCGCTTGCAGACAACTTCCCATCCTGCAGAGCCTTCTCAATCTCGAAGTCGTCACTGTCAATTGCATATTTCTGCAGTAACTTCGGGTCCACAGCAGCTTCATCTGCAGCTCTTCTTTTTTCCTATATTAGGCCAACAGTACAGGTTACCAGAGGCAGTACACAGGGGAGAAAATGGCATTCTAACCGTTCCGCATCATAATTTAACATGTAGTGATGTATATCTGAATCCTCACCTTCACTTCCTCAGCTGCTTCATCAAGGTCTTCGTCCATAGATCTGCTAAGTGGGGCCATTTCAATCTGAATACAATAACACAAACAGGTCAAAATGGAGTTGGTAAAAGCTATTTCGAACCAATGGCCATGCTTATATACTGACATGATGCCAAAACACAAAAAGAAACAGGAATTTCATATTCAAACATTACATTCGCAAGAAAATAAATTTATTTTACTTACTTCCTTTAGTCGCCGCGGTAAGGTTGCTTCAATTTCTTTTCCTGCGGTGTTGTGAAGGTAACCATATAATTTCTTCATTGTCTTGATGAAGTTAGAAAGAACTTGTTCCCTTTCTATGCCAAGCTCTTCCTGTCAATAGTGAAACCAAAAGTATAATTGAAAACTATTTGTACAATGATTCCGAAAATCTTGAGTTTGTTTGTAATCAACTCAAGCTAACCTTTGTAGCACTTATATCTTTGTCCTGTAGCCCCATACAGAATAAAACAGAAGCTTGGGCACCATGTAGTGTAACAGGAAGCTTCTCTGAAAAGTACTCATGTGCAAGGATATGGACAAGATCCAGAATCTACAACAACAAAATATGCAAATTGGAAAGGTGTATCCCACATATAACTAACTATAGGTTCATTGGAGAGGTTTATTTGCACATAGTGAAGTTGGCAGGCGCTGTAGCATTCAAATTTCTATGCAGCATTTAATGGGATAGAATATACTCTAAACAAGAAGAAAAGAAGATAACAACCTGAGATAACACCAACCAAGCTGAAAACTGTATACAACTCGATCACAGTAGTTATACATATACTACCTCTGGTCTGAAAAGATCGACGTGAGGGTACGCATTAGCTTACGTGCCTACAGAACTAGCATCAATTAAATATGACCGGAGGGAGTAGTAATTATTACAACTAAGCACACATGTATAAAGAGAAAACTTCCACATGATGTTTAAGTTTCTGAGGATCGGTGAGGTCAATAAGCACAGGTAGAAGAGATTTTACATCCCCTCAAAAGGAAACATGTTGCAGAGACTACATGAAAATATATATGCTTCATTTATTTCATCAAATTCTTACCAGATGATAATCGACCAAGTTGTTAGAATAAGCTTCTAGCCGCTTCATGTCATGTGGGGATAATACATCTCTCAATAACTTCGATGTAAGACTGATATCATAATCTGAAGGCCCGTGATGTGAAAAGTCTATTTTGGAAGCCAAAACGCTAGAAGCATGACCAAAAAAGTTATTAGAGAAGCACATGTCTTTTGCTAAGAAAACAATATGAATGTTAAATATACCTCATTGCAAGCTTAAAGTTGAGATGCCGGAAAGATGTTCCCAACAGCCGCCTGAACCTTTGCCTGAAATCTGAACAAATTACCTTCAAACTTAGAAAGCACCAAAAGCATATTTCTTAAGCAAAAGTATGCTGTAAAACAGAAGCAAGCAATACTAATTACTATGTGCATCTATCAGCTAAGCCCTAAAACCGACTGATGTATACAGTTACAAATCAAGCACCTTCATTTCAAAATGTCACTTACAATAAAATGTAACAAAAACTATTGGACATACCTTGATAAAATGGTTCCAAAAATCCAAGTTCGATTGAATCACCACCAACTTTGATGTCATCGCTATTTAAGGGACTCATGGCCATGCAGGTATGTTCACCAGTAACAGCACTCTTAAGAAATAAAAATTACAAATTAATGGACATGATAAAAGATCAGCGGAGGTGAAGAACAAAGAACCTCATGGGATAATCAGATTAGATCATTACTGGAATCTGGCCCACATAGAATGGATAGAAGTTGTGCTTCCGCCAAAACCGGAAAAGCTCTTGTGTCAACCCAAAAGATACACCAAGATAATGAAGCTTTTCAGGACGACGATCCTCAACATTAACAAGCAGTGGTGGAAGATTTGCCCTAGGCTTTATGCACTCTTCTAGCAGAGAAGCCTGCAAGAATATAAACAAATTTGGAATGTACAGACTTGAGGAGCAGAAGCCACAAAACAGTGGCAGCTATACTAACCAAACGATGTTGTTATACCATAAAGCAGATCTTAATGTACCCATAATAGTACTTACATAATCAAATTCAAATACATATAAAACTTTCACAAATACATCAGGTTAAGTTTTTAAAGTATAAGATCTAGAATTAGAAAATATTCGAAAAAATATATAATATGGAACCATACAGGTGTCTTATACTAATTGAACTTCAAGCTGCCACACTATAGATATCCATAAAAAGAATAAAAAGTTTAAAACACAGTTGTTTAAATGTACCTTCTCTGCAGCTTCACTAATTTTAATTCCAGGCTCTTCATCTTCCTCCTCATCTTTAAATACTGACATTTCTCCTTGATAATAACTTTGAGGACAATCAAATTCAATGTATGTGTCAATACAATGCGAATATATTAAGGTAAATAAAATAACAGGTTGAGGCAAACACTGATATGATCTAACTGCTAAGAGAAATTAGGCTCTGCTATTCCAAAGATAGAAATAGAAAAATACTACCTCAAAGGCTCAAACATGCCTCTTTTGTCAGTACCACTGCAAACAATTAAAAAAATACAGAAATGCTATTACCACTTTACCAGTAAATTTTCCATTCAAGATTTTCTATTACTGCCCTGGTTCTCCCACCACAGCCAGATTAATGCTACACAAGCAGATACCACCATACAGCATTTTCCATAACACAGAACAGAGATACATTTTGACAAATAGAATTAATATTTCAAAGTACGTGAATATTACTGGAAAGTGGGAAATCTGATGGTCAAAATCTTCTTGCATTTTCTAGTTTTCTTTATCTTCTGGGGGACTCACTGACGGAGCAGCGGCACCAAGATCTGAGGTTGGGAGGGAGCAGTGGTGGTGCCCAGATCAGAAGCAACAGCATGTAAGAGGCTCAGAAAGGGCTGTGTCACTGTGTGGGCTTTCACTGAGAAAGCAGCAGTGTAATGGGTATGGTGAGAAAGGATTGTTCAAACAAATTAAAGTGGCTTAGGATGAGACGCATCAGGGTGATATCGAGAGGTATTCCAGATGTATCCGTCTAAGAAAACAAGAATTCTTCAACAATAGCAGTACACAGATCTAGGCGTACTCAAAGTATCTGGTCAGTATACACAAAATGGCGACGATCACTAGGACCAGGTCCAGCACATACCAAACACCTCCTGAGCTGTGCGCTGCAGCACTTCGGAGGTGGTGTCACCTTCCTGGCATCACTGCACCACAGGAAAGGGTGATGAGTTTCCTACACTACAAGCTAGGTGCCACCTTACTGGTCTAGGTCACCTGGCACAAGCATGCAAGAGGTTGGCCTTCAGTGAATGACAGCGCCTGCTGCTTTATGTGCATTGACCTCTGCAGGAGCTATGTCACTACAGCCATTGCACACCATCTCCCACTTTCACAAGCAGCATCTTTACCTCATGTTCCACGGTCAGCCATGGCTGCTCCATTCCAACCTGTCCTGTTTCAACATGATGGAGAAGATAAAATCCATCTCCAATTGCCTAGCATATGAGCCTGCCACTATTCTCTGTACAGCAACGCAATGCCACTAGCATACTGTGAAGTGCACACAAGTCAGAGGCCCATGTGGCAGCAAACTGAATGCCAACAAGCAACTAGGGCAAAAAGACCATTCAAACCACTAACAGTGAGACTGACCGAATGCGCAGTACTAATATTTTTCACAAACTTATATAGTTTGGAATAGTAATGGGCAAAGAAACAACCATGGAATATTTGCCTAATTTCCTTTCTTTCAAATAACATCAACTGATAAACACATAGATGGGGTAGGAAGAATAAGTGTAATGTATAACCTTGCTAGGCGTTGGACGGCAGCTGAACCATATCCAAGCTGCATTTAAAAAGACGGCATTTAGAACAGGGAGTTGTATTTTCCGGAATCAACATGGAGTAATGTAAACATAGGTGTCGACCACATTCAACTAAAGAATAGACAGTACCCTGAGGGCACCTGGATGAACAGCGATTCGTACTATCCGAGCTCCTGAGAGACTGGGAAATACATTGTCTTGAAATTGTTCACAGAACTTCCATGGTATTTGATCACCAGAAGGGGCATGACCCTCATTTAGGCTTCTGATAGCTGATTTTCGAGATATTTGTCCTTCCAGGCAGACCTGAAAATTCCAAACAAGGTCTAACAACTTAAAATGTTGTGGATGTGTGTATCTACTATCCAGTATAATCTAACCTCAATTACTTGATGAACTAAGTGGATAACCCATGTCTTGAGTCAGAAGGCATGAACAGAACTTGAATGGTGAGTTTAATTAATAGCACATAACCAATTAGTTCAAGTATAAAAAACACTATAATTTACTACAGAATTAGAAGATTATCACAAAAGAATCGCAGTACAACAGTAATGTAACATAGGATGAGATAAAGCTGTGATGTACCACTATAGTATTAGAAGAAAAATAAAAACTGAAAGAGAGAAATATATCTAAGGTAGCCTACCCCATCTTGGTTGGGAAAAAGGCTTTGATGTTGTTGTTGTAGAGAAATATATCTAAGTTAGATCAATAACCTATTTAAACCAAATGGTTCAAAAATCTAACCCAGGTGTGTCTAATTTCTAGTTTTCTACTACTCCCTCCGATCACTGAATAACTGTAACAGACATTAATCAAAGTTATGTTCGTTGCACCCTGCGGCTTGAACAAGCTCTGATGAACTAACAAAATAGAACTTTATAAAAGGTTCAGGATTTCATGTAAGGAGTAAGTACTGCCTATGTGTAGTACACACAGGGGACGGTATAACACTTCAACAATAATCAATACTATATTTCAGTTTGCTCAAGTACAAAATTTAGAATATTTTGTTTAAACACGCATGATCTACTGAAGAAACAAAGCTAAAATAGGGTATTAGGTAAATGAACAAGAATATTTTCTGTGTTTTATTTGGGGCTGACATTAGCATGTACCATCATGCATACAGGAATGTTCAGCTGTGCAATCAACAAACCACCCAATGGCAATCATCAGCAGGAAAAAAACAGATCCTCCAAAAGATAATCAGGATATAGTATCCAAACCTGAATCACACACAAAATATCAGGGAGCTGGTTTTCGGACTCATCAACCTGGCCTAAAAATAGAAACACAGGTTAGTACTGTATAACAGTGTCATCATATAAAACTGGTGTGCTCGCAAATCAATTTGGTCCATACCAAGCAGTACAAAAAGATGATGTGCTGGCGCATCAGCCATCAATTGCAAATCATTGGGAGAATTTTTGTAGTGAGAAGCAACATAAAGCGCCATCATCCTCTGTAATATTAATTATACAGAATAAATGCATTGGTGGACATGTAAAGCACCTATATTTCAGTTTTATATTCAAACCAAATATATAAATTTACAAGAAACAGAAGATTATTAGATCATACCTGTAAAAATACCTCGCTCTCCTTGTGATACGAGAATAGTGTGTCCCGGTTGACATAATACAGCTGACACTCTTTTAGGGGAGGCATCCTAAAGAAAATCAGACTTGCTTGCTAAACATGCAATAATATAAGAAAAGAAAAGTACAACGCCACAAGAAGTCAGATGATACTTACCTACTGATATTTGGAATGGAGTTTGCAAGATCCAAACAAAGTAACTCATTAAGCCAGGTTTCAATAGGATCACCAGATGCATATCTAATGGATTCATTCAATTCAATTTTCTTAAACAGCCTACCTAGAAGCCAAAATAAAGCACAAACCATGTGTAAAACACCCAAACACTAATAAGGTTATTTCAAAATGTAGACAGCTCGTTTTAGATGAAAGTAAGACGCCTCTTACTGGAATTGGGTTTGTTGCTCGAAGCTGATGGCTGGCTTTGGGATTCTAACTGCTGGAGGAGCTTCAAAGACAAGGATCGGCCTGTTCCTTCATACCTTCAACAGAAATATTCAGAATGGTCACCTTCATGAATTGTGGTTCTACGAGTATTAGTAACTGAACCAAACATACCCGTTGACAGTGGAAGATAGGAAAACAAGGTATGGACCGAGCAAGGACTTCACAATAGGTAATGGAATGGCAGCAGCTTCATCAATGACAAGAAGTTCAACTTGAGAAAGCTTTCCATGATCATGTGGTTTCATATACTGCAAACAAGAGAAACTATTGAACCAGTTCGCTCATACTAAGCAAATTACTGTTCAGCAATAGCAATATAATGTCTGCAAACATGTAGGTTAATACCTGGATTGTTTGACGATGCTGCTTGTGGACATTTATTTGTATTGTTGCTTTCCTGAGATTTGGATCTGCACTCTTCACTACATCATAATGCAAATGCTCCTGAAAGGGGAAAAGTTAACATGGATTGCTTTAACAACATCATATACATTTAAACTTCAACAATTAAACAAGATAATAGAAAGACACCTTGTACTCCAATGCATTCATTCCTTTGCAGACAAAATCAAATAGTGTATTAAGGTTCTCTGGACTCGGAGCGGTGACAAATATATTTGAATACCTAGAAAGTCCAAAGCATTAGCCTTAATTAGAGGAGCACATGAACTAGATCAATAGCACTACTGAGTTGAGTTTTACCCAGCTGCGATGGCTCCAGCAATAGCAAGACCAAGGGCTGCTGATTTCCCACGTCCACGAGCAGCGAGCAAGGCAACCGTGCTCCTGAGTGACTTGTCCAAAATAGAGTCCAGGAAATTGATGACGGCTTTACCCTGTAAATAAATGTTTTATTCATTTTCAGTTTACGCCAGGGACAACAGTTTTTAATGCCTAAAGGGAAATGCAGAGAGTGTAAGAGGTATTTGAACTGCACCTGATCCATCGTGCAGCACTTCCCAATCAAAGGACCAACAGGGAAGTCTTCACGGAATTGATCCTTTAGGTCTTTCAACTCCCGCTCCCTTTCTGACAACCCCTCGGAATCCTAAGCGCACAATGCAATATGCAGGTCAACAAGGAATAAGGTTTACCCAAATTGACAGAACCAGAATCTTCAGAGGATGCATCATTTCACGAGCGGAACTTCATCATAGGCAGAAGAACAGAATCCATACCTCATTGTTCGTAACTGGTTGTATGAATTTCATGTGAGATGATATAGGCAAAATGTTGAGTTCGTCGTCCATCACGATGCATGCTTTGCATGATGCTATGGACAGTAAGAACCTCTCGTTGAACCTCGTGGCTGCCGTAGCATGAGACTCTGTTCGGAACCTCTCGTGAACATCCTGTTAGTTAGCACAAGGCGCAGATTCGTGTAACTTTGACTGAGCGGGGTAGTGAAGGGGGCAAACAATCTACTAGACAGAGTTGAATCCAAAACTATGTATGTTTGCTCAGAAACAAAGGTGAGGGGAGTTGCAACAGAGAATTGAGCTCACCATGACCATGGTATACAGACTGGTTAGGGAGGAGAGCGAAGAGAGCAGCAGGATGATCAGCCCACCGCCCTCAACGGTCTCAATGGTTCTGGCCAGAAGGTTGGGCGTCAGCGCCTCAAAGTCCTGCACAACGAAACACAGAATGTCAGCCAAATTAATTACCACAGCAAAACAATGCAACTGCAGCCTGTAGATAAACCTACCTGCAGTATGCACATGCCGAATGTGTTTCCGAGGACCCTCTCGGAGTCCTTGTACTGGCAGTAGGTGATGTCGGAGGTCTCGAGGAAGAGCGAGAAGGGGTCTGCCTTGTCGGGGTCCATGAGGCCGCGCTGCATGAGCTTCTTGAGCTGCTTGGCGCGCTTCTTGCGGTGGCTGCTGATCTCGAGCTTGCTGCGGTAGCACCAGAGCACGGAGGGCCGGGACTTGACGCGGGACTTGGCGAGCATGTAGTTGAGGTTGACGATCTGGTCCCGCGACTTGTCGCCGACGATGACGAACATGGAGCGCTGCCGCTGCCGCACTCCGTTCTCGATCAGCGTCCGGATGCGCTCGTCCACCTTCTTCCTCATCCTCGCCGCCGCCGCTGCCGCCGCTCGCCGGTTGACTAGGGCGTGGGCGAATGGGGATTGGCGGCGAAAGGGGTTTTGCTAGGGTTTTCCGGCTGCCGGCGGCCACCTGATATGAGAATTGCTGGGCGATTGCGTGGCCCACAATCTGGTTATTTCGGCGGCCCGGCCCGGCCCAGCTTCATACTTGAGGAACTTGTTTAGGCCCACTAGCAGCAGCCCAACCTTTGGTTACAGTGGGCTCCACTGCGGTGTTCTCAGGGCTTCCGAGCCGAGCCGAACAACGCCGCCGCCGCCAGACGAGAGAGGTTCGCCGCCGTCAAGACTTGCAGGATGGGGTACCACCGCAATAGGCGCGGGCGTGGATCCTCCTCCTCGTCCTCCTCCTCTTCACGCCGCACCAAGCAAGAAGAGGCCTCGTGGTAAGTCGACTTCCGAGTCCTAGTTAGTTTCCTGTACAAAGAGGTTCCCCTTTTTGGCTGCGCTAGAATTGTCTAGTTCTTTTTTTTTTGCGGGGAAGAATTGTCTAGTTCTGACGAATGAGAGCAAATAACCTTCTTATATATCTTCAATTTCAGCGATGCTGGTCCGGGGACATCACTTCCAAGGCAGGAAGGTACAAATTCACTCGAATTTCCTGGTTGTTTTATGGCTAGTTCTTGCTCTAAAAATGCTTCTGATTGATAAATTGATGTGCGAGATTGAGATGTATTTACACGAAAATGTGCAGCTCATATCAAGTGTTTGGTGTGATCATAGTTTACATCTTAGAGAATTTGATAGCTCACAAAGTTGTAGTACTACTACTTCTTGAATGCAGCTCCGCAAGTGTATAACATGTATGCTGCTGACAAATCCATATTGGGACTCATCAGCTTCATAAATTTGCTTTTACACTATTCCTGAAACCTTATTATTGACGATGGTATGTTTGCTATTCTATCTAGACAGCACCGAAGAGGAAACTAATGTCATGAAAATTCAGCTTGCAATGTGGGTAGGTGCAATGTTTTTAGGTGTCCTTATGCTTCTCATTGATAGTGTGTGACTGTTTGTAAGCTCTTCTTGTGTTTGCTCTGTAATTTGTAGGACTTTGGACAGTGCGATGCTAAAAGATGCACGGGTCGTAAACTTTCAAGATTTGGGCTTTTAAAGGTAATTAAGGAACCACTTGGTTAGCGATGTCCTGTTCCCTTCTCTGAAAACCATGTCCATGCTAAAATAAGAAAAAAAGAAAAAACTATATATACTGAATATGAACCATTATACAGTCCTGGACATCTAGTCCTTCTAAGTTTTTCGTAGCTTATTCTCTTCCGAAATTCCTTTGGTAATACTACAGCCACTGCCTCTGCTATTAAAGGTATAGCTACTTATTTCTAATAAGGTTGTTATTTGGCTTACAGGAGTTGCGAGTGACAAATGGTTTTGGTGGTGTTGTTCTCAGGTAATATATAAAGATATGTGGTAAAAGGAGTCATGTGAAACTGTGTGGAGCTAATTTTACTGATTTCTCTCATTTTGATTATCCCTTAAATTTGTCATTTGAGATACATATGCAGCTCCCGCTGATTATTTTCCTTATTTTTCTTTCAGCCCTGTTGGGACACACTGTGTATCCAAGGAAGATCACCCTATCGTGCAAAGAAAAGGATTGGCCGTGGTTGATTGTTCTTGGGCACGTTTAGATGATGTTCCTTTCGCGAAACTCCGTTGTGGTGCTCCTCGTCTCTGTAAGATCATCCTATTTAAGTAAATTCAGTAAGGCTGTGCATCATTGGAGCATGGTGTAGAAATTTGGGATTACTTTCAGCTACCTGCCTTGCATTGAACTAGCTGTAGAATACCTTTAAGATAGTTCCCTTAAAAGATTTCTGTAACTTCATACTAGTTTATCATTTCTAGATTTGTCATCAAGCCACACATTCCTCTGAGTCAAACTTCTGGACTCCCTGCTCTTTCAGTTTTGATTTTCAAACATAACTTTGGCATGCTTTGATAGAAGATAGCTCCTTTTACCATGTTTTTATTTACCCAAATTAGACCAGTAATAGTTAGTTTATGTCGCAAGGTTTTGCCTCTTGTAAATTTGTGTCGATTCATTAAATAAAGTATATGTTTATTGTACTGTTTGCAGTGCCATGGTTGGTAGCAGCAAACCCTGTGAATTATGGCCGCCCATGTCAGCTGTCGTGTGTAGAAGCTTTATCAGCAGCCCTCATAATATGGTAAGTTTTCTAGCTCAGCTATCAAAAAGTGTTTGTTAAGCTATTCATCTAGATAATTGTTTTGCAGCGCTAGGCTAGGTACTTTGGGTTCCCAAATTCATCATGCACTATCATGTTACATTGATCTATATTAGGGGGTAATACAGCTATTATATTGCTTCTACAATTTATGAAGTAATGTGGTATTTTAGGCATTTTGATGTTTAAAAACTAGTGCAATTCCTAATTTTTGTCCGCGGTGTTCATGATAATTAAACTTGTTGATCTGAATTTCTAGTGTGACATAACCAGCGTGTGAATTTGTAGTTCTGGATAATGCTAGTTGTTTCTTCTAGTGTGTCAGCTTATGTTATAACTATATTCGCAGCGGGGAGAAAGATACTGGAGAACTGCTGCTTGCCAAATTCAAGTGGGGTCACTCATTCTTATCACTTAACAGGTCAGTTCAGTAAAAAAAATGTCACATATAGGTTTGCAGTGAATTTCGGACTATGTACACCATTGTACATGTTAGATGGGGCAAGTGATGAGATGAGTATTAAATATACCATTGTCCTGCAAAACACAAATCGCAATAGCTGTTACATAGATGAAGCAAAGCATTTCGGACTATGTAGCTCAATGTACTTGTTAGATAGGGTAAGCATCAGATATTTGTCAAATATACCATTGTCCTGCAAACACAAATCCCAATAACTGTTACATAGATGAAGCAAAGCATTTCGGACTATGTACAGCACTGTACTTGTTTGATAGGGCAAGCATCAGATATTTGCTAAATATACCATTGTCCTGCAAATCACAAATTCCAAAAATGGTTGCATAGATCAAGCAACTTAATTCTGGCTCTAGATGCGAACTGCTGACCAAAATACTAATTATCAGTTGCGATGCCTAAGGTACTGTGCTGCATTTTTAACATTATCAAGTAAGCTTTAGTAGACAGCGTATTACAGGTTGGAGGCATCACATCGTCTGTGAATATAACAATCAAATCTGTCGCACTATCTTCTTTTACATGATGGATTCTTCATAAATACATGTTTCTTTTGTATATAATGTGTGATCAGGTTTTGCCACCCTTACCCTTGTAATAACGTGCAGAGATCTGCTGAAAGCATACTCCAAATGTGAGAATGGCACCGAGATTATCAATGTGCAGAACTCATGGTTAGCCAGTGCCACAAGTGTTCCCAAGTCACCTGTAAATGGTAACAATCACATCACATCTCAGAGCATTTGAATGTTGGCACAAGCTATTGATAAGTAAATCGTACCAATATTTTGTTCCGTGGTTATTGATTCTTACTTCATATATATGTGCATCACAGCGGCAGAGAAATCACACCAAAGCACAGAGGAAGGATCGGATGATGATTCTGATGATGGCTTGCCTCCTCTGGAGGAGAACATGAACCACTTGAACCTTAGTGAAGAAGAAGAAAGCGAAGAGGAAAGTGAAACCGAGTAGAAGAAGGTATCATGACTAAGTTATGTTTGAGGTAAGTGAACTGTATGTGCCATGGCACAACGGGATATATTTGTCTCTCCAATCAAAATAAGAACAAGTGTATCGAGGCGTTGGTCTTGGATCTTAAGACAATCTTTGTATACTTGTAGTGCTTGCTTTGTACCAGTATGTAAGTGTATAAACACTCTCTGAGAACATGAATCTGCCTCCTAGGAGGATGTAAACAAACCCCTATCTTTTCAATGAAATGAAACGCAAAGGTCCTTTGCGTTTTCTCGAGAGTGTTTATATTTGCAGTAGAACGGAGGATAGCATAATTACATATCTGAGCAAGTGATGTACTATATGTTTTCATTGCTGTTCCATATATATAGACTTTACGACACAACGGGTATTTGTTTTGTTATGTTTGAGGTATCGTCACTAAGTTATGTTTGAGGTAAGTGAACTTTGGGTGCCACGACACAACGGATATGTGTTTGTCCAATCGTGGATCTTAAGACAATCGTTGTATACTTGTAATGCTTGCTCCATACCAGACTACCAGTATGTAAGTGTAAACACACCCTTTGAGAACACCAATGTGTTTATATCTGCAGTAGAACGGAGGATGGCATAATTCTGTATCTGATCAAAGCGATCTAAGTTTCCATTGCTGTTCCATATATATAGGCCAATGAGCATTAGAGCATATACACCTCTGGATCTCCAGCACGTATGTATATATATCAGCCGATCCATACGTACTTGATCAGTAGGAGCCAGTATATATACTTGGCGTACTTTGCAGAGTTATTGAACTTAGGTATACATGAATTAGTAAGTAGGTGACGTGCTACTACACGAGACGTATATGATTGATCGATCTAGGCGAGGAAGCTGGTGAGCCTGGCGCACGCCTCCACCACCTTCTCCTTGCTGTTGAAGGCGCTGACCCTGATGAACCCCTCGCCGCCGGGGCCGAAGCCGCTCCCGGGAACGGTGATGACGTGCGTCTTCTCCAGTATCTCCCCGAACACGTCCCACGACCGCTGGCCGGGGAACCTGACCCAGACGTAGGGCGAGTCGTCGCCGCCGTAGACCTCCTTCCCCAGCGCCGAGAAGGTGTCCACCAGCACCCGCGTGTTCTCCTTGTACTTCGCCACCACGCGCCGCACCGCCTCGCGCCCTTCCTCCGTCTCCAGGCACGCCAGCCCGCCCACCTGCGCCACGCTCGACGCGCCGTTGAAGGTGGTGCACACCACGCGGTCGAAGTCCCGGGCCACGCTCGTGCCGTCGGCGTAGAGCAGCTCGTCGGGGACGACGGCCCACCCGAGACGCACGCCCGTGAACCCGGCGAACTTGGAGAAGGAGGAGATCTCGATGGCCACCTCCCGCGCCCCCGGGATCTCGTAGATGGACCGAGGGAGGTGGTCGCCGGAGACGTAGGAGGAGTAGGCCGAGTCGAAGACGACGATGGAGCCGTTCCCGCGCGCGAAGTCCACCAGCTGCCGGAGCTGGTCCCGGGACGCGGCGTGGCCCGTGGGGTTGTTCGGGGAGCAGAAGAAGATCACGTCGGTGCGCGGCACGGTGGCCAGGTCCGGGAAGAAGGCGTTCTCCGGCGCGCACCGCATGTACTCGATCCCGGCGTACCGGCCGGACTCGCCCGCGCCGCCCGTCTGCCCCATGATCACGCCGGTGTCCACGTACCCCTGCACACGCACACCATGCAAGTTCGATCAGTAAACCGCTGCTGCAGTCTGAAGTTTCAACATCTGTTGTGGTGAGATGAGTGGTGGTGCCTAGCTCGTACATACCGGAAAGGTGGGGTCTTGGACGGCAATGGTTACGTCTCGCCCGAACAGCATCTGCGAGCGAGCGTTGGAAGAAGAGTAAGATTTTACGAATGGACTTTGCTCGTCACTCGTCAGTAAGAAAAATATTGTGGCTTTGCTGAACCTGAAGGCGTGCAATGTCGCACTGCGCGCCGTCCGAAATGAACACATCGGTGTCTGTTATCCCCATGTTTGGGTATATCTTCTCAGCGATGGCCTTCCTCAGACTCTGCGTGAGTTCATGCATATATGTTTCGTCAGCATGAAACTCTTGTTTTCACTCAGAAATCTCTCGTGGTAAGATTAGCTTTTTTCTTCAGGAAAACTCAAGATTTTGTTATCTGCAGAGTAGGTGTTCTGACAAACAAGATCAATTACCTTCTGGCCTTTCTCCGGCCCGTAGCCCTGGTACCCTTCAGGAGTTGATAGGGCAAGGGAGTACTGCAAAAGAAGGAGGAAAAAAAGGTAAGCCCATGCGATTGTATTTCCACTTTTTGACCAAAAAGTAGGATTATAACATGTGAGACTATACTGAAATCCGTTCTAGATTAAAGCCTGTTGAGCTTGACTCGGATAATTTAAGCTGGCTAGCTACGTCAAAGTCAAGCAAGCAGCACAACCAAATCTCAAGTTTGTTCTTGAGTCGCAGTCGTCGCCTTTTAGTCATGCGATGTCAACATACCATGAATGAGCAGACAAATATATATCTCTGCCGGAGACAGCCATTGACTAGTGCTCTGGAAGCACTTTCACTGTACTCATTATGTTAGGATTGGCTAGGAGATGTACGATTGTACGCTAACCCAAAAATGAATACGTTTACAGCAAACACTGCCGCATCGATTGATCACAAGAGCCAGCGTAGACTAGTCTACGAGTAAGCTCAACGTCGTGTGCCTGACACACCTTATCCTGCTGTTGTATATCCTGGGAGAAAATTGCATATTGCTACCACAATTGCGGCTAGGGCTTCAGAAAACTACCACTTTTCAGGTCAACTGCAAAAAACTACCATTTTTGCGTTTAATGGTTTCAAAAAACTACCAGTTCTGTGTAACAATCGGTTTGGCCCATTTGATCAAGTTTTTGACAGAGATGGCCCACCATGTCATTCAGATAGAAAACTTGATCAAATGGTGGGCCATCTCTGTCAGAAACATGATTAAACTGGACCAAACCGAGTGTTATACACAATTGGTAGTTTTCTGAAGCAATTGGACGCAAAAGTGGTAGTTTTTTGCAACTAACCGGAAAAGTGGTAGTTTTTTGAAGCCCTAGCATCAATTGTGGTAGCACTATGCAATTATCTCCATATCCTGGCAGCCGGATCGATCAAATCAGGAGAGATCCATCGAGATGATGGTGAGTGCTTTGCCCTCCTAATTGCTCTTATATCCACTTGTACTACATCTTTCCGTTTTCAGGTGTTTGTGTGGCTGTGCAGATCATGGAAAAAATCAGGAATGATGATGTGGCCGAGCAGGGTCGATCGATCTCTAATTAACAAGATGCGTGCATGGGTGGCTTGACAAA
Source organism: Lolium rigidum (assembly GCF_022539505.1). Taxonomy (NCBI): domain Eukaryota; kingdom Viridiplantae; phylum Streptophyta; class Magnoliopsida; order Poales; family Poaceae; genus Lolium; species Lolium rigidum. Next base: position 61,966,924 of record NC_061510.1, on the reverse strand, counting down.
GAAAGAAGGTGTACACGTGTCTCCTGGCCGGTAGGCATGGTAGCATGTAAAGAGAATGTCGATCATGCGATATGATCGATATATTAGGGGTCTGATCGACAAGTCAAGGTCTCCAAGCGATGCATGATGGAGTGTAAGAATCTCTATAGCTTGGAACTTGCTAGCAGCTGGCTGTTGCGTACGTACGATGACGCGTGGTATTCTTCTATACCTCTCTTATATAACCTCTGAGAATCAGATACGTCACGTCGATTAGGAAATCACCTGGTACATTATTCGACAGAGGACTGCTGATGAGCAGCAAACTGTTAGTTTGAACCCTGACTAAGTGCGATCAATGACCTCATTGGTTAGTGTAACCTAGCAAAGTTTTTGCATCATGCCAGTATGCCACCCAATTCAGTTGTAGATGTCAGATCATCAGAAGCATCTGTGCAATTGTTGGGTATTTGCGCATGAAATAGACCGGACTAGTTAAACAGCTGCGTGTTATATTTCGCTAGCACTGCGGTCCTCTATAATAAGGTCATGATAAGAGGCCAAATGAAATATGCGAGAGAGTATCTTGAGCAGATTTCGTATAGTACCATTTCTAATTTAAAACCCCATGACCTCATGTGCACATGCATGCATGTTCATTCAAGTACAAAAGGAAAAATTAAACAAGTAAATTGAAACCGCTAGCATTGCTTCGGAGAAGAAATAATTGATACCTCGGCCATAGCGGATGTGATTATGCTTGGTATGGGTTCAGTTGTGTCGCCGATTCCCAAGCTGATGACCTTCGCGTCTGGGTACTTCTTCTGGTGTGCTTCACGTCTCATGCTAATCTGAACCGGCCAAAGGATGAACAATTAAACTCTCTGTTAGTTAGCGAGTGTATAAAACGCTCAAATAATTGTCAGTGAAGCCCCAAATCTTCATGTACACGCACCTCCGGGAATAAGTACCCGTTCCGAAGCTTCTCCATGTTTGGATTGCGACGCACGCTCGTCCGAGAAGCTGAAATTGCAGCGGTGATCGATTAGCATGCAGAAATTTTTAGCGAGAGACAGACATTAGGAGATGACAAGAACATTAAGGTTACAAGGGAAAGAACCATGTCATACATCTTTGTGCATAAATTGTTAAACACAGTACCTGTTATCTTTACAGCAGGTGCAACATCCAGTGGAAGGACAGCCTTCTCGAATACCCTGCATATGTATGATCAAACAAAAGGAAAACGGCAATTAAACACATGATCAGATTGAGATCACTTCGTGAAATTGGCACGCATGGATAACCCATGGTCGATCTTTATACAAAATAAAAGGCGTAATTGTATGGGGTATGTACTTGGAGATCATATTTGTCGGCATGATGGATCTTGAAGGCTTGGGCTAGTTAGGGATTCTTGATGCAAGAAAATGTGATCGAGGATGCTAGTAAGCAAGGTAGCTCTTGGACGCAAGACACGATGGAGCTACTGAATGTATTTATAATGCTGGAGAGCACAGGCTGACACAGTTAACAGAAGTTGGCAAGGGAGCAAGGTGTTGAAAAGTAGCTTGCCACCGGCTGGTCCACTTTGAAAATTGCTGTCCATGGTCGGAAGCAAGCTGCTGATTTCAGTTCAAACAGATTTGATCTCTCCTAAGCTGTTTAATTAGGCAGTCTTCGGCTACGCACGGTGGTTTTGTCCCCCTTGGAAAATCTTGGTTCTTTTTGTCCACACCTGCACTGCTCCAATGTATGGCACGTGGACGTATGACAGGGTAATACGTGACTTTCCTGGCAGAGGGCTGTTGGTCAATCTCGAAAAAACCAGGAGACTGAATTTGGTAATAATTCAGATGTTGAAATTTTCTATCTTGGAGGTGAAAGTTTCAGAACAAGAAAATGGCTCGCTAACTAGGTGAAGAGTAACTTCCTTTTGTGGGGATTTAAATAGAATTTGTTCTTCTTGTCGAAGTGTATGCTTGTTAGTTGTTACCTCAACTTACAATACCAAAAAACTTTGGTCTCTCAAGTTTCAAAACCGTCTATATGTGGTCATTTATCTCATTGAAAGTGGATTCGATCATGACTTGGTGACAGATTTGCACACGAGACAGCCTAGCTGTTGTAAAAAAAGGCAGAAATCAGACAAATTGCACGATTAAATGAACTCGTTTTCCGAAAATCTCAAGTTATTTGAAGGGGGTATGTTTCCCTTTATTTCTTTTGGAAGGAGGATAAACCCCTTCTCTTTGGTGTATATTCATATATTATTGATTATCGAAGACAATGCCAAGCATTGATGCTGAAAAAATTATCTTACAAGAGAATTAAAAGAAGACCTGCCATCTACATAGGATTTGTCTCACAACAACGTCTCTAAAATCCCACGAAGAACCATATGATCATGGATCAAAATCCACCGGCCGAGCGGCATGTAACCTGACAAAGAGTACAAAGCTCTAAGGTAGTGCCTTTAAGAAGGAACCATCGCTCGCCCGTTGGTGTTGGTCAATGCAAATGTACTCAAACCTAGAGATTACCCTACAGAACATCCTCAAACATAAATCCTTCAACAAGGGAACGACGAGCGAACGGCAACAACACAATCTAACTACAAGACTAAATTATGAGTTTTAACCCAGTGACATTACTCCTATGTAAAGGACCAAAATTGTCATCCACCTATACACCAGCTTGCTAACGCGGAAGTAGCCCACAAATGAAGAAATTGCCGGAATGGACAACAACGTCATATCAATTCGTCGTTGTGCAACCTTCTTGTTGATCGATGCCATATGGGTCGGTGCATACCAGATCTTGAACCTCTACTCGAGATCGAGGCCACAAGACACAACAATATCGTCATGTCATGGCTTGTCGCGTGCCATCCTGTCCCTAGGGACAACCCTAGCCGGTGCTCCATTTCGCCAACCCTCGATGAGTAGCCGCCACAGATCTATTGGAGACAACATGCGCTAGCCGCTCTTTCTCCATAGCTTGCGGTGCATCTGCACCTCTATTGCAGCCGCTACTCCATTCTGCCAGACAGTTGTCGATGAACGGAGGTTAAGAAGTACCGCTCGTCAAAGTGTATATTTGTTACTTGTGTGTGCTTTGCACACATTTATTATTAATTATCAAATACAATGCCAAGTATTGATTCTAAAAAAATCAACTTAAAAATATTCAAAATAAACCTGCAGCCAAAACCACATGCCGATCGACATGCAACCCAACAAAGGGCTCAATGCTCCAAGACAACGACTTTCAGAAGGAATCGCTGATTGCTCGTTGGTGTTGATGATGTAAATGTACTCAAACCTGGAGATTACTCAGAGAAAAGCTTCAAAGCAAAACATTCAACAAGGGAACGACGAGCATACGTCGACACTGCCTGATCTAGCTACAATACTAAATAATGAGTTTTCACCCAGAGACATTGCCCCTTTGTCAAGGACCAAAACCTCCACCTGCCTATTCAATAACTTGTAAACAAACTCTCAAGATTGTTAAGCTTCAAGGCTTAACACGTAAGGTAGAGTGTGGCTTGATGTGAGTTCCACACAAGAACACATACTAAAGTCATCTCTTCAAAATCAATGATCTTGATGCCAATACTCAAGCTATATATTTATCTTAATGGTATCCAACCTTGAATCTAACACAAGAACTTCAAGCATTAACTATGGAAGATTTCTTTAATATAAAACTCAATAAAAATATTAGTTCACAGGCATTGTCATTAATTACCAAAATACACTTAGAGGCGAAATACCCTTTCGATGTCCTAGCCTGTCGCTAGCCAACTTGGACCTAGGGCTAGACCTAGTAGGTGCTATGTGCCGCCAGCCTGGACACGCAACCTCCATAGATCGATGGACGACACCCTGACCTAGCTACTCTTGCTCCATAACTCAAAATAGAATTAAAGATGAAGTTATTTAATTTTTTTTAGAAATGCCCATGCATGAAGGAAACTTGAAAATTAAAAAAGACAGTTGGTTCATAGGCACCGGAACAAGAGTGAGTACTCCTAAAAGTTGCATGTAAGAACTCCCATGTCGATGTTGTCCGACAAGAAAAGACCATACCAAGGGTTATCATCCCTAAAGACAACAACATCTTCAACCAGCCCTATGTCTTCCTTTTTTTGCAAGAAATTCACCGATCTATTAATAATCATGAACAATAGTAACATAGGGAAAACACGAGAAGTGACTTTCTACGACCATGCGTGGTTCCACCATGTTCCATTGCATGTCAATTCATGCGGTTTTTTGGAATGCGATAAAACTTGGTGAAACAATCCAACACGAATCTCAAAGCACCAAATGAATGGGTGAAACATACACAGTATATACCGTGCACAACAGAAGTGTCACGTTCGAGAACAACAGACATACTATGATGTGGCAAGTCGGATCTTGAGTTATTTAATCTCGGATAAACATCTCAAAAAACTTGATGTTGCATCTAACTAGCGGAAACTAGATCATGACCCACCAAAGCTATTCTTCTTCTATGCCCATCATCCTACCCGCAAGTAACCCCGAGAAATGACCTCATTCATATGCCCGCACCTTGAGAAAGATGTTGCGGGAAACCTGGTACGCTACGCTTGATAGTTCCCAATGTGAGTGGCATAATGAGTGTGCCACCGTTAAGAAAACTAGATTTTCTTTGGAAAAATTAATAGCTTTCAATGTGAGTAGTTGAGAAGTTCTTGAAAGTATTCCATCTAGAAGAACAAACCATGGAGATCTTGATCGGCTAGCCTTTTTTGCGAGGAGCGACTAATTCTTGGTCCATAGAGAATCAGCTTAATTTCTGGTCAGTTGTAACACACTTGCGACTAATGCCCAGCACCAATCACGACTTGCATCTAGTGGTTTTTCTCAGTTGCAACCCACTTGCATGCAACGGAAAAAAACTCAATTGCAACCCAATTGCAACTTACCGGGCGCACGAATCATGATGTGCTCTAAGTTAATTCTCGATCGGCATAGAACTAGCAAAGCCCGTTCTTTTCTCTACTATAGTTCTTTAGCTACATGTATGTCACACGATATTCATTGGATATGATCTCAGCATGCACAAACAAGAGATATATATCCATGTGCTAGTTTCCTGCAAGCAAGAGGTAAGTTTTTTTTTTGGCGGGTAAGGCAAGCTTGATTGTGTGATGAGCTGCTTTGCATCTGTAGTGACATTTTCTATGTTGACCACTGGTGAAGTTCTGAACAAGTCTTGCAATGAGTGTTGTGCAACCGTACTAAACTAGGTTTGTTGAACAGACCATGTAAGGGATTACTTGGACCTGTGTTTTGTTCCTATTCAGTTAAACATAGTTACTTTACCAACGTGGGCTTCGGATGGTGATGGTACACTACTGCTCTGGCCTCATGTTTTCTTTAAGTGAATGCTCCCTTTTTTTCTCTCTAGGATACCAAAAAAATTAATCTAAAACAATCACAAATCTTGTATCCATTCTACTACTTAATTTCCTTTATATAACTCACCATAAGTTGAATGAAACAACGATTGCAAATCTTGTATCTATTGCTAAGTCCTAACCTAACCTTAAAAAGAACAATATCTCCAGGGAGGGCCTCGGTACACCAAATGCGTTTTTGAAACTGAATAAACAAGGGAGGCCTCCTGAGAGCCAGAGAGGTCAAGTTGCAACTTTTTGTTCCTCCACATAATCAATTAAGTAGTATATCGAAAAGAACTTTACAAGTAGCAGCTAGCTATTGGTTGTTGACAAGTCCACCGAGGGAGCATGATGCATTAACCTAACATAGATGTCATGGTTCAACATGCGTTGTGATTATGTATATCTATGTTGTGTTGTTGGTAATATATGGCCATGTTCTGTCTTCTTGCCTAAAGCGTATTTTTGCTACAAAGTCTTCTTTCCCAAAATGTCCCAGCAGGAGTCGATCTTCTCGCTGAAACATTCAAAATTTTAGTCAATAACCCCCAAACCTAATTTTGTGAGCTCACTCTCGTATATGACCGACCAATTAATAAGTCGCTGATCTTGTCAGCTCAGAATGCATTCACACTATAAAGTAGGAGTAATATATACATATATATAGTGTGTTGACTACTTGCATGTCAACAGTGTACCTGCTCTACCGTATGTGATGTTTGTTGAGCATGACCAGCATGCGAGTTCTTGTCATGTCACTAGCTATGTCAACCAGGCATTCGCTCATGGGCACGTTTGTCTGGACTCTGGAACATGGTAATCATTAATTGATTGCTCCTTGTACACCAAAAAATTTACTGTATCCGATTTCATTAACTAAACTGCCCAATTCCACACGTACAAGCAGTGCCAAAATTAAATGTATCTAACAATTTGTAGATGAAGGTTTAGGATTCGGCAATGCTAACCTTATCACATGGAAAACCAGGGGCAAACCCATATTGAGGCCCTTGTTAAGTTTCTCCAATCGCAATTTTTTTTTGTAACATAGAACAAAGAAACACAAGTTTTCTCTCAGTACATACAAAATGCCCCCATTCATGTCATTTGACACCAGTACTAAATATTTCTTCGTCTGCCCCTATGAAAATCGGAATATCAAAGTAGCCTTATTTCTGCATAAATAGAAAAGTAAAGACAGAGAGCAGCTCCAGTCGATTGGTGAGGTTTCGGTAATATTGATTGATTGATTCATCTATTTATGATAGCCCAACCTCCCCTGGCACCACCCTTGTTTCTCTTTGTTGAAGTGGGTTTTCTATACCTTATGCAAATCAATATTACCTACACAATTAAGATAATTTTTAGGAAAATAGACTGAATAAATTTCTACTTTCAATTTCTACAATGCACACAAAGTGACAACTACACTGACAATTATCTGATGATGATATCTCTCCAATCAACAAGGATTGATCGTGTGGTGAGAAAGTTTTACCAGAAAATCCTTACTATTCGTCAAAATCAAACCCGTGGTTCATCTCCGAGGGTATTTCATTCAAACTTTTAGAATATTTCAAATATGTTTCACTTTTCTGTGAACCTGTGCGAAAAATTGTTAAACATATTATGAAAATTCCCAATTTCATAATATTTTGAACATTCACATTCAGAAAAACTATTGATTCTACTTACATTATGAAACATGTGTGAAATCTCAATAAAAAAAGTTTTTACGAAACCTCTCTGAGATTGAGTGTGTGTTGATTTTGGCAAAATATAAGAGTTTATATAGAAATATGCCATGGAGGCCGAAGGAATGACCAAGATACACCTCTCTGCTAGTGACGGTGGTCAAACGCGTGCTACTACGCCTGCACAAACAGTTTTTTTGTGTGTTAACCTTTGAACAATGATGAAAGAGTATATGCCCAATCCTCAGACTAAACGCACACATGCACAATATATTTCTGCAATGAACAGGTAAGGACGAGGTGATCAATTATTTGTTTGACATTGCAGAGAAAACATGTACCATCTCTCCATCACATCATGTGTAAAGAAGTTATAACAATATTGTAAGCGTTTACCAGCCAGAAGTCAATTATGGATGAATTTGTGAGGTGAAGGTTGATGGATACTATTCAACATAGCCCAGCAACGTGTGGTATTTTGTAGTTTTTCATGCATCTTTAGATATCATATATCTGTACTAGCTGGCAGGTACGTGGGACTTTGTTGGTCAACTAGTTTTTTAGCAGAAAATAATATTTTGGTCAACTAGCTAGATATATACCTGCTACATGCGTAGGTACTGGCGTGTACTGCCAAAAGCTTGACTTCAAGGCCGGCCGGGCAATAGTAATGAACATGTATCTTCCATTAGAACGCAATGTGTCGGAAAGTTCACAGTAAAAGTAATAGGACCATGGAATGAACGTTTTACATTTGATCGTAGTACAGTATTCACTGCCGCAGTGCCATCGTTTCATCGTTTGAATATTCCACGGTCGGGGTCACAGAAGAGTCAATGCTCTAGCTAGTATCTCGGTTTTCCGAGTATACATGTATGGTCTGCTTGTTTCTTCTTCCACCGTTCCGCGTATAGCTTTTCTTGGTTCATTGGCAACTCCCACAGTTCTACACGTCCATTAATTTGTAAATAGCAGCATTCTTTGGTCTACACCTTCCATTAATTTGAAAACATCAGCGTCTTGGTACCTTTTTGTAGTATAGAAAAGTATCTGCATTCTCTCGAAGCTCCTTCGGCTCTGGTGTGAGGCTATCTCCACTGGTGGAAAAACAGGCTTCGGTCGCGGTTGGCAACTGCCTTTAGTCGCGGTGGCGCAACCGCGATCAAAGTAGCGCGACTAAAGGCCCCCCCCTTTAGTCGCGGTTCCTTACGAACCGCGACTAAAGGCCCGTCCACGTGGGCCGCAGGCGAGCGCCGGAGCGGAGGACCTTTAGTCGCGGTTCTTCCGGCCAACCGCGACTAAAGGCCTCCGCGAGGTTTAGGGTTTAGCCCCCCCTCCCCCTAAATCTGGTTTCTTTTTAATTTGTATTATTTTATTTCTTTTGGGTTTTAATTTTGAAGGAGTTTCACATATTCTACGGTACTGTATACATACATGCATATGAATGTACAATTTCAAACAAATTTGAAATTAGAACCAAAAAGAATTCAAGAGGAATATACAATATATATTCAATATCGGATGACCATATACAATATATATTCACTATCGGATGACCATATACAATTTTGAACAAGTTAGTTACAAATTCCGGTGCACATAAAGATCTACGTCATCGTAATAGTGTTCTCCTCTAGGATCGATGACTTCCCTCGCCAACCATCCAGCTAGTTCCTCTTGAAGTGGTCGGAAGCGAGCTTCGGACTAAGCGTCTTCCGGAGGTTATTCCTCGGGATGTTGTTCTCACACGTCTGGTCCCGCTCATTGCGGTATCTCCGGATCCTCTCACAAACATAGTATCCACATAGATTGGTCCCCGGTGGCTGAGTATCCACGAGTCGTCGGCACTGCCATTTTAAAATGTAGCTCTTTTTTGAATTCACCGACCTTGGTATCTACGAACCGTCTCCAAACCCTACGAGGCAAAGAAAATTAAATAAACAAGAGAGTTATTAATTAGTTACTTGATATTAGGAAATGATGAACGAAATAGGCCGATCGATATAGAGCGCAAATGAATGAAAATAATTACTTTTGCATCATTTTTCTCATGTCGCCCCAAAGCGCCGGATCCATATTCGGAGAGTCGTGGACGAGAACCGAGGAGGTCTGAACTTTAATTACCATAAGAATCCAGTGGAACCTGCGGACACGATACATGCACGATCATGCATAACTCATCGATTAGCCACATACCATGCATGGAGTAAACAAAAGAGAATGTGCTCAAGACAGAAACACTCACCCAAAATGGTAAGGAAATAGAATATCACTTTTCTCTTGCTGTTTTCTAATAAACCGCCACAGGTCTTCCTCCACGTCGGCGGGGTGGTGTTCTAACACATATGAATTAACGATGTGTGGGTCAATGAACCCAACATCATGGATGTTCCTTATTCGCATTTCCCGCTTCTTCATTCTGCATAATATATAGCGTACACAACAAGATAGTTAGGACAATATATATATATATATATATATGTGCATGCAATGAACGAGATGAGGTAGAAATTAATAAATCACTTACGAACGTAGCAACCGATGATAGATTTGTCGAGCTCGCGCAGATTGAACAGACTGGAACAATTCACTCGAGAGGAATTTGTACCCGGTAACGTTTGAAGTGATGCACATATTTAACTTCCGCATAGATATAGTCTTTGGCGTTTTCATGTTTTATGTAACCCTTGTACCAATTTAGCGGACCTTTCATTTGTCGAGGTAGATCCTCTTCTGCGCGAGGCTCGATGAGAGGGCCATTCTTCACATATGTAAATACTACGTCCTTCATTGGCGCCTCATCAAGGCCTAACGACTGCACGAAGAGTGATACCTAAGTCGGCCGCTTGTTCTCCGGCACTTTCTACGGTCAATCCATGTGCTGCCGCAGCTGCTATGATATCGGGGGCATCCGGACCGGCGGCTTGCACTATGAGCGGGGCGATCGATTGTTTACTTTGTTCCCCGAGCTGGGCAACTTCTTTCCCCCTTTCTAATTTTGTCTCGGCCTCGTCCTCCAAGGCTTTCTTCTTCGCGGACTCTTGGTTCCTCTTGAACGCGAGTGCTTGCCTACGAAGTTCACGTAAATAGTCGTCGAGCAGATTCTTCGCGGCTTGGGACGGTGTGTTCAAAAATGACTTAGCCCACTCGCTTTTCCTTGTCGGAATATACCGGCTTGGGCTCGCCCTCTATTTTCTTCTTGACGCTCGCCTTCCATTTCTCTAAATCAGCAGCCGCGCCCGCCTCGACTTCCTCGGCACTACTTTCCCAAGGCCTCGTGGGGAGAGGCTTCGGTGATACCTCCGGTACCTTTGTTTTCTTAGGTACGTAAGGGTCCGGGTTAATAACCCGGGACTGCTTCGCTTCTTCGCCGGAGGTGGATTGGGGGCGGTACCGGTGTCCGATCACCCGCCGGACGAGGACCGGGGGCGGCGTCGGCCGACGTGAATGAGGTGTATTAGGTGAAGCACCACCGCCACCGTCACCGCCACCGCCACCGTCACCGCCACCGCCACCGCCACCGTCACCGCCACCGCCACCACCACCACCGTACGGGGTGGACTTGTTGGCGCCTCGCCCGGAAACTTGATAAATTTCTTCGCCATAGAATGAACCGGCGCTTGACATCTCCAAGTCTTTTCACCCCTTCGGGTGTAGCAATGTCAATGTCCAGGTCCTCAAACCCTTGGACTATCTCCTCCACCGTGACACGAGCATAGCCATCTGGAATGGGGTTGTTGTGGTGGAGTGCTCCGAGTGGTAAAGCACTGCCGATGGCTACCTTCATGGACATGTTCCCGATAGGATAATACAGATGACATGCTTTCATCTCCTTTATATCGTCCACGGGGTAGCGAGGAGGCTCCGGTGCAGTAATTTCGACCACCAGCCGAGGCTCCGGTGCAGCAATTTCGATCGTCGGTGCACCAGCCGGTGAGGCCTCCGTGGAAGCCACGCTGCTTCTTCTCCGCTGCCGGCTTCCAAGATCCATTGGATGATCTTCATGCTTGCGCCCGAGCTGCATCTCTTTCGGCGACTAGTACACTCACGGTTTTCTTCATCACATCCATTTCCGTTACCAACTTCGCCACAACATCCGCATCCCGATCCATCTTTCTCTTACGGCTTACGTAACCGTACGGGTCATCGTTCCGGGGAACCCTAGTTTCCACGAAATGTCCCCGGGCATGCCTCGTACACGTCCTCCGTGTTCAGGATTCCCGAGGGCTTTTGTCGGGCGTCGTTCTCTCCGTTGAACCTGATCCTCCCTCTTGAGCATCCCTCATTGCCTCAATAAGCTTTTGGGTGGGTGTAATTATTTTGCCCCGGTAAACACACTCCCCTGTCTCCGGGTTCGGCGATCCCCCATGCCCGTACCACCAGCTTTTGGCCCTTGGGTCCCATCCCTCCGTACCTGGACGGATTCCTCGCGCCCTCGGCTCGTTCTCCATCTTCTCCCACCTAGGCTGCCAAAAGCGATACCCTCCTGGCCCCATTTTATGATTGTACTCCTTCTTGGCCGCATTTTCCTTATTTTTTTCGATAGTTCAAGGAACTGCTCCGATTTCTTTTGCTTCACAAATTCTGGCCAATCATGTTGCAGTTTCTCATATTGTCCTTTGAAATCCGGAGTCTTGCCCTGGTTGACAAAGTCATGGGCTAGATTTTGCTTGTATTTCCGAATGCGTTGGCCATCCTAGAAAGAGCGAACTTGTTTGACTAGCTTGCGCCTCTTCTTGTTTTCCGCAATCTTGTTACCCTCCTCATCGTATTTGCGGTATTCCGGAGGTAGAACGAAATGTTCCATAAGCTTGTTGAAGCAATCTTTTTTTCTCTCTTATCGACAAAAGTGAAACCAACACGTGCCTTCTTTGGCTCATTCCACTCCTGGCGGGTGATCGAGACGTTGTCTCTAACAACGGCTCCGCATTGGCCGACAAACTTGGTGGCGTTCTTGCTGGGCTCCAGCGGCCTGCCGGTTGCTTCGTCGACAACATCGATGGTGCATGTTTCGTCTTGCTTTCATCGTCTTGGTTGCGCCACGCTTTGACGACGACGTACTCGATTTTTTCGACGATCCGGCCGAGGGCTAAAATAAGAAAGAGAGTCGCGCGCGTTAGTACACACACATTTATTCAAATCAGTTAGTTGTATCACCATATGCTCAATATGTATATATATATACCTCGGCGCCGGAGGTGGTTGCTACTTCCAATTGAAGATCGTCGTTTATCGACGTTTCTTCGGCATCATCTGCTTGCTGACGGCGCCCTTCATCTTCACCCTCAAGGTTCAGATAAGAAGAGATATCATCTTCTTCTTCTCCGGTCGGCACAAATGGAATATCGCCTTTTATGATGCCGAACATATGGTCTTCAGCTTCCGGATCATAGTTGTCCAGAATCGGGTCAGCTCTATCGTCCGCCATATGTCGATCCCGAAAACATGTAGTCAAAACAAATTAATTGTGTATATGCCAGCATTATCATATCTCTTCTACATATAAAGAGAGAGGGCGACGAGGGAGGCGAGAGGGGGACGCAGTGATCGCGTGACCGAGAGAACGAGTGGTGGTGGCGAAAGGGGGACGCGGTGACCGCGTGACCGAGAGACCGGTGTAGGTGGGTTCGGGATGCGGGAGAGGCGGAGTGGCGCGCTATGGCTCGACGCACTCGCTGGGTTGGCGGCGGCTCGATTTGGGGATGAGATTGCCGGGCCGAGAAAAAAAAGATGGAGGGGAAGACGGTGACGTAGGTGGGACCATACGGGGCGGAGGCACGGGACGAAGTTTTCCTTAGCGTTTTCTTTACACAATCTTTTAGTTTTTTCACAATCTTTTTTAAGTCAAATTTTAGTTTTAGCGTCGCGATTTCTTTTAAGTTACAAATTTAGCGTCGCGATTTCTTTTAAGTTATAAATTTAGCGTCGCGATTTCTTTTAAGTTACAAATTTAGCGTCGCGATTTCTTTTAAGTTACAAATTTAGCGTCGCGATTTCTTTTAAGTTACAAATTTTTAGTTACAATTTAAATTACAAATTTTAGTTACACTTTTAATTACAAAGTTTAGTTACAATTTAAATTACATGTTTAGTTATAATTACATGTTTAAATTACACTTTAATTACAAATTTCCGTTACAATTTTAGTTAAAAAAAACTAAAAAAATTCTCTCCTCGATCTCTCTTCTCTCTCCTCTCCCTCTCTGTATGTGTAGACGACACGGGCGGCGGGCGTGCGCCGGCGCCGCCGCGGCCAGGGACGGGCGCGCACGCGCGGGCGGCGAACGGTGGCCCGGCCGGGCCGCGGGATCGGGCGCGGCGGGGAGGGCGCGGCGGCGAAGTGGCCGGCCGGATCGAGGGCGAGGCGCGCGCGCGCGCGGCGGCCGGTACGTGGAGGGGCGCGGCGAGGAGAAGGAAGGGGGCCGGCGAGACGAACGGCGGTGGCTCTCCTCCGGCGGCGGCGTGGCTCCTCCGGCGGTGGCGTTGTCGAGGGCGCGCGATGCGGCGGCGTCGAGGGCGACGGCGGCAGACCTTCGGCGCGCGAGATGAGACGGCGAATTCGAAGAGTGGAGAAGATGAAGTGGGGGCGCACGGCGCGTGAGTATTTATACTCGACGGCCTTTAGTCGCGGTTCGGGACACAAACCGCGACTAAAGGGTACTCTTAGTCGCGGTTGGTGTCCCCAACCGCGACTAAAGGCTATTTTCGCCCGTTTTTGCGTTTCCCGCGGAAACGACCTTTAGTCGCGGTTGGGGATACCAACCGCGACTAAAGGTGCTTTTTCAGATTCATTTCAATTTAAAATCTTAAAAATACAATTCAAAATGTTTAAAATACATATAATATATCAAAAAATTCATAAAAATAAAACTAATTCAATTCAAAATCTTAAAAATACAAATAATATATCAAAAAATTCAGAAAAATAAAACTAATTCAATTCAAAATTTTAAAAATACAAATTATATATCAAAAAAATCAGAAAAATAAAACTAATTCATTTCAATATGTTAAAAATACAAATAATATATCAAAAAATTAAGAAAAATAAAACTAATTCAATTCAAAATGTTTAAAATACATATAATATATCAAAAAATTCATAAAAATAAAACTAATTCAATTCAAAATCTTAAAAATACAAATAATATATCAAAAAATTCAGAAAAATAAAACTAATTCAATTCAAAAATTTAAAAATACAAATTATAAAAAATTCATAAAAATAAAACTAATTCAATTCAAAAGTTCGTTGGCCCCCTCTTCCCGCCTCTTTCCGCCGACCCCCTCTTCCCTCCTCGTCTTCCCGCCATTTCTTCCCTGTCTTCCCGCCTCTTTCTTCCCGCCAATTGTTTCCCGCCAATTTCTTCCGGCCTCTTTCTTCCCGCCAATTTTTTCCCGCCAATTTCTTCCCGCCACTTTCTCCCCGCCTCTTTCTTCCCGCCTCCTGTCTTCCCGCTCCCATTTTTCCCGCCATTTGTCACTACATATAGGTAGCCCGGCTTGGCCAGCATTATCACATCTCTACAATCTCTCATCACTCTCTCATGGCTTCCAGCGCACCCACTCTAACCTACCAGCAGGTGGAGGAGCTTTGCGCCTCGAACTACCCTTGCCCTCCGGGCTACCGCGTCCCTGCCGGCTGGAGCCTAAGCGCCGGCGGCGTGCCGGTCCCTCCCGTCCCTCATGGTACTGCGCGCCGGGCGGCCATCACGAACCACTACTACCTCGACCTCACGCCGGAGCAGCGGATGAATCCCCGCCGGCATCCCGATAACCAGCATACTTGGGACGCCTTCTTCATCAATCGGCGTGAGAGGGCGCTCGCCGGTATGAGGAGGACGGTCCGCCTCCCGGAAACTTCCACGAGGCCGGCCGTCGGCTATGGTGGTACGGCCGGACTCTGCGGAGCGTCATGGACTACATCACGGCCGGCGATATCCCCCGCCTGCGCTACCCTCGGTTCGAGCCACGAGCGCCGCCCGACGACGACGGCGACGACAGCAGCGACGACGACGCCGGCAACTTAGAAGGCGACGACTACCGAGTACAACGGCGGCGGCTATGAAGACTACGAGTATGCATATTATACGCCTAGGCAGGAGTATGACTAAATCACTCCAAATTTCATGTATGCGGGAGTATGACTTAGTCACTCCAAATTTCCTATATGCAGGAGTATGACTTAGTCACTCCAAATTTCATGTATGCAGGAGTATGACTTAGTCACTCCAAATTTCATGTATCATCAGTGCTATCTCGAGTCAACTGAATCATTCGAAAATGGACACCAAACACATCACGGGTAATATAATTCACATGATTCATTCAACAAAGTTTTGGTACAATAAATTATTACACATCATTTCTTCCCTTGTGTCCCTGCTTGCTTACGATTGTGCCGTATCCATGGAGCATCCTCATCATTTAACTTAATGCTTGGGTCGGTGTTCACTTTGAAGGGCGGAATTTCAGCAAACATATTATAATCTTCCGACATGTCTCGTCTTGTCCTCCACTCCCACGATGTTTCTTTTCCCCGAAAGAACAATGTGGCGCTTTGGATCATCGAACGATGTACCGATCGTTTTCTTATCTTTCCGTTTCCTCGGTTTGCTACTCATGTCCTTCACATAGAAAACCTGAGCGACATCTTTCGCTAGGACGAATGGTTCGTCAAGGTAACCAAGATTGTTGAAATCCACCATTGTCATTCCGTATTGCTGGTCCACCTTTACCCCACCTCCTGTTAGCTTGAACCATTTGCACCGGAACAAAGGGACCCTAAAGGAGGGTCCATAGTCAAGTTCCCATATCTCCTCTATGTAACCATAATATGTGACCTTTTGCCCATTCTCGGTTGCTCGCATCAAAGCGGACACCACTGTTTTGGTTGGTGCTCTTTTTATCTTGGGCGATCGTGTAAAATGTATTCCCATTTATCTCGTACCCTTGGAAAGTCGTTATAGTCGAAGATGGTGTCTTGGCCAACATGTACAGCTGATCTACAACCTTATTGTCACTCATTAAATGTTTTCTCAACCAACCGCCGAAAGTCTCCATGTGGGCCTTCCTAATCCAGGATTCAGGCTTCCCGGGGTTGTCCGAGCGTAAAATATTCTTGTGTTTCTCAAAGTACGGAGCCACCAAGCTGGAATTGGTCGGAACCGTGTGGTGTGCTTCGATCGGAGAATGGCCGTCCATACATATCATTGATTTCCTTCCGATCGTGCCTTTTCCACTTAGTCTCCCCTCGTGCCGCGATTGAGGAAGACCAATCGGCTTAAGGTCGGGAACAAAGTCAACACAAAACTCAATTACCTCCTCATTTCCATAGCCCTTGGCGATGCTTCCTTCCGGCCTAGCACGGTTACGAACATATTTCTTTAATACTCCCATGAACCTCTCGAAGGGGAACATATTGTGTAGAAATACGGGACCGAGAATGGAAATCTCATCGACTAGGTGAACCAGGAGGTGCGTCATAATATTGAAGAAGGATGGCGGGAACACCAACTCGAAACCGACAAGACATTGGATCACATCGTTCCGTAACCGTGGTAGAACTTCTGGATTGATTACCTTCGAGAGATTGCATTGAGGAATGCACATAGCTTCACAATGGCTACTCGAACATTTTCCGGCAGGAGCCCCTCAAAGCAATCGGAAGCAATTGCGTCATAATCACGTGGCGGTCGTGAGACTTCGGGTTTTGGAACTTTTTCTCCGCCATGTTTATTATTCCCTTTATATTGGACGAGAATCCCGACGGGACCTTCATACTGCTCAGGCATTCAAAAAGATGACCTTCTCTTCTTTGGTCGGAGCGTAGCCGGCACGACCTTGAAACCGTTCCGGATGCCGGTCATCGGGGTCTTTCAAACTTTGCTTCGGTCCTGCCGTGCTTCCTTTGTATCATTTGACTTCCCATACACGCCCAAGAAGCTTAGGATGTTCACGCAAATATTCTTCGTAACGTGCATCACGTCGATTGCGGAGCGGACTTCTAGGACTTTCCAATATTCTAGCTCCCGAATATAGATTTCTTCTTCCACATGGCTACGTGCCCGTCGGCTCCCTTCGGAACCGATTGTCCGCCAGGACCCTTTCCAAAGATGACTTTCAAACCCTTGACCATATCAAATACCTCAGCACCGAGTGTGTTCCGCAGGCTTCGGCCGGTGATCCGCCTTGCCGTTGTAATGCTTGCCTTTCTTTCTTACTCGGATGACCTTTCGGAAGAAATCGACGATGCCCAAGGTACACGTTCTTCTTACAATTTGGCAAATGTACACTTTCGGTCTCATGTAAGCGAGTGCGTGCATGCATTGTATCCCTTATTTGACAGTCCCGAAAGGTTACTAAGAGCAGGCCAATCGTTGATGGTTACGAAAAGCAACGCTCGTAGGTCAAATTCCTCTTCTTTGTGCTCATCCCACACACGGACACCAGGTCTGCCCCACAGCTGTAAAAGCTCATCAACTAATGGCCTTAGGTACACATCGATGTCGTTGCCGGGTTGCTTCGGACCTTGGATGAGCACCGGCATCATAATGAACTTCCGCTTCATGCACAACCAAGGAGGAAGGTTGTAGATGCATAGAGTCACGGGCCAGGTACTATGGCTGGAGCTCTGCTCGCCAAAAGGATTCATGCCATCCGTACTTAGACCAAATCTTATGTTCCTTGCGTCAGCTGCAAAATCTTTGAACTCTCTCGTCGATCTTTCTCCATTGCGTTCCATCTGCGGGGTGTCTCAACTCCCCGTCCGACTTACGGTCCTCTTTGTGCCATCGCAACAACTTGGCATGCTCTTTGTTCCCGAACGGACGTTTCAACCGTGGTATTATAGGAGCATACCACATCACCTTGGCGGGAACCCTCTTCCTGGGTTTCGGCCCTCAACATCGTCACCGGGGTCATCGCCTCCGATCTTATAACGCAATGCGAGTGCATACCGGGCATTCATTCAAATTCTCGTATTCACCGCGGTAGAGGATGCGATCGTTGATGCATGCATGTATCTTCGGAACCTCTAAACCTAGAGGGCGGACAACCTTCTTTGCTTCGTACGTAGTGGCGGGCAACTCGTTATTCTTTGGAAACATATTCTTCAACATTTTCAGCAAGTTTTCAAATGCCGAGTCAGCTACACCTGCCTGTGCCTTCCATCTCAGCAAATCCGAGTGTGCAGCCCAGCTTTTTCGGACCATCATCGCATCCGAGGTACAGCGCCTTCCTGTGATCCTCTAACATGCGATCCAAATTCTCCCTCTCTTTTTCAGTTTCGCAGCGTCTCCGTGCATCAGCAATGGTCCGACCAAGATCATCAACGGGATCCTCTTCTTCACCTTCCCCTTCACCTTCCCCTTCACCTTCAGCATCCTCCATGAAAGTATCACCGAAATGAGAAAGATAGCTTTCATCGATGAAATCATCCCCTTCTTCATCTTCTTCCATTATAACCCCTCTTTCTCCATGCTTGGTCCAACAATTATAGCTTGGCATGAAACCGTGCCGAAGCAGGTGCATGTGAACATCTCTTGAGGAAGAGTAACCCTTCGATTCTTACACTTAACACATGGACAGATAACAAAACCCCCCGCTTGTTCGCATTAGCCACTACGAGGAAATCTTTCAAACCCGTACTGAACTCGCCGGAGAGTCGGTTACCGTACATCCATTGCCGATTCATCTGCATTATTATAATATAAAATATATAATTAACCATCATGCATTTGTTAAACTAACTAGCTACAAACAATATAAATTAAACAATGAACTACACACACATGCATATTGTATATATCAATGACGACACATCAAAGGTTCAAGTTGCTAACCGCGATTGAGGAGGAAAAAATAAATGAGAAAGCTCAAATGTGGCTCCAACACTTCATATCATATTTGTTTCATGCTCTTGGGGCATTTCATCAAACACCTTATGTGCATAAGAGGAACCAAAAGCAAACCTAACACCCACTTGTGAAGTTTGTGAAGAGAATGGCACCAAATGGCTAAGTGTTGGCTGCTGGATGGGTATATATAGGGGAGGGGCTTTAGTCCCGGTTGGCCTGGCCAACCGCGACTAAAGGCCTTCGGGCACTTTAGTCGCGGTTGGCCAGGCCAACCGCGACTAAAGCGCCCCACGTGCACCAGCTGGCCACCGTGCGCCCTGGGCCCAGGCCTTTGGTCGCGGTTCGCCACACGAACCGCGACTAAAGACCCCATTAGTCGCGGTTCCTTTACCTTCGCGACTTATGGGGCTTCCCGGAAGCCTGTTTTTCCACCAGTGCTCGGTGGCCTCCTACCTTATGCATGAGACTTAATTTTATCACCGTCCTAGGTTTTCGTTGTCTTCTGGCTGGATCGGCCTAGAGCGCGAGGGCAGACTAGCTGTTCTCTCCACCAACAATCCAACATCATGGTGTGTCAGTGTGTGCCATGCAATGGCTTTCGGTTATTTAGCAAGGAGGCGTGGCATTAGTTCTAGTTCTTGGAGAGGTGTGGCTACTCCTGTAATTTTCTTTATCTTTAATTCTATTGTAAAAGGATTCCATTGATTACTTTGTATCGGTTCAGCCTTGTTGCTTTACTATAAAGAAAAGTGAAGGGTTGTTTTAAGAAACTATCAAAACCGTCATGGTAATAGCACCAGATGCCAGCGACAACCACAGTGAAGTATCAACGAGGATGTATTGCAAATCTTACAAAATATAGAGTATTCCGTAAAGAAAGTAAGAATGAAAAATACAGTCCTAGAAATGCATGAAGGTGCTCGCTTTGCTAACTTGCATGCACAACAACCTTCTCTTAGACTTGCCAAGTTGAATTTCTCCTTAGATAGATGAAAGAGAACAAATGAATAAAAAGAAGATTATCTTTCATTAGCTAACAAATATAAAATAAGAGAAAGCTAGTATCTCAATTGTATTCACATGTCTTTCCTAGCAATGCAACTTTCTAATAAAAATCAATTTAATTAACATTAATTGTTAGAGATGGCCACAAGATCGGATCAATGCATGCATGCATTGTATCCTTGTTTCTGCTAGGTGGGCGCTCACGTGCACAAGCCTGTAAAACATTACGTGTGGCCAACTTAAGTGCCAACAATGCCGGTGTACAGGTATGTGCATGTGCGCGTTGCTGGAAGTATCCAGAATAATTCTCAGTCTTTTCCAAAGTCCCACGTGAAGGAGATAGTTCCGTGTATATGCTATATGGACATGAAGTGCCCGATTGAGAATCCGTGCATGAACTTAATTTGCAGACTCGTCGATCTATCTATCTATCTCTGGCGATATCTAATCTGTGCTCGGGACAGGCCGACAGGGACATGGGTGACTAAAGGTGGAAGATCATTGCATTTCTTCAGTAATCCAAGAGGACACGGTTAAAGAATGGGCAAAATCCGTGGAAGTGAAGCTTGCCAAGTTACATAGTCACCGGTAAAAAAATCCCACGTGCCATATCGATGCGCTTTCCTCCTGTACCTACGGTTGGATAAGAATCAGGTAAGCTTCTCCCCAGTTTCTGCTCACCATCGTCCCTGGCCGTCAACAAGTGCCGCGACGTATGTACGTACGTGCGTGCATACAATTACAAGACAAGCGTGCGCGTCTCGTCCGGATTCAAGTTTTCCTTGGTTACTGATCTTGAAAGAAAGTAAGACGGAAAACTAATTTTCCCAAGTCGCGGTCGCGATAAGGTAAACCCCGCGTGAGTGTGGCTGGCTAGTGGCTAGCCACGAATCACGATCGAACGCACTGCGTGCTTCTGTAGCTTGCATATTAACCGGAAAATACCTGCTGCCATCGGTGTGACCATCGGTCGAGCAGCTAGCATTGAAGCAAAACGTGCTGGAAAGGAACTTCGTTGTTACTACTAGCTATGTGTATACTGTGTATAGAATGTCTAAAATTTATCTAAATTCAGTTGTACCTAGACACCCTTTAATATATAGATACATTCAAATTTAGACAAGACGAAGGGAATAGTATTACTTCTATCCGTAAAAGGATGTCGCAAGTTTGTCTAAATATAGATGTATATAGACATCATTTGATGTATAGATACATCTAAATTTACACAAAAGTCTGATATCTTTTTATGAATGAAGGAAGTATTTTATTTATCGACAACCAAATTAGAGTTTATTGATTAATAACAAGATTTACAGGAATATGTACATACTCCCTCCGCTAAGCAACAAGTGTCATCGACTTGTCTGATTCGCATGTACTCCATTCGATATCTTCTAACTAACTCAAATTTAATATATTTATACTAAATTTGAGTCAAATAAAAGAGATCGGAGGGAGTACCTAGAGTCTTATACATGTTTTAGTGTGTAGATATATATGAATGTTGATCAATTTCAGAACGGGAGGAGCAGTAGGGGGTACCCGGACACACTTCCCGAACAAATCCACGTGATATATATATATATATATATATATATATATATAGGATAAATACTTCCTACCCCCGGGTGTAGTTACACCCATATCTAATATACTACCATACGGAAGTATATACGATACACTTTATCGATTTGAGTATGTTCGTATACCATATCTAAGATACTCTAAACCAAGTTTGGTGAAAAAAATACAAGTGAACCTATAGTTTGCACTATATTTCTAAAATACATGCATATGTATACGTAAAAAATGAGTCTACGTATTTACTAAATTATGAGAAACACATATGGGTGTAACTACACCCGGGTGTAGTATGAATATGTCATATATTCATACTACACCCGGGTGTAGTTACACCCACGTGTGTTTCTCATAATCTAGAGAGTATCTATCATACCGGAGAGTATGTACATGTAGTATGAAGTATATTAGACTATTTTGGTAGTATATATAATACTTTATAGGCAGTATGTACATTTTTTTACGTAGACTCATTTTTACGTATACATATGCATGTATTTCGGCTATATAGTGCAAACTACATGCTCACTTGCATTTTTCACCAAACTTGGTTTAGAATATCTTAGATATAGTGCAAGAACATACTCAAACCGATAAAGTATGGTACATACTTCCGTATGGTAGTATATGAGACATGGGTGTAGTTACACCCAGGAGTAGGAAGTATTTATCCTATATATATATATATATATATATATATATATATATATATATATATTACGTTTTAGTACTATCGGGAGTGGTATTTTGGCTCATGGGAGCATATGCTACCTTTATTTTGAAATGAATCTTAGACATATTTTGAAATGCCAAAAAATTGTAACAAAAAAATTCCACGAACATCTTCATGTGCCATGCGCCCACAAATTCGTTTCAGAAAAAAATTGAGTATCGTGTGGCGTATGTAAAAAGAACAAAATTTGATGCTAAAAATAAGAATTTCTACAAGATAAATTTTCTTTTTTTGCATAGACCATAAAAATATCAGTTTTTCATCAAACTTGACGAAGACACATATATTGTGGAGATGTACATGTAAATTTTTTGTCAAAAGAATTTGATACCTAGAAATATGTTTTCTGGTAGAGGGAGTATATGCACCTGAGAGACGAATTAAATTAAACATCTAGGTGAATAATTATATATGATTTTTTCCAAAGGCCCTTGTGAAGGAGATAGTTTCGTGTATATGTTGTGTTTGTGGAATGTGAATGGGCACATATGGACATCCATCGACCGACAATCCATGCATGAACCGAATCTGCAGACTCAATCTCTGGGCTATGTGTGTTATGTTATTTGAATCTATGTACTAGCGGTTGTTGGAGGTGGCGTTTTGGCTCATAGGAGCAAATGCTCCCATTATATAAAATAATTAAAAATAATTTTAAAAATGTCAAAAAATTCCGACATAATTTTTTTGGTGTACATCGTGACATTCTTTGTTAGTGCACAAGTTTTCATGGAGAAATAATATTTTATGTGGCTTGTACAAAAAAGACAAAAAAATGTCCTGTACGTAGTCGTGTTATAGCATCAAAATTTGTCTTTTTACAGGAGCCACATTTTTTTTAGTTTCTTTTGAAAACTTGTGCACGAACATAAAATGTGTAGATATACATGAAAAATTTTACTTTAGAATTTTTTGGCACTTCGAAATGTAGATTCACATAGTGGGAGTAAATGCTCCTATGAGCCAAAGTGAATATCCCCGGTTGTTTTTGTATCCCAATTTTCGGGCTTGTTAGGTACCCAAGTTTTGCGGGCTTGATAGGTAAAGTTAATGGTAGGTGGTGATTCACATACTTCGATTGCCGGTGTGGTTGTGACATCCTGATCCAAGTGATCGAGATATCCCCCAGTCACGCCCCAGGAGCTCGGGCAATGGGACAACTCAGCAAACATAGACAAGACCAATATATTTCTTAGGTCGTGAAACACGAATAGGTTCATTCTTACACGGATGGTGAGGCAAATCCATCGACATGAGCACACAACAATATTCACATTATTTAAGGAACATCAATCTTGGCTTCGAGCATAGTACTGGCAACGATAACGTAGATTTCATTGGGCGGAAGCGAAAGAGTTCTATAATCGAACGGTTCTGGTTGGGATACTGGTCATAGTTCTCATAGAGGAGGTACTGATGGCCTGGAAGAACACATAATCATTCGTGCATATTTTTGTAGAAGTATTATTTCCGGTTTTTATATCGTGTCCCAACAAGGAGTGTCGAGGATGTTTATCTGCCGTGTTTCTGTCACGCCCAATGTGTCACAAGTCTTAGCTGAATTGACTGCAAGAATTGAAATGAAAAATGAAAATGTAAATTAAGTAGAGTGCATAAAAATAAACAGCTAATAATAAATAAATTGGTTTTTGCAGATGGACAAGTAGGCGTGAGGTGATTCAGTTCATGGTGATAGTGAATGTGCGGGGTGAAATAAATATGATAAGTGAATATGATTCTTCCTATTTTATATATATGAGAAGGCAAACAACCCATAAGAGAGAAAGACTCATCTTGGTAGATTTCATCTTAGTCCAATAATCTTTCTGTCTATTACCAAAGCCATGGTCAGCGCATCTATTAAGATGGTTAAACCGGAGTAGAGCTTTAACCTTGGTGGTTCCTTGTGATTCCCCGAGTATTGTTAGATCCTATTTGATATCGGTTGTGTCACTCGGGGGTCGCCGATTCACTAGCAAAAAAATCCTTGTTTATGAGTTCTCAAGATCATGCTATATGGACCCTTAAATTAGATAATAACATTAGGTGCACATAAACATTCATACTCTATTATAATAATCCTAATCATAAATTCAAAAATAGATGGAATAAAATTGGCACATCACATCTCACCAATCTCCTACATTCCCCACGCCAATGGGATCTACTCACACGTGAGAGTACAATAACACAATAATATCATAGCAAATTAAACCGAGTTCATCTTCATATTACCGTATCAAGCCACAATAGTTGAAGAGCAAATCAAGTACAAACCAAGATGGAATAGAGGTTTCAATCCCTAATCTTACAAGTGTGGATCTCCCTCAATACAAGGGGGTGTGATGGATGAGGTGGTGATCTCAATGAGATTGATCTTCGGTGGAGTAGAGGATGATCTTATTCTCCTTTAGATCTGATCTCTTCTATTCTAGGGCGATTGTTGGCTGCTGCATTGTGCTTCCTGTATCCTTTCCTTCATGAATAGGGTTTGTATTCATAAGAGGAAGGTGGTGCCGCCCAGTACGGGCAGACTACGGTCACCCCCATCCGTATGGGTGCCCGCTAAAGTCCCTGGATCTCCAGGATGAATTTGGCCTCAAAAGGAAATGTCTTTATTTCATTGCAATTAGCTCATAAATGTCCCTGGATCGTCCACAAATGACAGTTTCCTGTAATACATAATTCAAAAGGAAGGTTTCGTCTAGATTGCGATATTAGTGTTAGTTGAAACACAAAATCCAATGAAAACCCAATCAAATAAAGAGATAAGTGGTGGAAAATCTATAGTAAAAAGCATCGAAATTTGGAGCTATCAACATCCCCAAGCTTAGCTGTTACTCGCCCTCGAGTGACAAAGTGATAAAAGAATAATAGCGAGAAATAAACTTGAGTAGAAGAGCTCACAAGTCCAAAGCGATATTTAATTCATCTTAAAACACCTTGCAACTTCAAACATGATCATAAAATATTGAAATGGTTGCACCTAATGTCGTGTCCTAGCCACATGTAGTTCATTAATCAAAAAAAATATAATCCCATAGAAAGTGTCAAGAGTTTGACTAAGATCCCCAATGCATTGTTTCGGTGCCTCTCTTCTTATTGAGAGTGAAATATAAATTTTAAGCAACGAAATGCTTTGATCAAATTAAGGGTGCACATGTGTAAGTCAAAAGAGAATTAATCTTGGAGAAAATCATTGACCACCACATCAAGAATCATCAATCTCCAACACTCAATCCCCTCATTATCTTTCAAGAAAATCCATCTAATAGTAATGAGTCCATGGCAAGACTTTGGAGTGATAAATTGAATTCCAGTGATAGTTTCCAATCAAGAGTCATGAATGACCTTTTTTAATAAAATTTGCAACACTCCGAGGGATAGTAGCACACACGAGTAGCTAGCTACCCGTGCATTCAACTCATAGCGGAAATTGGGATTTATACCTCAAATCATTCATAAGCCAGAGGAGTTGCTAGCATCCCCAGAGTGTGCACCACAGTGTGTAGACAAGCTTAAAGCATTATCATACTTTGATTCACAATTAAACTTGGCATGTGTCGCAGCTACTACTAGGTTTCAGTTCAATCAAACAATTCCTATCATGAGTGATATCAAATCAATTCATCGAAACATGTGGTTAAGTACTACCAAGATTAAAACCTTAAGACAAACACACGACACCAAAGTCATCAATAGATGCTTGTTCTTGTTATAAAAAATGATAGGAATTGGATCCAACTGCGTTTGCTTTTCATACCTCATTCAATGATTGTGAAGAAGAACCAAAGTAATGACACTAGCATGGGAATGAAATTTATATGATAACGAGCTAAGTGGGGAGCGATACAAGAGTGCAACCAAGCAAATAATGATATGATCATGAATGAATTACAATGAGAGTGAAGATGAGAAATGATACATCATCTCGCTTGCTTGCGTTATACTTGAGTCTTCCTCCCTTCCATTCCCATCACGAGGCCACTGGAAGTGAATAACTCAAAGAAATTTTAAAGAAAACATGAAAGGAGCTTCACACAAATAAAAATGAGGAAACTTTAACTATTTTTTGTGTTTTCAATTATAAATGCAAAACAAGAAATAAACATGCAAATAACAAGAAAAGAAAATGGGAAAAAAGAATAAACTAAAATATGAATGCAAAGGTGGAGGATTTAAACCTCCCCAAGCTTAGGTGTTTAGCCTAACTTGGATCATTGCCCATCATCACCACCGTGCGGCGGTGGGTAAATAGGTATGGAAGTTGGTGGTGAACTCGCTGAAGCTCTAGGTGAGAGACAACACATTGGCGTTCACGTCCTGCAACGTGCTCTCCACGTCGCCGACGCGGCCAACAAAGGTGGCGTACTCCTCCCTCAGGATGTAGTCATATCCCGGATGTGGCTGGATGTATGGCTGGTGCAGCGGCTGTTGGTACTGCTGATGTTGGTGAACTTGACCGTAGTCATCCTACCCTTGGTTTCCCCACTGCTGGTCATCATCTCCAGCTTGATCATCTTGCTGCTCCCAAGCAGCATTTCCTCCACGGGCTTGCACTCGTCTAGCCGCCACCCTCAAAGTATGGTACTCCTTGAAATGTTGCAAACATATCTATAATTTTTGATGCTCCATGCTTGTTTTACACCAATTGCTATATGTTTTGTTGAGACTTCGTGGCATTTTTATGCATTTTTTGGAACTAACCTGTTAACAAGATGCCACAATGCCAGTTCCTGTTTTCTGCTGCTTTTGTATTTCAAAAAAGTTGTTCTGGACATATTCTCAGAATTGGATGAAACAAAAGCTGAAGTTCCTGTTTTTTGTCACGAAGATGGAGTCCAAAGGGGAGACGGAGAAGAGCTGGGAGGCGGCCACACCACCCCTAGGCGCGGGCCCCCTGGCCGTGCCTAGACATGGTGTGTGATATGTCCCAAACGTATCTATAATTTTTGATGCTCCATGCTTGTTTCGTTACAATTCTTATATGTTTTATGTGCACTTTTCCACACTTTTTAGCATTTGCTGGGACTAACCTATTAACGCAGTGCCGCAGTGCCAGTTCCTGTTTTATGCTATTTTTGTGTTTCAGAAAGTTGTACGTGAAAGTTTCTTGAATTGGACGAAACAAAAGTCCAGAGTCTTATTTTTC
Source organism: Lolium rigidum (assembly GCF_022539505.1). NCBI lineage: Eukaryota > Viridiplantae > Streptophyta > Magnoliopsida > Poales > Poaceae > Lolium > Lolium rigidum. The sequence continues at coordinate 61,939,482 of NC_061510.1, read as the reverse complement.
CGGGACAAAGATGGAGCCAGAAGGACATGCGCATGAGAGCTTCCACGTGGCAGTACATAGGGCAGGCGCGGCCCCACCCTTGGCCGCGCCTGGCCCATGTACTGGCACCCCGTGCACCCCCTCGCGTGGCCTCTTCGCCTATAAGACCCCTCTGACCTAAAAACTCCACGACGTATCACCCTCCGTCCACGAAAAGTTCTGTAGCCGCCATCATCGCCGAAACCAAGTTTCGGGGGACATAAGTCTCTGTTCCGGCACCATGCCAGGATGGGGAAGTGCCCCCGGAGCCATCACCATCGACTCCACCGTCTCCACTTCGACTCCATGATGGTTTGTGAGTAGTTCCCGCAGGGACTATGGGTTCTTGGCTGTAGCTAGATGGTACTCTCTCCCATGTGCTTCAATACAATGATCTCATGAGCTGCCTTACATGATTGAGATCCATATGATGTAATCGGTGTTGTGTTTGTTGGGATCCGATGGATTGATCATTATTTTCAGTATATCTTATAAGTTTGTGAAGTATTTGTTGTTGCAATATTGTTATGTTTAATGCTTGTCACTAGTGCACGAGTGGCATGATCTTAGATCTAGGCTCTATAATTATTGCTTAGATTGTATCTATAAATTGTATGCACATGTCATTGTCCGGAACCCGAGGCCCCAAAGTGATCTCGAGTTGGGAAAACCGGAGGGGATGGCTTTGATGTGAGGATCACATGTTTTCACCAAGTGTTAATGCTTTGCTTCGGTGCTCTATTAAAAGGAGTACCTTAATTACCAGTAGTTTCCCACGAGGCCCCGCTGCAAACGAGCTGGTAGGACAAAAGATGTTATGCAAGTTTCTCATTGCGAGCACGTATGACTATATATGGAAAACACGCCTACGATATTAATAGACTGGATATTTTGTCTTAATGCTAAATTCAATTCTTTCAATTGCCCAGCTGTAATTTGTTCACCCAACACTTGTTATTTATAGAGTTGCCACTAGTGCAGATAGCCGAGAACCTCGGTCCTATATTTCATCATCATTGCTTTTCAATCAACTGCGCGCTGGGATATTTTCCAGTGTCATTGCCTCTATGTTACTTCTACTGTTGTGTTACTATTTCTCTCATATTACTGTTGCATCACATTTCCCTGTCAACACGCCATTAAAGTAGTACCAGCTATTTTCTGGTGCCGCATCATATTACCACTGCTTTCACATCACCCTGCTGCTAGTGCTTTTCCAGGTGCAACTGAATTGACAACTCCGCTGTCAAGGCTTATAAGTATTCTTTGGCTCCCCTTGTGTCGAATCAATAAATTTGGGTTTTACTTCCCTCGAAGACTGTTGCGATCCCCTATACTTGTGGGCCATCAAGACTATTTTCTGGCGCCGTTGCCGGGGAGCATAGATCTACTTATAAGTTCACCTGGGGAGTACACTCCACCTCTCTCGCTGTTTTTATTTCATTTCTTTTTGTTTAGTTTATTTTTGTCTTGTTTTATTTTTCCTATATATCTGAAAATCCATAAAAATTTGAGAAATCGAAAAACTAAAAACTATTGTTATGGACGGACATGCTTTATACTCTATGGAACTTGTAGAACTATTTATGAAGTATAGAGAATCATATAAGGGAAAAGTAATGAGTGGCGTGTTGAAAAAGTTGGATACAATTGCTAAAATTTTGCTTAAACACCATGATATAAATTGTTGCTCAAAACATGATACTAAACATCTTAAATTCCAATGTGGCTTTAGTGAAGAAGTTTTAATTTCGAACTATCATTGAAATAACTATATTCATCTTGGATTCGAAGAAGTAGAACAATTTGTCTTATTTATGGGAGCCTCTGAAGTAGAATCCTTCATGTCTAAAAGTTATGAAACTTGTGTTGCTTGTCATGACCTTAAAGATTATGTCTCTTCTATCCTTGATTATTGCACAAAAAATTTCAGCAATAATTGTTATATCATTGATTATAAAGAGAGACTCAATTATGCACAAGAATGTATCCACAATTTGCAGGAACCCGTGAAAGAAGAAGTTGCTGAACCTGAAAGCTCATTAGATGAAAAAGAGGAGGAGAGTGATGAACAAAAGGAGGAAGAAGGGATTAGCTACCCATGCCTACCTTCTAATGAGAGTAACTCTTTATCTCTTACATTATTTGATTTCCCTCCATGCTCACCAAAGGAGGACGAATGTTATGTTCATGAGGATTCTCTTGAAATATTCCATGTGAGTAAAACTTGTGAGAATAATTATGCTACTGTTATTTATGATAATCCATGCTATTTTGATAAATCTTGTGATAATCATTTATTTGTGCTTAATTTCGAAATACATGGAACTAAAGAATTTTGCTTGGAGAGTGTTTATGATAAAGCTCTAGATGATGGTCCTATGTTACTTGATGCTATAAATTATAATGCTACTGAAAATAGGATTGCTACTAGTAGTCCCATACCTCTTGAGAATGATCAATCATGTTGTTATAAAATTTCTAAAAGTGGGTTTGATTGTTTTAATCATACTATTTTTGAGCTTGATAAAAATTATGTGCTTGTAGATCATGAAAAGCATGCTTTATGTGATAGTTATATTGTTGAGTTTATTCATGATGCTATTGAAAATTATTATGAGAGAGGAAAATATGGTTGTAGGAATTTACATGGTACTAAAACACCTCTCTACATGCTGAAATTTTTAAAGTTACTCTTGTTTTATCTTCACATGCTTGTCACTTTGTTCTTTGTGAATTTATTTGTATACAAGATTACCATGCATAGGAAGTGGGTAAGACTCAAATGTGTTTCATGTTTTCTTCTTGATGCTCTCTTTTGCTTCAATTCATATTACATATGTGAGCATCTTCTCAAATTACTGAGCCTATCTTAATGGCTATAAAGAAAGAGCTTTTCGGGAGACATCCCATTATGTTTTTATTTCCGTTATTTTACTGTTTTGTTGAGTCTCAGAAGTCATTGCTACTGTAATGACCTCTTCTTATCATTTTTATTTCGTTTTTGTGCCAAGAGTAGCCTCCAATGGTAAGAAAGTAGTGTTTGGGGTATTTGTAATTCTGAAACAGACTCTGTGCTGGTCACGAAAAAATTCTTAAAAATCGCCAGAACGTTATTTTGAGCTGCAAATTTTTTTGTTTATGCCCCAGTATGTTAGCTAATTTTCGTTAGTTTAGGATTTTTTGATTTGAGCAAAGAACTATTTCTTTAATTTCAATCTCTGCCTGCTGGTCTGTTTTGACTGATTTCTGCCATGTTTTGCATTTGCGTCTTATGCTTCATCTTTTTGAGTTCTTTTGTGAAAAAGAGCTTTGGGAAGAAGTATCTACAGTAGCATATGTTAAAATGAGTGTTTGATATGTGCCATTACTGAAGCCTTGCTGGTTTGATATATTTTTATTTGCACTAATGTTGCTAATCAATTGTGCTGAGTTTTGTGTGAAGGAAGTTTTCAAGTGTAGGGGGAGAAGAATGATGCAATAAGATGAAGCATGGACAAGAGCTCAAGCTTGGGGATGTCCCCTGGATCCCCCAAGAAATATCGAAGAAGTACAAGCGTCAAAGCTTGGGGATGCCCAAGGCACCCTATCTTCATCAGTAAAAAGCACCAGGTCATTTTACAATGCGCTATATTTTTATTGCTTTATGCATTATGTGCTTTTCTTGGAGCATCTTTATTTTTTTTCTGTTGTTTTGTTTTGTTTGTTGTAGCAAGTGGTTGGACCCCATCATATTAGTTTTGGAGAGAGAGATGCTCCGTTTTAATTGCATGAACGCTCTAGTTTTCACTCATATGTTCAACGAGCGTTCTATTTTTGCGAGTACTGCATTTAAGCTCTAGTTTTTCATTCATATTATGTTCAGAGCTTGTTGGTTTTCTATATGCAAGTGAATTTATCTCTCTGATATCTATTGAATATTATCTACGAGAGTTGTTTCAAATAAGTTAATTGGTGTAGGATACGAGTAAGAAGTCTCATATTAATAGTGATGCAAATGAAAGATTTCCTTTGATGTTTCAATTGAGTTGACTTGATGATCATTTAGTTTTTGACTTTTAATATCACCATATGCTTTGATTAATAAGTTTTATCGCTATGCATGTGAAAGGACGAGATGTCGCCTAGAGGGGGGTGAATAGGCGTTTAAAAACTCTTGCGGATTTGTCTTGTAAGAATGCGGAATTAAACTAATGTTTATTCTACAAGCACAAACCCTAAATATGCTAGGCACACCTAAGTGTAACAATAACAACTAGAGCTAAGCAAGATAGGCACAATATATATGTAGCACAAGTGATAGCAAGATATATGTACTTCAAGCACGATGGCTATCATCACAAGGAAAGTAAGCTCGGGTATAGAAATAACCGAGGCACGCGAAGACGAGGATGTATTCCTGTGTTCCCTTCCTCCAAGAAGGTACATCACGTTTGGAGGAGTGGAGGTCCCACGAAGGATTCCCCAACGCCACGAAGGCTCACCCTATTCTCCGAGCCAAACCCACGAAGGATAATGGCCCTTTCCTTATGGTTAGCTTTTCCTCCGCTCTGGAGATGGCAAGCTCCACAACCACTTCACAAGCTCCACGAAGGATAAGCCCGGGCCTCTTCACAACCTTCCACGAAGAGGTCACCGGGACAGCCACCAAGCCAACTAGGAGGTCACTGATACGTCTCCAACGTATCTATAATTTCTTATGTTCCATGCTAGTTTTATGCCAATAGCTACATGTTTTATATGCACTTTATATCATATTATGGCATTTATTGGACTAACCTATTAACAATATTCCACAGTGCCAGTTTCTGTTTATTATGTCTGTTTATTGCAAAAAAGGCCCAAAAACCAAAGTACTCGGAAAAATCCAGAAAAATTACAGAAATTCTATTTCGCCAAAAGACCCACGGAGCCAGAAGGGCCAGGCCAGAGGAGGCCCACGGCCTCCTCCCCATCCACTGGCGCGGCCAGGAGGGGGACGGCGCCGCCCTATGGGGTGGGCCCCTCGGGCACCCCTCGCGCCGCCCTTTCGCCTATATTAAGCTCCTGCCCTGAAAACCCTGGAGAGATGGACGATTTCTCCAGAAGAGTTCCGTAGCTCCGCCGCCACCAAAAACCCTAATTTGGGGGACAGAAGTCTCTGTTCGGCACCCTGCCGGGACGGGGAATTCCCCCCGAAGCCATCTCCATCGACTCCATCGCCATCTTCATCGCCGTTGCTGTCTCCCATGATGAGGAGGGAGTAGTTCTCCCCCGAGGCTGAGGGCTCTACCGGTAGCTATGTGGTTCATCTCTCCTCCCATGGTGTGATCTTTATGTGATCATGAACTTTGTAATCTAGTTGAATATGTAGATGTTACTCTTGTCTATTATGCACTCTGGAGGTTACTTTAATATGAACTCCGGAGTCACTCTCCACGGTGTGATGGTGACAAGTGTGCGCATCGTGTGTGATTCCTTTATGACGTTGTGGAGCTTGTTTACTCCGGCTTGAGGTGTGCTTTTGCAGCCCTACACAATGAATGGTGTTTGTTATCCAACAAGAGAGTGTTCGAGAGTAGCATTTATTTATTCAATTATGTGATCATTGTTGAGAGTGTCCACTAGTGAAAGTATGATCCCTAGGCCTTGTTTCTAAGCATTGAAACACCGTTTCCAACAAGTTTTGCTACCTGTTCGCTTGCTGCTATTTTTATTTCAGATTGCAATTACTACTTATAATCATCCATATTACTTATATTTCACTATCTCTTCGCCGAACTAGTGCACCTATACATCTGACAAGTGTATTAGGTGTGTTGGGGACACAAGAGACTTCTTGTATCTTAATTGCAGGGTTGCTTGAGAGGGATATATTTGACCTCTACCTCCCGGAGTTCGATAAACCTTGGGTGATTCACTTAAGGGAAACTTGCTGCTGTTCTACGAACTTCTGCTCTTGGAGGCCCAACACTGTCTACAGGAATAGAAGCGTGCGTAGACATCAAGCTATTTTCTGGCGCCGTTGCCGGGGAGGTAAGGTAAAAGGTATTCACATCCTCCGACTACTAAGCTATTTCCTAGCACTGTTGCCGGTGTGTGAGTGCTCGAAGCTATTTCCTTTAGATTCTGCAATTATATCTTTTTTTTCTTGTTTTTATTTCACTAGTTAGGCTTAATGGAAAACAACAACAAAAATTAGAGATCTTTATGAAATTTATATTGAATTAGGACATGATACTTTTAAAGAGAAAATTAAAAAACCTATGGAAGTTTGTCTGCATAATAGTGGTAGTAATGTTATTAGTATAAAAATTTTGGACACCATTATTTTTAATGCTATGGAAAAACCCAAGCTTGGGGAAGCTAGTTTATATAAAAATAATCTTTTTTGCTCCTCATCTTTGGATGAAGTATTTTGCCTTGATAATGCTTTGTCTCCAATATGTGGTAATTCGAATGATGCTTGTGATATTCCAAATCCACCTGTTGAAAGTATTCCTTTTAAAATACCTATGAAAATTGTTGAAAGGGTTATGAATGATCAGTATGTAGGGGATGGATCAGTCCATCCAAGTGTTCACTTGTCTAAACTTACAGAACTTTTTGAGTTATTTGAGATTGCAGGTTTATCAAGAGAAAATGGTATGAGGAAACTATTTCCATTGTCACTTAAGGACAAAGCAAAGGAATGGTATAGGCTGCTGGATGAACAACCATCGAATTGGAAACAGCTTGAATCTCTCTTTTACTCTAAATTTTATCCTCTTCATGAAGTGCATCTAGATAGGAATCGCATTTATAATTTTTACCCTCATGATGGAGAAAGCATTGCTCAAGCTTGGGCAAGACTAAAAACATTAATACTCAAATGTCCTAACCATGAGCTTTCTGAGGAAATAATTGTTACTAATTTTTATGCAAGGCTTTCAAGTCATTATAAGGATTATGTAGATGCATGTTCACAGGGTTCTTTCACAAGTAAGAAGGTTGAAGCTAGATGGGATCTTCTTGAAAGAATTCAAAGCAATACTGAAGATTGGGAGAACGACAAAGGTAAAGAATCAGGTATAAACTATGAATATGAATGCATTAAGTCTTTCATTGAAACTGCTGGTTTTCAAAAGCTTAGTGATAATTATGGTCTTGATTCTCAAATTATTGTTGATTGTTGTAGAACCTTTGCTTCTCATATTAATGTTCCTAAAGAAAATTGGGACATGTATCATGTACCTTTCAAAGACACTTGCATGGAAAATGAAATTGTTGTTAATGATTGCAATAAACATGCCAAACTTCTGAAAATACTATTTCTTATAAGCATGTTAATTTTTGTGGAATGCATAGACCTTGTGGAATTAATCAAATCGAAGATGAATATTGTATCCATCATAGGAATGAAAAAACTAGAATGTGGTACAAGGCTCTAAAAGATCTTGGTGAAAAAGTTTGTGACCTCCATCCTTTTATTTGTGAACTTTTGCTATGAAGTGGGTCATTTTAATTTTCAATGTTCTGGTCATGATGATAGTATTTTGAATTTAATGAGTACTTCAAGTCTATATTGTGATAACATGATCACTCCTAATCAGCATGATGAACTTACTTTATTTTTGGGGTGTGAAGAGTTATCAAGAAAAATTTCTTTGTTAGATATGAGTGATCTTGATATGAATAGTGTGTTGCATGGATGTTATCTCTATTGCGTTAAAATTGCCATGCCAACACCTACATACAAAGTGTTATAAAGGATGGGACTTTACCAAAATATGACAGGACTAATATGTGTTTTGTTCTTATTAATGAAAGAGAGGTATCCTCCCAAGTTTCTTCTATTGTTTCTAATAATAAACCAGGTTATGTGGAGAAGCTTCCTTTCAAGCCTCTCCCTCCTAAAGAGGAAAAGAAGAAGAAGAAGGGAACGAAGAAGAAGAAGAAGAAGAAGAGGAGTAAAAGGAGAGAGGAAACGGTATCTTCTCCCAAACTTGTTGCTCCTATTACAATTGATACTTATAATTCTGAATTTGATGATTCTTAACTTGATGATGAACCTATGCCTGTTATTTATATTAGTGATCATGATTGGGAAAAGCACACTTCTTTTGATATTGAAGATCTCTGGGACACTAATTCTGAAAATGATGATGTTAATAATTGCCATAGTATTAGTACTATCCATGTTTCTTCCCATGATGATATAGAAAGCTCTAAGCTTGGGGATGAGGTGTTTGAAAATATTTTTTCTACTGATGATTATATGTTTGATACATCTCCTTCTAGTAACAATGATGGTATGTTTACAGATGGACACACTTTGGAAGATAACTATTCTATTTCTTATGATGACACTATGCCTCCAATCTTTGACAGTTATTATAAAGAATACTATGACATAGGTTATAATTACAGTCATCCTCATGAAACTTGTCATAGTTATGGAGGGATTACTGATACGTCTCCAACGTATCTATAATTTCTGATGTTCCATGGTTATATTATACCAATTGCTACATGTTTTATATACACTTTATATCATTTTTATGCATTTTCCGGGACTAGCCTATTAACAAGATGCCGAAGTGCCAGTTCCTGTTTTCTGCTGTTTTTGGTTCCAGAAAATTACTTCTGCGAATATTCTCGGAATTGCGCGAAACAAAAGGCCACCTCCCTATTTTTCCAGAAGCTTCACGGAGTCCGAAGGAGAGACGAAGGGGGGCCACGAGCTGGCCACCTCATAGGGTGGCGCGGCCCCACCTTCTGCCGCGCCGCCAGGTGGGGTGGGCCCTTTGGGAGTCCACCGACGCTGCCCCTTCGCCTATATATTGCCCCAGATGCGAAAACCCTAAATAATCCAGTCATATTCCACCAAGGGTTCCGCAGCGCCGCCGCCATCGACGACAAGTTTCGGAGGACAGAATCTCTGTTCCGGCACGCCGCCGGGACGGGGAATTGTCCTCGGAGCCATCTCCATCGACTCCATCGCCATCTTCATCGTTGTTGCTGTCTCCCATGATGAGGAGGGAGTAGTTCTCCCCCGAGGCTGAGGGCTCTACCGGTAGCTATGTGGTTCATCTCTCTCTCCCATGGTGTGATCTTTATGTGATCATGAGCTTTCTAATCTAGTTGAATATGTAGATGTTACTCTTGTCTATTATGCACTCTAGAGGTTACTTTAATATGAACTCCGGAGTCACTCTCCACGGTGTGATGGTGACAGTGTGCGCATCGTGTTTGATTCCTTTATGACGTTGTGGAGCTGGTTTACTCCGGCTTGAGGTGTGCTTTTGCAGCCCTACACAATGAATGGTATTTGTTATCCAACAAGAGAGTGTTTGAGAGTAGCATTTATTTATTCAATTATGTGATCATTGTTGACAGTGTCCACTAGTGAAAGTATGATCCCTAGGCCTTGTTTCTAAGCATTGAAACACCGTTTCCAACAAGTTCTGCTACATGTTCGCTTGCTGCTATTTTTATTTCAGATTGCAATTACTACTTATATTCATCCATATTACTTATATTTCACTATCTCTTCATCCATATTACTTGTATTTCACTATCTCTTCGCCGAACTAGTGCACCTATACATCTGACAAGTGTATTAGGTGTGTTGGGGACACAAGAGACTTCTTGTATCTTAATTACAGGGTTGCTTGAGAGGGATATCTTTGACCTCTACCTCCCTGAGTTCGATAAACCTTGGGTGATTCACTTAAGGGAAACTTGCTGCTGTTCTACAAACCTCTGCTCTTGGAGGCCCAACACTGTCTACAGGAATAGAAGCGTGCGTAGACATCAATTACCCAAAACCATCTCTCTAATATATAGCTTGTCTATCATATTCAAGTTCGTTATGGTGATTGTGATATTTTCAGTCCATCTACTATTGAGGATAAAATTCATTATGATTATTCTATGCCTCCAATTTATTATGATTATAATGATGGATGTGATAGTTTTACTCCCACTATTACTAATAAAATTGATTATGCTTGTGGGGAGAGTAATGATACTTTTATGCATGTGGATCATGATAAGAATGCTTTATGCGATAGCTATATTGTTGAGTTTATCAATGATACCACTGAAAATTATTATGAGAGAGGGAGACATGGTTTTATATATCTCAATAATATTAAGTCACCTCTCTTTTTGTTGAAAATTTTGAAGTTGCACTTGCTTTGTCTTTCTATGATAGTAGCTTCATGCTTCAATAATTTGTTTTCTTACAAGATTCGTTTGCATAGAAAGTGGGTTAGACTTAAATGTGTTTGGTATTTGCTTTTTGATGCTCTCTTATATTCAACTCTCATCTTTATAAGAGCATCATGAAAATTATCATGCCTAGCTAAAAGGCTTTAAAGAAAAGCGCTCTTGGGAGACAACCCATTGTTTTATTTCTGTAATTTTTGTTTTATTTTTGAGTCAAGGTACTGCCTACTACTGTAGCAACATCTTTGTATCTTTATTTTCTTGCATTGTTGTGCCAAGTAAAGTCTTTGATAGAAAGTTGATACTAGATTTGGATTTCTGCGCAGAAACAGATTTTTAGCTGTTACGGTTTTGAGCTTTTCTCTCTGTAGAAAAATCTAAAAATTCTGAAAAAATTCATGAGTAATCCTCAGATATGTACGCAACTTTCATTCAAATGGAGCTTTTCCATCCGAGCATGTTAAGTGCCTCGAAAAAAATTCGTCTTCACGGACTGTTCTGTTTTTGACAGATTCTGCCTTTTATTTCGCATTGCCTCTTTTACTGTGTTTGAGTGGATTTCTTTGCTCCATTAAATTTCAGTAGCCTTGGGTAATGTCTATAAGTGTTGGGAATGATTGTGTCCTTGCTGAACATGTGAATTTTTGATTATGCACTAACCCTCTAATGAGATTGCTTAGAGTTTGGTGTGAAGGAAGTTTTCAAGGATCAAGAGAGGAGGATGATATAATATGATCAAGAAGAGTGAAAAGTCTAAGCTTGGGGATGCCCCCGTGGTTCATCCCCATATATTCCAAGAAGACTCAAGCGTCTAAGCTTGGGGATGTCCAAGGCATCCCCTTCTTCATCGACAATTTATCAGGTCATCTCTATTGAAACTATATTTTAATTCTGTCACATCTTATGCACTTTACTTGGAGCGTCTGTGTGCTTTTATTTTCGTTTTGTTATTCTCATTCTCCGAATAAATCGGATCCTAGCATGCTTGTGTGGGAGAGAGACACGCTCCGCTTTTTCATTTGAACACTTGTGTTCTTCGTTTTACTTTAATATTCATGGCGAAAGCTGAAAGCCTCAACATTTATTTTTCATGTTCATGGTTGATACGTCTCCAACGTACCTATAATTTCTGATGTTCCATGCTTGTTTTATGACAATACTTACATGCTTTGCTTGCACTTTATAATGTTTTTATGCATTTTCCGGAACTAACCTATTAACAAGATGCCGAAGTGCTAGTTCCTGTTTTCTATTGTTTTTGGTTCCAGAAAGGCTGTTCGGGCAATATTCTCGGAATTCGACGAAACGAAGACCCGACATCTTATTTTTACCGGAACCTTCCAGAAAGTCAGAGGGGGACCAGAGGGGTGCCCTGGGGGGCCCACACGTGGTGGCGGCGCGGCCCAGGAGGGGGGCGCGCCTCCCTAGTGTGAGGAGGCCCTGTGGCCCCTCCGACTCCGTCTCTTCGCCTATTTAAGCCCTGGTGACCTAAAACATCGATACCAATTGACGAAACTCCAGAAAGACTCCAGGGGCGCCGCCACCATCGCGAAACTCCAATTCGGGGGACAGAATCTCTGTTCCGGCACCTGCCGGGACGGGGAAGTGCCCCCGGAAGCCATCTCCATCAACGCCACCGCCTCCATCATGCTCCGTGAGTAGTTCCCCCATGGACTACGGGTTCTAGCTGTAGCTAGTTGGTACTCTCTCCCCCATGTACTTCAATACAATGATCTCATGAGCTGCCTTACATGATTGAGATTCATCTGATGTAATCGGTGTTGTGTTTGTCGGGATCCAATGGATTGTTACATTATGATTAGTCTATCTATAAAGTTTATGAAGTTATTGTTGCTGCAATCTTGTTGTGTTTAATGCTTGTCACTAGGGACCGAGTGGCATGATCTTAGATTTAAGCTCTATACTTATTGCTTAGATTGTATCTACAAGTTGTATGCACATGTCTATGTCCGGAACCAAAGGCCCCAAAGTGACAGAAATTGGGACAATTGGAGGGGAAGGCTTAGATATGAGGATCACATGTTTTCACGGAGTGTTAATGCTTTGCTCCGGTGCTCTATTAAAAGGAGTACCTTAATTTCCAGTAGATTCCCTAGAGGCCCGGCTGCCACCAGCTGGTAGGACAAAAGATGTTGTACAAGTTTCTTATTGCGAGCACGTATGACTATATATGGAAAACATGCCTACATGATTAATGATCTTGATGTTCTGTCTTAATGCTATTTCAATCCTATCAATTGCCCAACTGTAATTTGTTCACCCAACACTTGTTATTGGAGAGTTACCACTAGTGTAGATAGCTGGGAACCCCGGTCCATCTCTCATCATCATATACTCGTTTCTACATGACATTGGAAGTAGTATCAACTATTTTTTGGTGCCATTGCTCTCATATTACTGCTACTGCTGCTGTGTTATCGTTACTACTTGCTCTCATATTACTGCTTGCTTTCACATCACCCCTGTTACTAGTGCTTTTCCAGTGCAGCTGAATTGACGACTAAGTTGTTAAGGCTTATAAGTATTCTTTACCTCCCCTTGTGTCGAATCAATAAATTTGGGTTTTACTTCCCTCGAAGACTGTTGCGATCCCCTATACTTGTGGGTTATCAAGACTATTTTCTGGCGCCGTTGCCGGGGAGGCATAGCTCCACCCATAAGTTCACCTGGGGAGTACACTCTACCTCTCTCTCTGTTTTTGTTTTATTTTATTTTGTTTTGCTTAGTTTACTTTTGTCTAGTTTATTTTTGTTTTGTTTTACTTTTCTCATATACCCAAAAATCCATAAAAATTTGAAAAACCGAAAAATTAAAAACTGTTGTTATGGAAGAACCTACAACCTATTTGGAGCTTATTGAATTATATAATAATTATAGAGAATCAAGAATGGGAAAAGTTATGAGTGCTGTGATAGAAAAACTGAATACAATTGCTAAAATCTTGCTTAAACGCCATGATATAAACTGTTGCTCTAAACAGGATACTAAACATCTTAAATTTCAATGTGGCTTTAGTGAGGAAGTTTTAATTAAGAACTATAATTGGAATAGCTATATTCATTTTGGGTTCGAAGAAGTAGAACAATTTGTTTTGTTTATGGGAGCTTCTGAGATAGAATCCTTCATTGCTAAAAATTATGAAACTTGCGCTGTTTGTAAGGACCTTAAAGATTATGTCTCTTCTATCCTTAATTTTTGCATAGAAATCTACAGTGATAATCCTTATATCATTGATTATAAAGAGAGACTCATTAATGCACAAGTATGCACTCACAATTTGCAGGAACCAAGTGGAAGAAGAAATTGATGAACTCGAAAACTCATTGGATGAAAAAGAGGAGGAAATTGATGAACCTGAAAGCTCATTGGATGAAAAAGAAGAGGAGAGTGATGAACAAAAGGAGGAAGAATGGATTAGCTACCCATGCCAACCTTCTAATGAGAGTAACTCTTTATCTCTTACACTATTTGATTGTCCTCCATGCTTACCAAAGACGGATGAATGTTATGTTCCTGTGGATTCTCTTGAAATATTCCCTATGAGTAAAACTTGTGAGAATAATTATGCTACCTGTTATTCATGATAATCCATGCTACTTTGATAAATCTTATGATAATGCTTTGTTTGTGCCTCGATGTCGAAATGCATGGTACTAAAGAGTTTTGCTTGGCAAATGTTTATGATAAATCTCTAGATGATGGTCCTATGTTACTTGATACTATTAATTGTACTACTAATGAAAATGGGATTGAAGAGTTCTTGACTTTATCTACGAGTCCCATATCTTTTGAGATAGATCAATCATCTTGTTACATTATTGATAAAAGTGGGTTTGAAAGTTTTAATCCTATTATTTCTGAGCTTGATAAAAATTATGTGTTTGTGAATCATGAAAAGCATGCTGTATGTGATAGTTATGTTGTTGAATTTGTTCATGAAGCTACTGAAAATTATTATGAGAGAGTAAAATATGGTTGTAGAAATTTGCATGGTACTAAAACACCTCTCTATATGCTGAAAATTTTGAAGTTACTCTTGTTTTATCTTGCTATGCTTGTCACTTTGTTCTTCATGAATCTATTTGTGTACAAGATTCCTATGCATAGGAAGTGGGTTAGACTTAAATGTGTTTTGAATTTGCTTCTTGATGCTCTCTTTTGCTTCAACTCTTATTTCTTGTGAGTGCATCATTAAAACTGCTGAGCCCATCTTAATGGCTATAAAGAAAGCACTTCTTGGGAGATAAACCATGTGTTTATTTTGCTACTGTTTTGTTGTGTTTTGGAAGTTGTTACTACTGTAGCAACCTCTTCTTATCTTTATTTTATTGCAATGTTGTGCCAAGTGAAGTCTCTAATAGAAGGTTGATGCTAGATTTGGATTACTGCACAGAAACAGATTTCTTGCTGTCACGAATCTGGGTATGATTCTCTCGTAGGTAACTCAGAAAAATCTGCCAATTTACGTGAGTGATCCTCAGATATGTACGCAACTTTCATTAGTTTTGAGTTTTCTGATTTGAGCAACGGAAGTACCTCTTAAAAATTCGTGTTTACTGGCTGTTCTGTTTTGACAGATTATGTCTCTGTTTTTTGCATTGTCTCTTGTGGACTTTAAGTGAGGCTTTCTAGACGTGGAGAGCTGTAGCTAATGTTTTATTGAGTATTTGCAATGTGTCACTATAGGGCCAAGGTGGATTAAAGTTTTTTGAGTACTAACCCCTCTAATGAAGTTTATGAGAAGTTTGGTGTGAAGGAAGTTTTCAAGGGTCAAGAGAGGAGGATGATATATGATCAAGAAGAGTGAAAAGTTTAAGCTTGGGGATGCCCCCGCGGTTCATCCCTGCATATTTCAAGAAGACTCAAGCGTCTAAGCTTGGGGATGCCCAAGGCATCCCCTTCTTCATCAATTTATCAGGTTCTTCTATTGAAACTATATTTTTATCCGGTCACATCTTATGTGCTTTACTTGGAGCGTCTGTGTGTTTTTATTTTTGTTTATGTTTGAATAAATTCAGATCCTAGCAATCCTTGTGTGGGAGAGAGACACGCTCCGCTTTTTCATATGAACACTTGTTTTCTTCATTTTACTTTTAATGTTCAATGACAAAAGTTGGAAGCTATTGCATTTATTGCTATTTGGTTGGAAACAGAAAATGCCTCATATTGTCTTGGATAATTTGATACTTGGCAATTGTTTTGAGCTCTCAAGTAGATCATGATTAAGCTCTTGCATCATGTAGTTTAAACCTATTAGTGGAGAAATATCGTAGAGCTTGTTGCAACTGGTTTGCATGTTTGGTCTCTCTAAAGTCTAGATATTTTCTGGTAAAAGTGTTTGAGCAACAAGGAAGACAGTGTAGAGTTTTATAATGCTTGCAATATGTTCTTATGTAAGTTTTGCTGTACCGGTTCATACTTGTGTTTGCTTCAAACAACCTTGCTAGCCAAAGCCTTGTACCGAGAGGAAATGCTTCTCGTGCATCCAAAACCTTGAGCCAAAACCTATGCCATTTGTGTCCACCATATCTACCTACTATGTGGTATTTCCTGCCATTCCAAGTAAATACTTCATGTGCTACCTTTAAACCTTCAAAAAGCTTCTCAATTTGTGTTGATGTTTTATATCTCATGAGGAAATATGTGGTGTTTATCTTTCAATCTTGTCATTTACTCCTGACAGACTTTCATAATGGACTAGTGGCACATCCGCTTATCCAATAATTTTGCAAAAAGAGTCGGCAATGGGGTTCCCAGCCCCAATTAATTAACTTGCATTAATAATTCTCTTCACGTGTTTTGCCCCGATCTATCGGTAAGCAACTTAATTTTGCAAATAGACACTCCTTCATGGTATGTGAATGTTGGAAGGCACCCGAGGATTCGGTTAGCCATGGCTTGTGTAAGCAAAAGGTTGGGAGGAGTGTCATCCATAAATAATGAAACTAAAATACATGTGTTAACAAAAGAGAAGAGGGATGATCTACCTTGCTCGGTAGAGATAACGTCCTTCATGGGAGCCGCTCTTGAAAGTCCGGTTGATAAGGTAGTTAGAGTGCCCACTATCATTCGTTGACAACAACAAACACCTCTCAAAACTTTACTTTTATACTCTCTATATGATTTCAAAACTTAAAAAGCTCTAGCACATGATTTAATCCTTGCTTCCTCTCGCGAAGGGCCTTTCTTTTACTTTATGTTGAGTCAGTTTACCTACTTCCTTCCATCTTAGAAGCAAACACTTGTGTCAACCTGTGCATTGATTCTTACATACTTGCTTATTTGCATTCATCATATTACTTTGTGTTGACAATTATCCATGAGATATGCATGTTGAAAGTTGAAAGCAACTCGCTGAAACTTAAATCTTCCTCTCTCGTTGCTTCAATGCCTTTACTTTGAATTTATTGCTTTATGAGTTAACTCTTATGCAAGACTTTTGATGCTTGTCTTGAAAGTACTATTCATGAAAAGTTTTGCTATATGTTATCTATTTGTTAGCAACTATAGATCATTGCCTTGAGTCACTGCATTCATCTCATATGCTTTATAATAGGATGATCAAAGTTATGTAAGTAGCATGTCACTACATAAATTACTCTTTTTATCGTTTACCTACTCGAGGGCGAGCAGGAACTAAGCTTGGGGATGCTGATACGTCTCCAACGTACCTATAATTTCTGATGTTCCATGCTTGTTTTATGACAATACTTACATGTTTTGCTTGCACTTTATAATGTTTTTATGCATTTTCCGGAACTAACCTATTAACAAGATGCCGAAGTGCCAGTTCCTGTTTTCTATTGTTTTTGGTTCCGTAAAGGCTGTTCGGGCAATATTCTCGAATTCGACGAAACGAAGACCCAACATCTTATTTTTCCCGGAACCTTCCGGAAAGTCGAGGGGGGCCAGAGGGGTGCCCTGGGGGCCCCACACGTGGTGGCGGCGCGGCCCAGGAGGGGGGCGCGCCCCCCTAGTGTGAGGAGGCCCCGTGGCCCCTCCGACTCCATCTCTTCGCCTATTTAAGCCCTGGTGACCTAAAACATCGATACCAATTGACGAAACGCCAGAAAGACTCCAGGGGCGCCGCCACCATCGCGAAACTCCAATTCGGGGGACAGAATCTCTGTTCCGGCACCCTGCCAGGACGGGGAAGTGCCCCCGGAAGCCATCTCCATCAACGCCACCGCCTCCATCATGCTCCGTGAGTAGTTCCCCCATGGACTACGGGTTCTAGCTGTAGCTAGTTGGTACTCTCTCCCCCATGTACTTCAATACAATAATCTCATGAGTTGCCTTACATGATTGAGATTCATCCGATGTAATCGGTGTTGTGTTTGTCGGGATCCGATGGATTGTTACATTATGATTAGTCTATCTATAAAGTTTATGAAGTTATTGTTGCTGCAATCTTGTTGTGTTTAATGCTTGTCACTAGGGCCCGAGTGGCATGATCTTAGATTTAAGCTCTATACTTATTGCTTAGATTGTATCTACAAGTTGTATGCACATGTCTATGTCCGGAACCAAAGGCCCCAAAGTGACAGAAATTGGGACAACTGTAGGGGAAGGCTTAGATATGAGGATCACATGTTTTCACGGAGTGTTAATGCTTTGCTCCGGTGCTCTATTAAAAGGAGTACCTTAATTTCCAATGAGATTCCCTAGAGGCCCTAGCTGCCACCTGCCTGGTAGGACAAAAGATGTTGTACAAGTTTCTCATTGCGAGCACGTATGACTATATATGGAAAACATGCCTACATGATTAATGATCTTGATGTTCCGTCTTAATGCTATTTCAATCCTATCAATTGCCCAACTGTAATTTGTTCACCCAACACTTGTTATTGGAGAGTTGCCACTAGTGTAGATAGCCGGGAACCCCGGTCCATCTCTCATCATCATATACTCGGTCCTATATGTCATTGGAAGTAGTATCAACTATTTTCTCGGTGCCATTGCTCTCATATTATCGCTACTCGCTGCCGTGTTACTCGTTACTACTCGCTCTCATATTACCGCTGCTTTCACATCACCCCCGTTACTAGTGCTTTTCCAGGTGCAGCTGAATTGACGACTCAGCTTGTTAAGGCTTATAAGTATTCTTTACCTCCCCTTGTGTCGAATCAATAAATTTGGGTTTTACTTCCCTCGAAGACTGTTGCGATCCCCTATACTTGTGGGTTATCAAGACTATTTTCTGGCGCCGTTGCCAGGGAGGCATAGCTCTACTCATAAGTTCACCTGGGGAGTACACTCTACCTCTCTTTGTCTGTTTTATTTTATTTTGTTTTGCTTAGTTTACTTTTGTCTAGTTTATTTTTGTTTTGTTTTACTTTTCTCATATACCCAAAAATCCATAAAAAATTGAAAAACCGAAAAATGAAAAACTGTTGTTTCGGGGGACAGAAGTCTTTGTTTCGGCACCCTGCCGGGTGCTTGTGACGGTAAAGCACACGTCCGTTGGGAACCCCAAGAGGAAGGTGTGATGCATACAGCAGCAAGTTTTCCCTCAGTAAGAAACCAAGGTTATCGAACCAGTAGGAGATGAAGGCCACGTGAAGGTTGTTGGTGAAGGAGTGTAGTGCGGCGCAACACCGGGATTCCGGCGCCAACGTGGAACCTGCACAACACAATCAAAATACTTTGCCCCAACTTAAC
>NC_061510.1:61731368-61920491 GCF_022539505.1 Lolium rigidum | reverse complement strand
CATCACCTATATGGAGGGGAATAACAAGCTTTACATAGGGGAACTATAACCTAGACGAAGGGAAACACCTTCCTAGAAGGAGGGGAACAACAACCTAGACGAGGGGGACATCAATCTAGAAGGAGGAGAACAACAGCTTAGACAGAGTGGAATAATGGCCAAGGCGGCGGGGAACAACAGCTTACAAGGAGAGGAATAACCGCTTAGATGGAGTGGAACAATTAATGGCCTGGATGAAAGGGAACAATAGCCGAGAACAAGGGGAACAACAACCTAGACGGAGGGGAACAACATCCTAGAAAGAGTGGAAAAACGACCTAGACGAAGGGAAACAACAACGTAGAAAAGAGGAGAATAACAACCTAGAAGGAGGAGAGCAATAGCCTAGAAGGAGTAGAACAACAACCTAGACAAAGGGAAACAACAACCTTTACAGATGGGAACAACAACCTAGACAACGGGGAACAAGTCTAGACAGAGCGGAACCAGAACCTATACGGAGGGGAATAACAACCTTTACAAAAGGGAACACCAACCTAGACGGAGGGAATAACAACCTTTACAAAAGGGAGCAACAACCTAGACGGAAGGGGACATGTATATATATACTGGAGCAACCTATATGAAGGGGAATACAAGGTTTACAGAGGAAAAAACAACCTAGATGGAGGGGAACAACAACCTAGAAGGAGGGGAACAACGGCCTAGGCAGAGGGAAACAACATATCCTAGAAGGATGGGAACAACGGCTTAGATGGAGTGGAACAATAGCCTAGACGAAAGGGGACAACAACCTAGGTAGAGGGGAACGACAACCTTTACAGAGGGGAACAACAACCTAGACGTAGTGGAACAACCTAGATGAAGGGGAACACCAACCTAGACAGAGTGGAACAACATCCTAGACTACTAGATAGAGGGGAACAACAGTCTTTACAGGGAGGAACAACAATCTAGACGGTGGGAAACAATAGCCGAGAAGGAGGGGAACACCATCCTAGACGAAGGAAAACAACAACCTAGACGAAGTAGAGCAACAATATAGACGGAGGGGAACACCATCTTTCACAGAGCGGAACAACGGCCTAGACAAAAACAACATGCTTAACATTGAAGAACAAATATAGTATACTAAGAGAAGAAAAAATATTGTATCCAAGCAATAAACCACTAGTACAAGGGAATACAAAATTGGCGGTGAAACATATACAAATAACAATAGATATACAAATAAGAATAGATTATGGTCGATGAAACACATAGAAGAGCTAACTTAAAAATTAAACCACTAGTATTTAAACTAAGCAAAGAAGAAGTAAAAAAAGAACATAAAAAATGAAGAAAAAATGAAAAAAAGACGAACTAAACAGAAACCTACGACGCTAAGTACTAAGGAACAAATCTGACTGAAAAGAAACATTAGAAGCTAAAAAAATTAAAAGGAAAAAAGCAAGAAAATATACTAAGATAGGCGAAAGAAAGATATCCAAAAAAAAAGGGTGAAAACGCATTTCTAAGAGAAAATAGATGATCCTCTTGCTTTGTTGTGATTGGCTAAAAAACCGTAGAATACTCATGCTCGGTTGTGACTGGTTGAAAAGCAAGTCACTCATGCGATGTTAAAGGAAAAGGTGTTCCTGCATGCTGGTTAATGCGGCGCTGTTTCCGCCTGAGCCGCTGTTCATGCATGCTACGCTGCCGTGTTGTCTCACCGACGGCCCAAGCCCAGAAACGAAATTGTTTAGCGAAACGGGCGCGCGCTACCGAGACATTTCCTTTGCATTACGGGAATTCCTATTCGTCACCCGAGGAACGTTTTTGGGCTGCAGCCCATTAACCTGCTGGAAGGCTGTAGCCCTAGGTTTTTTGGTTTTCGTCGAGTTTTTTCTAGTTTTTTTGGGTTTCGGTTTTCTTTCTGTTTTTCTTCGTTTTTTCGATTTTTTCATTTTTCTGTTTTTTATTTTTTAATAAATTTTAAAGTGGAGCAAAATTTAAAGTTAAGTAAATTTTAAATTCAAATAAATTTTCAAAGTGAGCAAATTTTTAATCTTAGCAAATTTCACATCTGAGAAAATTTCGAATCTAGGCAATTTTTAAATCTAAGCAAATTTTAAATCTACGAAAATTTGAAATCTAAACAAATTTTCGAATCTAGAAAATTTTGAAATAACCAACTAATGGGCCAGGCCAATTAACGGGTTCCCCTTAGCAATGGTTATAAACCATCGCTAAAAAAAACCCTTTAAAGATGGTTAGGCGCCCCCTTGCGTCACCCAGGTTCAAAAAATCTAGAATGATGCATCTATACATTCCAACGGATCAAAACCCTTTAAAGATGTGAATGGGACCATGTAGACAAAAAAAAACCAACCTTTGTAAAGGTCCAATCTCACACCATTTCCTCCCGTGCGGAGTAATAACCTGCGACTAGAACTAGCCCCAATGATACTTTCCATTGTAACTAATCCAACATATGAAGACGCGGAACAAACACGAACCAACCCGCACCCATGAAAAAGTACGAGTAGACCGGAACAACACGCATCAGCCCCGCGCGAGGAAGTACGAGTAGGCCGCTGCATGGTCAAAGTACGCCCATCGCACCAACCCGTGCGACGTGAACTAGTAAGCCGATGCATGCTCCGTCAGCGTACCAGTGATCCAATCGATCCGCACTTTTATCCAATGGATTAGTTAGCTTGTAGTACTAGCTAGCCCTAGATAAGTTAATTTGCTTTGCTCTCTAGCTAAAGTACCAATACACTGCAAGCTTAACTACAGTTATGTACATAGCATAAGTACAATGAATACCGAGTATAATTATATACACGAGCGAGTACAGTTACGTCTGACATACGAGTACAGTTGCGTACAATACATGAGTACAGCTGCGCATAACACACGAATACAGTTGACACACGGGCGAGTACAAATACAGTCGCGCAGACGAGCATGTACAGTCGCGCAGAGCAGCAGGTACAGTCGCGCAGACGACCAAGTACATGTATAGAAGTCAGTCGCGCATACGAGCAGGTACAGTCACGCACACGAGCAGGTACAGTCGCGCACACGAGTAAGTACAGGTACAGTCGTGCACACGAGCGAGTACCATTACCGAGTAAAGGGAAAAACTGCAGCAAATAAACTAAAAACAGAAGTACTTATCAGTTTAAGCACGAGTTTTGTTAGGTACATACTACGAGTACAATCATACTAGCATTGGAAGTACGAAAAAAGTATCCCGAAACCTATCAACATGAGATCTAGTTTTGGAGATCTCGACGCGAGGATCTCAAAAGTGAAAATGGTTCGTAATTTGAACTTACGGTTCTCAAGATATTTTATTTTGAAAAAAACGAATCTGGAAATTAAAGGAAAAGTCTGAGACAACACATCCCCTCTGCCTTCACTCCTTCATCAACCCCACCTTGCTTCCTCTTGCCACACGTGGCGAGCAGGGAGACCCACTTTCTAGAGGTTTTCTAGCACCACAGCGGCCACTTGTTGCGTGGGGAGCGAGTTGCATTTCCTTCACGAAGGTCGGCATTTTTCTAACGATTTCGTAAATATTGTAAATTTAGAATTCTAGATCATTAACTTTGGGCCTTCGATGTTAAAAAAAGTGCCCCTATTCCTCGCTCGTGCGCTGGGATAGTCGTAAACTCTATACATCGTCTGCGGGCGTTCGGGAATACGCCCCACCCGCTCTCGAGCGGTGTTACTGGGCGAACCCACTAGTAGGTTAGGTTAGGTTAGGTTTTTTTTCTCTTTTCTAAGCTTGATAGTTTTTCTAGTTCAGCGAGTTTTGATGTTATTTTGTCTTTTTTTTTGTTTTACTTGGTTTTTGAGAAATTTTATTTAAAAAACTTCAAATTTTAAAATTGTTTAAATTAGAAATTTGTTCAAATTTAAAAATTAAAATGTGTACACAGTTAAAAACTGTTCCGATTTAAAAGTTGCGCAAATTTTTATTTTTTTCAAATAAAAAGTGTTTGAATTTTAGAAAATAAAATACCTGTTATCGGGCTAATTTAGGAGTGGCCTGGGAGGTAGGCGCTCTATGCGTGTGTTATTCCTGTACGTAATGGAGCGGGCGATAGGGTCCTCGGGGGATAGGGCTCTATGCATTTTCGGTCATTGACAAAAATGGCCCAACTTTTTTTTCCCTTTCCATTCAAATTTGAGAAATGTTTAAATCTGAAAAAAATATTCAAAGTTGAAAAAAATAGATTAAAAGAAGGTTCTGTTTAAAAAAATATTAACATTGAAAACTGTTCAAAGCTGTTTTTTTTCAAAAAAAAGAGTAAATATTTAAATTTGAAAAAACTAGGAGCAAAACCAAATAACCTAGGCACAAAATAGCAAAACCGCAGAAGTAGTGAAACCCAGTGAAAACCTCAAATAAAAAATGCTACAGAACCCGGTCACTACTTGAAATTTGAATATTACACTTCTTACAAAGCCTTAATCAAAAGGCCAAAAAATCATTGTGAAAATTAGACTTCTTACAAAAAGAAATAAGCTTACCTACATCATTTGTACATCATGCATTCATGCTTGCATATGCCGTTTACATTCTATTAGGGAGCATATATGGTTTGCTCTCCGGTCTCCACCCTCGTATCCATGGCCACGCTATCCATTGGCGTGTTCAACTTGCCAACTTGGCAACTACATGGCTGATTGGTCGTCACCACCGCTAGCCAGAGCTCTCCGGACTTGACGGTCTCACGGACCTCGAGGCATTGTCCGCGTCGTCTCCCTTTTTTGTTTTTTTAGGAGAAGATTTTAGAGACAATAGTTGGAGCCCGCCCTGGTAGGGAGCTTGTCTACATGGTAGGGAGTACACAGTTAGGAAATGTGATTGGGGTTGCTCTTAAACCCTAAATTTCGTACCCTCAAGCTGCATGCAAAACGGGAGCCTGCGATGTCGTCAGATGGAAGGGAAAGTAATAGACGGAGTACCTTTTATTTTTCCGATAGAGGAAATATTTGGGAAAGTAAGACATGAAGAAAGGGTCCTCATAAATGATGAACTGATGACGCCCCTCTGAAAACTCTGCTGAAGATGTTGCCCCCAAGTCTATCGGTGTATGTAAGTTGCGCAATTACGGGGTCGTAAAATTGAGATCATACACTATGCATATAAATGAAAGTAATCATACATCAATGTGAAGAAAGAATGTGTACAATGTCACCAAAGAAGAAGAAAAAAAAGAGAGAAATATCTACTAGAGAACCAGTAAGACAGAAAGATAAAACATGGAACAGGGCTCAAAGACATAAACACATCGCAGCAGCAAAACTACACGTACGCGTGGCCCAGCGCAAAGCACACGGCGTACGATCGAGTGAAGTCCGATCCGCTTATAGCTGCAGGCCGGTGCCGTTGGTCCCGTTGCCGTAACCAGACGACTGGTTGCGCTTGCGCCGCCGCAGGACGATGGCCCAGGTGATGGCCTCGAGGACGAGCGCGACGCCGGCGAGGATAGCGATGATGACGATGTAGCCCGTCTTCCAGCCGGTGGCCGGCTTGAGGATGTTGAGCCCCTTGAAGATGTTGATGATGGCGAGGAGGATGACGGAGTAGCCGATGGAGTGGTGGTAGACGTTCCAGTACACCCTGTACTTGTGCTTGGGGTTCGGCCTCATGAACAGAGCAAACACCTGGGCCGTGGCGAGGGAGAAGATGGCGATGCCAATGTTGCGGTGGGGATTGTAAGTGAGGCCGGTGGACTCGCTGCCAAGCTTGAGGCCGAGGCCCCAGCCGCCGACGCCGAGGGCGTACCCGGAGATCTGGCAGGTGATGTGGAGGTAGAACCACGCCGGGTCGGCGGCCTCGAAGACGCGGAGGTAGCGGGCGATCATGGCGCCGAGTGGGATCAGGATGCCCCATCCGACAGCGTTGAGCACACCGTGGAGCTGTTACATGTGAAACAGAGTTTGATTAGATACAGTCTTATAGACATGCAGTGAAATGAAAGTCTGACAGAAAATTCAGGCCAACAAGAAAAACATTGGTCGTTCAGACAAGTACTAAGCTGAAAAGTTCAAGGCGGCTAACTGCATTAGTATAAATTATAATTCTAGTTCAGTTGGGTTGGTGAAAATTCAAAGGTTTGGTGCAGGTGCAGCCACCCTAGCTAAGGTTGTTGCTTCTCAGAGTTGAGTTTGACCATCTTTAGTCTAGGAAAGCATGATCGATCAAGAAAGGAGATAAGTTCATCGTCACCCCTATCACCAAGAACCAATCACAACATTTTCTTTGGGCAGGTTTTATCTGTCATGTCCAAGTGGGCAAATTAATAGACTAGTCGAATTGCTATCACATTTTCTGTCATCTCCAAGTATACATGCATAGACTGAAAATCATCGACCATGACATGTTGAAAACTCAACGTTGCCGTCATCTAACACTTATCTGAACTTACCTAACATCTAGACAGCGAACGGAGACAATCTAGCATTGAATGGTTCAAGAAATCCAAAGTATACTATAGTACTGTTCATTTCTCCTTGTTTACTAAAATAAAAATAATTTAGTTCGTAGGAACTAAAAATAAAATCAAGCAAGCTGGAGATGATAGCTAGCTAGAGGGAGATTGCAGGCGGGGTGGAGGAGAAACTCACGTTACGGCGGTGCAGCCTTGAGTTGGAGGCGGCGCTGCCTGTCCCGGAGAGGAAGTCGAGGTTCTGCATGCTCAGAACGTTCTGCCCCGAGGGGTTGTGCGGCTGGATGGCGCCGCCGTTACTGGGCCCGGCCTGCCACACGGTGTTGTGCGAGGTGGAGTTGCTGGGCAGCGCGACGGTGGCGTAGATGGTGTAGGCGCCGGCGCTGTACTCGGCGCTGGCCGGGACGGGCACGGCGAAGCTGAGGGATCCGTTGGTCAGGGTGGGCGAAATGCTCTCCAGGACGGTGGTTAGCACGGAGACGGCGCCGCTGGCGTCCTGCGAGGCGACGAAGACGTTGCTGCCTGCCATGCGGAGGGCGGTGGGGTTGATGCCCCAGGCGACCCAGCCGGTGGTGCTGGACGGCGCCCGGAAGGCGATGTCGGCGGTGCCGTTCTCGGCGTGGTACGTCCAGTGCAGGCTGGCGCCGAGCACGGGGAGCGCGTTGCACTTGAGGAACGTGCGGCCGTTCGTGAAGGTCGCGGTGAGGCAGGTCTGCGCCGTCGCGCCTCCGGCCGCGAGGAGGAGCACCAGGAGGGGGAGCCACGCCGGGACGTGGGCTGGCCGCGCCATGGCAGAGCTGGTCCTGTCCTGCGTAGATGGAATGTTGGCGGCGCTTTCTTTGAGGAGGTCTATGGATGGAGGTGCGAGATGGAATGGAGCCGGAGGTGATGATGGATGCAGGTGGCGAGGGGAGGGAGAAGGTATTTGTAATGGCGACGTGGGGGCGAGGCGCGCGGTTGTTGGGGGGAGGTTGCCGTGCGGGTGGAAGCTTCCAGGTTGATTAATGGTTAATTTTGGTGTGGCGTTTGCGCGACACGGTCTTGGGTCGCTGCTGAGGTATAACCGAGGAGGTACAGTTCATTCGGGGACAAGTATCTGTTGAAACTTCAAGGCCGGGAGCCGACCGTTTCCTCAACTGGTTGCTAGGCTGTACGTCGCTGCAAAGCGCAAAACTTAGCAAAGCAGATTCGGCATCCAGTGAAGTCACCCATTATTTCAGCACAAAAGGCTTGCCTGCAGTACGAATGATACCACCACTAGTCACTATTCTTTTAGGGGAAATTTTGCCAAAAGACAGCATTAAGTATATTTTAGCATTTGTTGAAACACACCACCCAATTATGTGTTTGCTAATACCATTACAATTTTGTGACACATTTGACAGAATACCCACCTAACTAAAAATGAACTTGTAATGATACAAAATATGTCACAAAATTGTATTGGTACATTTCAAAGATACAATCGAGCGGTGTGTTTCAGCAAATGCTGCAAAATAATGGTGTCATGTAGCAACTTTTCCCTTCTTTTATAGAGGGAGTATGAAGATACCAATTACATTCAACATAAATGTTTAAAAATATTAAGGACTCTAATCACCATCGAAGATAACAAAAAATCTTGTCACCGTGATTAAACACTCAGCGCAACACTACTATGTGCCTCCCTTGCTCAACCACGAGCCCACGACATCCCTGCTTTTCAGGGTTGCCTGACACCAAGCACGTCATATTTATTCGCCGGTATGGATTCTAGGACGGTGAATGTTTGTGCGCCAAGGAATACTCATCCGCCAGCTAAATATTTTTTGCACGCGGTACAACTTGTATTATCCAAAAAAAGAAATCCACCTAGTAAGGCATTGCGAATAATTTAATAAAAAAGAAAGTTGTGTGTATCCTTTGGATGCAGAGGCTGGGGCTATGCCCCTTGATCGAAAAAAAAGATGGGCTTTTTGTGGTGTGATGAACTGCCAAAACTAACATCATCCAAATTTCCATAGTTGTACTGCATAAAAACATCAAGTTGGCTGGAGGAGGGGAATAGGCAGCAACGGTGGGTAATCGCGGCGGAAATGCCCATGTCTAGCCCCGTACTTCCGCCCTCTCCCCATCGAACCCTACTAATAGCGGTTCGGCCGGTGCATTTACATTGCGCTTTATTTTTTATGGGACGGCTTGTTATACAGGGTCTATTCGGGTAATTTTGTGTGCTCCAAAACCGTAAAGCCGACGGTATTTTAAGGGTCAGGGCCCTTTAGGTATTTGTTAGAGATTCTCTAAGGCGTAAGAAGGTATTTATTCAGGTCATTTCACCGGATTATGTTTCTTAACCATGATTGTTCCAATCAATTATTTTAATTTGACGAGATTTATCCACTTCATCGATGACCGCGTACTCATGCCGCCATCCTTTCGAACATGTTGGGGATAAAGAATCCCTCTGTCCTTGTAATAAGAACATAAACAATGGATAATTAAAAAAAAGTGTACCGCTTCAGCTTTATTTCCACGTTTAGTGGGTCGTGGCCTAGTAACCTGCGGCCGAGCTTCCGAGAGTTGGTGAAGATAGAGGATTAGGTATAGCAGCAGGAGCAAGTTCGAGGCTGCACACCGCGTCATGCGACTGATGCCTGCCTGCTCGGTCAACGTAGCTCCACCAGCTTCCTTCCGTCCGCCGCCCGCGATCCTTTTCCTATGGTACAGGCAATACCCACATGCGTGTTCTTCTTCACACTTGTTTAATCTGCTCGCGACATGCTCGTCGACGACGGATTCGTCCCCAAAATCCACGCAGCACGCGCACACGCCACACGCCACTTGCAGACTTGCTGGTGGGTGAATCCTGATAGGTGTCTTCGCTTTTCACCTGCTATCCTCTTACAAAATGAGAGTTTTGCACTGATACGTTTTCTTTTTGCCCTGAGGCATCTCCAACGGCCTTTTGGCCTCCTCGTTCCGTAGGCCAACGCGTACGCGCCGTGTTCGACGATGAGGCGGTACTGGGAGCGACAACGGGAAGTCTCGGTCACCGATGAAGCCCGCCTTGCTCCTCGGATCCTCCTCGGTACGGCACTGGGTGTACCACTTATTTGAGCTGACGATGAAGGCTGGATCATCTTAGAGGTCCGGCGGCAGGTAAACTCGCCTGCGTCGGATCTCGGCGCTCCTCTCCAGATCACGACGAGGCACCGGTGGGACTGGCACCCGGTGGTAGTTGAGCCGCCAGGAAGGTGCACGTCCCTCCAGCGATCGCACGCCACCCAATTGACGTGCAGCACCCGTGCCATATCGACGGGGAGCGGCACCCTGTTCGGCTGCTCTTCCTTTTTGGTATCGCTGTCGGACGCCTCAGAGTTGTGCGTTTTTCCCAAGGTGGATGTGGCGACACGCGGTGGTGAGCGGACGTGTCGGTGGTGTGGGTAATGGCATGGATGATGCCCGTAGCATTTTAAAGGATGGGCGCGCGGGGGGAGACGATGCCATTGATGGCGACGTAGAAGTCCAACCTCTGCCTGCTAGTCCTGGTGCAGAAGAGGAAGCGTCACCATTGATGACGAAGGTTGCAGCGCAGATGCGGAAGCAATGACTGCCAAATCAACTGCCGCGGAAGCGAGACACTCGAAACAGATCGCTGCCAAGCGGGTCCGTGGGAACAACACGTGGACACTCGTCTCTCGTGACTGCGTAGCGTCCGCGGAGACGTTCATGAAAGACGTAAATATACGTCACGTTTGTATCTCTACGAATGACCTGATTACTATGCGTCGGGTTACTGGACTTGGTCTTAGATGTATTTTCTGGCCATACGGTTGCAAGGATTCACGTCCATCTACTTCGCCCGTTAGATGCCCTTATAAAATGAGGAGTAAAATCCATCATTAGTAACTAAACTTGTTATGCTAAATCAATTCAGTCACCGTACTCAGCGAATACCATTTTACGGTCATCAAATACGCGTTGAAGTGTCACAGACGGTCACCGCTCAAAATGAGGTATTGTATTTGCTGACATGGCTATATGTGGGTCCCAAAGTCAGGTAACTTAACATTTAGTTGGAGAAAAACTGGAGGTCGTAGGGGTTTTGTGCAAAACCATCGTCGACTACTTGACCAGGGCCGCGCAAGCAGATCGTTGACTGAGATTTTCCCTCGCCTCCAATCCTCTGCTCGACCCCCGTTCAGCGACCTACCGCCGGAGCTCCACCGCTGGTCGCGAGCTCCTCCGTTCAGCACTCCGCCGGTAGGCCCATCCGTTTCCGCTTATTTGCCGCCCCGGTTGTGTGTACTAAACATGATGCTTCGCCTCGTTCATATGGCGGCTTAGGATCCATGGTGATGGTCGGCAGCGTTGCCGATCATGACGTTCGACAGGCCGAGCCCTCCCAGAGAGGTCTCCGGCCTCGTGAAGCTCTGGTCACCACACCACACCAGTGATAGCAGCCTCTCCCTCAGCGGCTTCATCTCGATGGCAACGTCGGGTTGATTCTCCCGCGACGTGCCACTGAACAGCAGGGCTAGGTGCTCGCCCAGGCCGGCAGTGTACTGGAGTGTGTTCAGCAGTAGGAGCGTACCGGATGTACTCAGTGGCAGGGTAACAAATTCCAGGGGACAGGAGCACAGGAGCAGATGGTGTTGGATGCGACACAAGCGGTGCTTCTACTGAAGATTGTATTAGTTCTGCTACAAGCGTTGTGTTCTGTATGAAGAAGTGAACTGATGGCTATTTCATCAAAGCAGTGTGTGGTGTTAGCTAATGTAGTTGTTGAATGGATGTAAATACTGAGCTTGTTTGGCTATTTGATCAAAGCAGTGTTGTTTGTGAAATGGATGAGTGTAAAACTGAGTTTTTTTTGGCATCACCTTAACAGCTCACAGTCAGTTCAATCACATGAAAAACTCAGTCAGGCCAATCACATGAAAAACTTAGTCAATCACATGAACAACTCACAGTCAGGTCAAGCACTAAACTGGAACATTGCTTCAAATCACTGAGACTTGAGAGGCATTGTCATTGCAAAATACTTAACCTGACCTGATCTAGCACTAGACTAAAGAGCTACGAAGACTGAATAAAAAACCAACAATGACAATGTAATGAGAAATATGTTTCAGTGAAACGGGAAGCACTAAGCAGTAATTTTGCAAACGGTTTCAAATCTGAAATAGGTAAGTGAAAAAGAGCTAGGAAGTCTGCAACAAGCAGTATACATTGTTTCCTGATAGTTCATCAAAATCCAAGTGGGCTACTGGTAAAATCAAATTTTTTACAGGAAAATGACCATGAGCTGAAAATCGAAATAATTACCAAGTTAGCATCCAAGATTTCAAATAGGGACATCAAAATAGGCTTTCAAATACAGATAACTCAAAGTAAATTTCACTGATAAATAAGAACAAATTATGTCATACCAAAATTCACTCTTTTCACATAGGATCCAGAATGAAGTTCGCCACAAAACCGCGCACTCGCATAGCATGCTAGACATCAAAACAAAAATAATTTTGCGAGATATACCGCATTACATAGTCTGCCATAAAGCTTAACACTAAACATTTTTCGTGGGAGCTCTGAACTCATCGAACATGTTGACCTTTTTGGCTTGCCGAGGGACATATGCAACTCTGATCATCTGGAACATGAGTAGCTCTCTGTGCTCTATGGGCATCTATTTGAGCAGCTCTCTGTGCTTGTCTCTGGGCCTCCTTTTGTTGAGCTGCAAGCTTCTTTGCTTCCATTTTTTTCTCCGCGGCTTCTTTCTTTTTTTCTCAGCTAATTCTTTTCTTACTTGTGCTATAAACTTCCTAGTCTCTTCTTTAGCCTTCTTGGTGAGCTCAGCATCTTGCCTTTGAGCCAGTGGTACTAGTAGGCTGTGTAGGTGCTCTTTTGTTGAGCAAGTTTTGTGCAGCTGAGATAAATGATGAATTAGGAGTAGGCCTCACTTCAATGTTCCTATGCACTCGGCCTCTGCAGTTGCAATGTACAAATTAGCAAGTCATGACTGACAGACAAATGCAACGAATAATGCATTCAATTAGAACTAGCATAGATTAGGATTGACAGAAATATGATCTTTCACTAACCTGGTCAATCAATTGGTTGACAAGTAGTTCTGGTTGGGTGCTGTTAACAATAGGGGTTTGGTCCTACAAGTGATATTTTTGTTATTCACAGGTTTAGTTTCAACATAGAGAAGTGAAAATGGAATGATCATCTAACCTGTGGTATGACAGGTTCTTCTGTAGCATTTTCTCGAGCATTGACATTCTCCTGAGGTGCATTAGGTGGTGGTGCATTAGGTGGTGGAAGACCATCTTTAAAACATTAGCAACCAGCTCTGTTGTGATCTGGGAAACCACAGTAGCTGCAATGTATGATTACACCATGCCTTGACATTTTTTTACCTCCACCTCTCGCATCAACCTCTCCAGGAGCCTTCCTTCTGCTCTTTGTTGGTCGGCCAACATGTTTTGTGTACAAGTGGTGGAGATATTGGAGGACCATGCATCTTTTGCCACTCTGTCCTGTCTAAGCATGGGAACACTATGTTTCCATAAGCTTTTTTGTGCATCTCCACTGAATAGCAGCTATCAACTAGTGTTGGCCAATGTCAACTAGAGTATTCATAAAATTAGTGCCCACTTCATCTATTATCTCCCTCAACCCATTCTTCTCTATAGTCAGCATTGGAATGCAATAAAAAACCTTCATTCTCCCTGCTAGCTCATACCCTATTTCTTCAATAATGTTCTCAAGCAACAAAGGAGACCACATCAGAGTGTCTACTTGATCATAGTAGATAATGTGGCCATCAACATAAGACATGTTGCAACCATTGCCCACAAAAAATCCACCATGATTGATTTCAATTGTGAAATATGAACTACATCGACCTGCCAAATCAAAATTTCATATTTTAAGTACTGAATCCATGACTAAATACAGTCAGTCAACACTATGTTTTACCTACTGCAACCTTGAGTAAATGATAGCTAATTGCAAATCTCTGTACACATCATCACTATATGATCTGGGTGAACAATTTCACTTCAAAGGATCCTTGTTTTATTTAAAACTGCTCCCAAACCCCACCCAAATCCCCTACTCAAATCATGGCAAACACCTTCCGTAAACAGCTAACACAAATCACGTACAATATCCGAAATCAATCTACAGAAAAGTCATGGATGAGATTGACAACAATTGTGGGCTTACATACACGGGAGCGGGAGCTCCTTCCGGACGCCGATGGGGAGTCATCGCCACCACGGGGGAGCACGACGACAACACGCGCGCCTGACTCCCTCTCCGCCTCGATGTCGATGAAATCCGCTGGCGATCCCCAGCGAGGGTAGCAAGGATCGCGATAGCGCCCCGGCGGTTACTGCTCCCTAACCCCTCACCTAGGAACGATCGGCAGGGTAGTATACTGGTGGAACACCTAGGCACTCAATGCTAGGATATTTAAGGGCTTAAACGCTAATAATCGCTAGCTGCTAATAACCTATAGGCTCATGCGACACTGGTAGTGGGTCTCCTGAATCCCAAATCAATCCATACAGAGGCTCGCATGGGCTAGTGACCGTCTGTGACACATCAACACGTATTTGATGACCGTAAAATTGTATTCGCTAAGTACGGTGACTAAATTGACTTTGTCTGACAAGTTCAGTTATTGCCGATGGATTTAACTCTAAAATGAGAGTTTTACACTAATACTTTTTTGCCCTAAGACGCGTGCCATATGGAGACCTACCACGCCACGCATTTGTCCCGACACTTGCAGCCTGCCGGTGGACTGGTTCGTCACACGGTCACACGAGACCAGGCTCGGCAATTATCGCTGGCTACTACTCTCTTGCATTCCTGTAATCTTGCAGTATAAACGGTCTATATACTGTACTTAGCCGAGAGCAAACTTGTGGTTAGATGATTAGGAGGACAGTGATATCCAGTCCACTAGAGTTTAAATTTTAGATTTAACACTTTAATATCTCATTAAATGTAGAATATTCTTCATAGGGGTGAGTTTACGTGTGTATACGTGAGCATCTACATTTGTACTATGTTTCGTAAAAAAATACTATATTTGACCCATATTTCATAATGTATTTTTTTTTTTTTAGCTTTCAGGTCGACTCTAACTAAGTATATAG
Organism: Lolium rigidum; assembly: GCF_022539505.1. Lineage (NCBI taxonomy): Eukaryota > Viridiplantae > Streptophyta > Magnoliopsida > Poales > Poaceae > Lolium > Lolium rigidum. The sequence goes on along the minus strand of NC_061510.1, from coordinate 61,905,883 downwards.
TATACAGATGTAGTACTAGACACTTTCAAAATATTACTCCCTCCGATTCATATTAATTGCCTCTAATATAGTTGTATCTAGACATAGTTTCGTTCTATGTACATCCATATTAGTGTCAAGTAAATATGATCGGAGGGAGTAAAAAAACCCGGGATAAAATTTGCATGTATATTTAGATAATCTACGTTCACCATATTTATGTGGCTTGTGTAAAAAGGAAAAGATGTTCCGTGAATAATCACACCGAAATTTCTCCTTTTTCATGGGACACAAAAATGTTCGTTTTATCCAGAAATTTATGTGCAAACATAGAATGTTTAAATATACACATAAAAGTAGTTTGGTAAAAAAATTATGCTTTAAAATGTGTTTTAAAATAATGGGCCTACATGCACCCAGAAGAGCAATTGGATTTCCGATTTGAGAGTGACATTTCAAATCTGCACTGCAGCTTGCTATGATTCGGATCGGCGAGGCCGTGCCACAGTGACCCGGTCGTACCTTTGACGACTCGCGCGTGTGGTTGCTAACTGCACATACTATCGCCGACTTTGACTGCAGACTAGCGGATTCAGATCATCGGATTGCAGTGAGAAGCCAAGAACTGAGCAAGGAACCGCGCGCGGCGACCGGAAGCCTCAGGACTTGTCCAGGTCAAGTGGCTTCGTTTAATTGGCACATGGTCAGCATTCCACTTGAGCAATGCAATGACTGCAGTACAGCATCACGGTGAAAAATCTCTTTGCAAAAAAGAAAAAAAAGAATTGGTGAAAACTTCAAACTACGCCATAGCGCTGTCTCGCAAAAAGAAAAAGAAAAACTACGCCATAGCGCTGCGCCAAACCGGAAGTACATGTGTACTCCATTACTCTTCACCGGAGCAGGCCCTTTCTCCTCTCTCGGCCTCCCGAAACTTCCCTCGTCCTGATTCTCTCAATCTCTCCTCCACGCTACCGGGCAGATCTGAAGCCGCTCTCGTTGGCGATGCTGGCTGTAGTAGGCAAAGGAAGGACATCAAAAGTAGTAGTAGGGTTTGTTGTTGCCTAGGCTTGCCCCTGGCGGCGTTTGGGTGTAGGTCGCTAGATCCATCGGCCGGATCTGGTGTGCCCTTTGCTTCGTTGTCCTCGCGGCACTGCTCCGATGGAAGGAGTGTGGCTTGGGAGGAAGATGAATCTAGGCATATCCCGCAGTAAGGTTGTCTTCCACGCCTTCTGGAGGCTGGTCGATCTGGTGCTTCCCCGCGGCATCAGGTGGTCACCAGCAATGCTCGACGTGAGGTTTTCGAGGTGGAAGCTAGGTGTAGTCTGCAGATCCAGTGAGGTCTTCTTCAATAAGCGGTTCGTTGGTCTGCTATGCTGCTGGAGCTCACTGTTGCTGCTCTCCCTTCCAGCCGGTTGTGGAGGCGAGGAGAAGGGCAAGCTAGCTGAAGCGCTCTGCAGCGGCGGAGAAGACTGGATCTCATGGTACTGTGGTTGTTTAGAATTCCTCCTCTGTGGGATGTGCTTGGCCACCGACCCTCGATGCTGGGGGGAAGCAACTCCAGAGCCTGGTGCAGGCGTTTCATCAGGTTTTCTTCAACCTCCCTCGGAGGACCTGTGAAGGACTCGCGACGGAGCTCATCGTCTCCACTCTCCACTGAACCAAGTGGCCTAGCCCTCGGTGCTGGTGGCGACGGCTGTAGCTAGAGACCTATGAGCACCGACGGTTGGACCGATTGCATTTTCTTGTCTCTGTTTAGGGTCTATTTTGTAAAAGTTGAGTACCTGGTTCAATTTGTTTGTTTAATTAGGTCCTTTAGGGGCTATACCTCACTAGTAGGAAACATAGCTTATGTTTGAAGCCGCCTGAAGCTTTAGCACGGATTCTACTACGAACTTAGACTAAAAAATGCATTAGCACCGGTTCGAACATGCCTACTAGAAAAAAAAGGTACATGTATACTCTCTCGATCAGACATAAGTACGAGTCTGCACTCTGTACTACTCCTGCTCATGCATAGCAAAGCCACTTGGAATTATTTTCCCACTTTTGCTTCGGTGCGCACCTCTTCGCCAAACTTAAATACACAGACAGCTCAGATCTCTCCGTACCCCTTCATAATCAGGGTCATGATGGGCATTAGGGATAACTAATACATATCTTAACCTTTATTAAAACCCGTACGTTCTATTTAGATCCGTATGCGTCATATACTTGGTATGGCCGTATTTGTACATCGTTTTTTTTACATCGACTCGGTCGATTCGACGAAGGCCGACGGAGCACGAAGCGATGGTAAGTGAACGTGGAAGCAAGATTCAATATATGTATGGTCGGTGTCTAGCAGGGGCCTGAAAATGAGAAGTTTTAGCCGCCTAGAATCATTCCCCGCAGCTGCTCTTCTTTGTTGTATTCAGAACGATCGTAGCGCGTCTACAAACTGAATGAATTGAGCTATTGAGTGGCAAAAATGGCTACCACTTGGGAAAATGCTTGAATGAACCGGGCGGCATATGCTCCCAGCGGACTCCAAATATTCATTGGTCCACGTGGTGGTGGTCCTAAGACTAGCAGATGCCCTTTTTCTAAATCTGCTTATGAATACAAACGGAAATACAGTAGACTTAGTTGCTGACTGACAGGCCAGCAGTTAATTCTTTGCCCGTGGCTCATGGGGCCATCAGTTAATGCTCTGTCCGTCCAGCGACATGTTTTCTTCACTCCTCCTGGAAGTGCAGCGGCAGCTTGATCAATGGCATGCAGCGAGGAGGACGGACACTGAAACGAACCGGGGCGGCATCATCTCCATTCTCCGACGTGCTCCCATAATGCGTCTCCGTCTGGTGTGTCCCGCCGTATTCTCGTGTGCAGTTTTCTCGTTCTTCTTCTGAGGCGCGTCTTGATCTGGGACGGCACCATCGTTCCCAGCTACTATGTGGGACGGAAGCGGCAACGACAGCTGCCGGGGATGGCGAGGTCGCCCGCTCACGCTGACGTGCCACGCCAGCCGGCACCACGCAACCCACCACCGGCGACGTCATGCGCGCTCTTCGACAGACCCCACCGGCATGTGCCCGGTCCCCTCTGCGCGTCGCTCCCGCCGCCGCCGTCATGTCACCGCGCCGGCCTGAACTGAATCTTCCTCTGCTCCTCGTCCGACCTGAGCCTGGCGCGAGGGAGGCGTCTCCGCTGCATTTCAACACTGTTTCAGCTGCGTCTCAAGCCGAGCTCTTGGCCTCTTATCGCCGTTGTTCGCCATTTCTTGGACTCTCGGTGTTACAGCGATCGTCAACGGCAGTTGGTACCTGGTCACCACCGTGTTGAGGGAGTCGCAGGTCGGGCCAAAGACCGCCGAGGTGTACGTCTTCTCGCCGGCGCACGACACGCAGTGGGGCCGGGCCTCGTGTGCGCCCATGCGCAGCTGAGGGTGCCGTAGAGGCCGTCGTCAATCCAGTAGTCGCGCACCTCGCCGCACGTGCTTCCCGATGACGCGCGCCGCCATCGTGAATGCCGTCTCGGCAAAGTACCTCCCCGGTCGAGCGCCTCGTTGATTACCGCGGCCGCATCGTCGAACGCGGGGCCGGCCATGAACCCGGCCGCCGATGTCGACCACGCGCATGGGCGGCATGCCGAGAGCGACAGCCGCGTCGAACACCCTGCGCGCTGTGTCGATGGTGCCGCGGTACACATCCATGTTGGACGCGCCCCTGCCGACGTGGAAGGAGATGAGCATGGGGGATTGGCACCGTCGCCGCCCGTTCTCCGTCGGGCGCTCCTTCTGTTTTCCCTTGCTCTCAATGGACTAGCCGGTTGCATGTATGGTCCGCCGCGGGCTTGCCGGAGGTACTAGAACGCCACCGCCGTCGTCCTCCCCTCTTCCCTACAGCCATTACGTCGCGTCTTCTCTTGAGCTGCTACGATGTGTCAGGTGCGTGCATGCCATCTCTGCTCCGTGTCAGGGTCTGAGGAGTGAGGAGAGATGGCCTCGTGCGAGGAAGGGCCACATGGGAGGGACCGCTGAAAATACCAGCCTTTTTTTAGTCAAATAGAAAAAATACGAGGGATACTACTGACCCTACCTCATGCGTTGGACCAATGAAATCTCGACTTAGTCCAGGAGCATATACCGCCGTGTTCACTATATCCACTCTCCACCACTTGTCCCTTTAGCTGCAGTGCGGAAGCTACCATGGCTCTCGCTGGCTAGGTTTAGTACGCACGGAGCACGCTCTAGGCGAACGGCTACGACGTCAGCTGGCGCCCGGCTTTGCCCAACACTTGGCCTCCGCCTCGCCGCGCGCCACCGTTGCCGTACGCTGCCGCACGTAGGGTACATGCATGCGTATATGATGGACCTATGGCATTTAATTTGGATTAGCAACTAATCAGCCGTAAATGACCATTTTACCCTTTTAACTTCTGGGAAGGGGGTGCGTACGGAAGCACACCTCTTATTTTCCTGGTAAGGCGCTTTGGTTGATGATGTACTTTTTCACCATAATTGAGCTCTATTTGTACCGGTCGTTTTCGCCGTTCGTTCCAAATAGAACACTCAAGTCAACCGCTACCAGGTAAAAGTACTCGATCAGTCGATTTCGATGTTCATTTGGCGATCTTTACCCCACCAACTACTCAAGTCAAAATGTGCTAATCTCAAAGTGACAATTCAAGCAGTTTACCTCGGCTGTTATGGCTACATGTCCTCCTTCTCTTTTCAAATTGTGACAAGTTGACAACTATCCAATGAAACTGCAGGTGTAAATGAAGGCATGTGCCCATCTGGTCATGTAATCTCTTGGTCATATTTCCTATATTTTGGCAACCTAAATGGCTGCGAAATTGAATAAACCAACGGTCTGTTCTAGCAACCGCTGTGAAAAGAAAAACTCGATGAAGGAAAACATTCAACGAGGTGTAAGGGTTCAACGCTGGACTAAAAATGGACAAGTTGAGGCGCAAAACAAACACTGCGATGGTTTAGCGGCAACGTTCCTGTGATACGACGTACGATCTTGGCTCCATCTGTGTCTTGTACTGAAAATTCAGATACTGAGAAGGAGTAGAATCCGGAAAAGAACAATGGCGCCGGAGCGGAAGCTGGAAATAATTACTGCAACGCTGTTACAATTATGTTGCATTTTCAGCACCACGGTTCTGTAAATTTTATACTGCTAGAGATATAGGAAAACATACATCAGGATCCTCCTTACAGCAAATCTTGTATCTACTTGAACTCTTGAAGGACCAAGCAATCGGACTAGCTAATTACTCACGCGCGCACGCAGTGTTCATTGACGACTTCAACTTGCCACAACACAATAAACAATTGAAGTGGCAGATAGTACAGACATTGATTCCAACAATTCTGTTGTTCAGTCTGATTAGGCATCTCCAACGGGGCAACGTGCCTCCGCGCGGATAAAAAATGCCGGTCCAAATATACGACACAATTTGCGTCTATGTGGACGCCTATGTGGACGCTGCGCGGTCGCGTCTAGTTTTCGCTCGCTTGTTCCACGATCCCACCTGGCAGCGATCCTAGCTTGAGCCGGCCCGAATTTAAACACAACAACTGCCGGGAAGGGCAACCGTCGGAGTGACAATCGCGTCGATCTACGCACGAACCGCCGGACCGGAGCGTGGAACCGCCACCGAAGAGCAAACGCAGGCCTCTTCGGTATATGTGCCGCCATTAATCCCCTCTCAGTAAGACATGCGCGTCTGCGCTAATTATTTCCAACCAGCCTGCGCCATTCATCTGAAGCCATGAGCAACCTATCTTTGTCATCGGACACCGATAGTGAGAGGAAGCAGCCGGTATGGCGCCATTGGTGGGATAGAGCTGCACGCCGAGCAGCTCTAGCTCCCCTCCGATGAACGGCGAGGAGGAGGGGGAGGCCGTTGCAGAAGATGGCGATGATGAGGAGGGGGAGGCTATCGCCGATGACGGCCAGGATAAGGAGGGGGACACCATTGCCCACGACGGCCAGGACGAGGAGGAGAAAAAGGAATAGGATGAAGATGCAAGGTGGACACGGCTGAAGGCGGATAAGGCAACGGAAAAGAAGGAGGAAAGGGCTCGGGCGAGAGCGCAGGCGCAACATGCTTTCACAGACGACAACGAAGACCACAATGACTACTCGCCAGAGGGGGACACAAGCTCCTCGGACGCGTCGACTTCCATTAGCTCTTCCCAGGAGGTGGCGAGCAGGAAGCGTCTCCGTGAGGATGACGAGGTGAGGCCTTCAAAAAAGAAGTAGCTAGTTTAAAAGTTAGTTTGAAATTATTTTTTCGTAATTTTTATGGTTAATTTGTTCGAATAGGTTGCACTAATTTCAATATCGATTCTACCTAGAAATCTGTGATATCACTCTCAAGCGACATTTTAGAGAAATAGAAATCTCTTCCTCTTCGTCTTCACATGCCGGCCTCGCCGGACGAAATGTGTCGAGCCGCTGGGTTGCCCCCCCCCCCTCCACACACACACACACACACAAACGGACAATTTGATCATAGCGACTATTTCAACGTCCGCGAACCGACGGAAACGGACGCCCACTGACAATTTAGACGTCTAAAATGTGTCGGCCGTTGGACATGCCCTTAACGACTGTGGACAAACGAAGGTGCGTAGTAGGGACACGTAAATGCCACCAAACCACATGATACTCTAGTTTAGTTATACTAAGAACCAATGGCTGTGTTTTTGACTTCGCTATAATTAACTATTCGAAGATATATGTATTTTGTTTAACAACAACAGCAACAAGAAAAATACTATATGTGATGCATGAGCTATCAGCTAAGACTGGGGTTGGAAACAGATCAGATGCCGATTGTACCCTTCCCAAATCAGTTTTCATATATTTAAAACAATACGGATGAAAATACAGAGGTTGTCGAATGCGGAGCGGATGTTATTCGAATATGAATCAAGATCGGATGTTTACCTAGTTCGGAACGGATATGAACATAACAAAATAGCAGGATTGTGTCTTATTAACAAAATAGAACTATTACTGATAAATACACGATAGTTTGAAGTTCAATCGAAAGGAAATAAATTTGACCACTTTGTTACTTTTGGTAGGTTGGGTAATTCGCTTGTTGGGCTAGAATTACTATATTTGGCTAATATAATTTCATTCCGATATGGATATATCTATAACCATATCCACATCGGCTTCGAACTCGAGTACCACATTTGTTTTTGTATTTGTAAGAAGTAATGTGGATATTTCCTACATCTGTTTCCATTCTGGTCTAGATTTAGACATTTTCACATCCATTTCCTATTTCTGAAATACGAATGTCAGATAATTTATATGATCCACTATCACTTCCCAACCCTAGCTAAGGCATATACATAATAAAAATGACAAACATTATTTAAGAGCATTGTTTTATTTCAATAGATATCTTGTTATTGATCTTTTGACAGAAATCCAATACTACCTCTGATCCAAAATGTAATCCTTTCAAAACTGAACCATCGAAGTATTTTAATGTTTAACTATCTATTAAAATATCTAGCATCCTAAATTGATATCACTAGATCTATTTAAGAGCGAATTCCACCTTTTCACCCCCATTTGTGATGTTGTGATAATAATTAATTCATTTCATTTTTGCGCCACATTTTACCTGATATTAGTGATGCTATCAGTATTCACCCCATGTAACCAGTTTGCCTCATCGCTTACAGCCTGGGCTGACTGGTTGGCCTACACGGATGTTGGATTCGCACTAGCTCGTCCTACGCACAACCCACACCCTTCCCCAGCTTAATTCACCCTCTAAGGTTAGGCAATAGCTACGAGAAACGGCATTAGTGATGAGCAAGGCCGAGTTGGCTGCTGATTTATCGTCCAGGTTTGTGTGAATATAGGCATGGGCAAATTGGTTAAATGGGTAAATGTTGTCATACTAGAAAAACCGAGGTAAAAAGTGGCACAAAAAATAAATATGGTAACTAGTGTCACAAAATCACAAATAGAGGGTAAAACTTGGAGTTCATTCTTTGTTGAACTATTTTATGCCAGACAACATGTGTTGCACATGAATTGATTCCATGAGCACCGTCTTGATAATTTTTTATGGAAACTATGTTTTATTTGGTAGTACAAAAAGTTAAATTATTAAGTATTAAACTTGGGTAGTACAATTATTAAGCACGCCAAATGAAATATAAAGAGTTTGTTTTAAATTATTTCCAACCAACTAAGTTTGTTCCTCTTAAGCCACCATATAAACATCTTCTGTAAGACATGCAGGATGAGCATGACAGTTCATCATAAACCTCGCGAGTTTACCACACATATCCCGCTTCAGTAAAGACCATCATCATTCTACCAACGTAAAACTTAGTTGTCTATTTTAGTTTATATTTATATCCATTTGTAGCATTTGTGTAGATAACTTGTGGTGACCGTGCTACCCATATTATACAAGCACATGCACACTAGTGGGAGAAGACACTCCTACTGTAAACGATACACCTTTTGTTCCACAATACAAACTTGATAAAACAAACTTATGTGTAGCTAACTATATGTTAACTTATATCATTTTGAGGGCCGTATATACATTAGTAGATCCTTATTTTCTCCATAATGTAAGTAGATAAAAACACTCTTCTAATCTCTATAATTTGAATTATCTACACGGTTGAATTGTCTTATGAAGACCAAGTCTAGATTTCTGCTACTTATCTCTATAATCTGAACTAGCTACTCGATTGAATTTTATTCGGAAAAGACCATGTCTATATGTTTCCCACTTATCTATGGAGATTTATCCATAACATTTTCCATGTAAATATCTAGCTCTGGATATTTCTGTGTTGACATGTAGCGTGGTGACTAGAATACTCTAGAACCCTTATGGCAAATAGGTCTTGGTTTCATTAAGACTTCTCATAGTGGGAGTAACATAGCTAGTAACATCACACATCTCAATGCATTTTGGTGACATGGCATGCCAATAAATGAAGAAAGAGAGTGAGGTTGTAACTAGCTATGTTACCATAACATCACACACCCCAAGGCAAAATGAGTATACAACATAGTAAATGACACAATGCATGACACCACATATAATTTACTACCCACTATGAAGATAGTAACCTAGACTAGTAATATGTCATATGTTACTATTCTAAGTTACTCCCCACTATGACCAGCCTAAGAAGGTCAAGCCTCGGTCTTTGTATCATTGAATGCATAACTCAAAATTCTATTGTTAACGATTATAAGCATCAAACCGAATGAGATGACAAACACAATAGTTGAAAAATAAACCCAATGGCATCAACATAACCATGACCTCGCGACAACCAACTTATACATTAACTACCACTAAACTATCACCGGATTGAATCCATTATTGGCACAAGAAAATTAAACTTAGCTAGTGGTATGGTATTCCAAGAAAAAATCTTAAAAGAAGGATTGTAGCTTGTGCATCAGTCTTGTTGATTCCAACCAAGGTTGGGTTTGGATTCCAAATGAAGCTTCATAGCAATACCTTCCGTAAGGTTATATATGAATCAAGGAAGTTGAATGCTACCCATCTGGCCACTAAATGTTGGGGCTGGATCATGGGTTTTCACTAGTAGATGAAGCAAAGCCCCAAATATGTATTAGCTAGTATCTTCCAGATTTTCCACTGCTTTAAAAACCTTGTCTAAAATGAATTTCGCATATCATATTTCTCGTTAATAGCAACATAGAAAGCAGATACACCCAAGGAAAATACTCTCTCCGATCCAAAATGTACTATATTTTCATGGTCTCTAATGAACGATAGTGACTAGGATTTTCATTTATGGTATGCATTTAAAATTAGTAAAATTGACATATGTTATAATAATATTTTCAAGACAAATACACAAAATATATTCTATACATGCTCAACCCATATACTTTTTCATAATGTTAGTAGTTACAGTTCGGATGCTGGCTGCACTTATACTTTTGTACTACTCCTGCATAGCTTATATGTCAAACATTATTCATGACTAATTAAGAGATTTTTTTTTGATAATGGACACTTTATTACTTTGAGAAATAGGCCCAACCTATGCATAGCTAAGATGCACACAAAAGTATAATAATCCGTTACAAAAACTTCACTGAAATCCTGAACACAAGTTTTTAAGTTCTCGAAATATCAAAAAACCAGCTAGGTGGATCTAGGCGCAGGTCACGCTGTCACCCATGTTGCGAAAAAAATACCCCTCGCCGTATCCTCCAACCATGAAGTGGCAACCATGAACAGTACATAGCCACGACGATCAAATAATGACAATCGCTTCCATCCTAATAAGACGCTTAAACCTAGTATCCACACTATTGAGCCAGTTGCCAAATATATTGGCAACACTTCGTGATGGGTATAAGCAGGTTTACCCTATTTGGACGGCCGATCATATAGATCTTGCAAACTTACACCGAAAAAATAAGTGTTTATCATGATGATAAAAGACACACTTTTTTACTTCTGTGCTAGTTGCGTTTGGCAAGATTATCTTTAGTAAGAATAACCCTACGATGGAGATACCAAGCAAACACTTTCGTTTTAAGAGGTATTTTCATCTTCTATATTTTAGAATTATTATCGACTGAAATATCAGACTGGATTAAAGCATTGTACATAGAAACCACATAGAATGAACCATTCCCCGTCAGGTTCCATCTAAACACATCAGACTCCTGCGCCAGTTGAACTGATTCAAGACACTGTAACAATGCATGTCATGAGGCTTGCCTAGGTCCGATTTTAGACTTCGTCTGAACGCCAAATTTGGTGGGGAAGTTTCCAACACCTCACAGGACCGATATTCCCTTTCCTCGACCTCATGGAATGAACTAACTCATATGAATGATAATTTCGTTAGATTTCTTTGCTTTAAAGCATAGTTGCAGGTAGGTTATGCTCTGATAGTATCACTTTTATGACGCGTATTGTACAATGCTGAATATTATTCTCGGAGCGTGGTATTTTCTAGCCATTTATATATAAGCCTGAAAGTTGCTGCAGGCCTAATGGTTGGCTGCATACATGCTGGGAGTTGGGTCTTCGGGTAGTAGTTCGTTCCATGGGTATGCTCTATTTATCTCTTGACCCAAAATTCTATCGTTGATTTATGCTCTTAACCTAATTGGAGGGCGAATCAACACTCTTTCGGTCATTGCGTCTAGCCGCATGTACGTCCATTTTTAAGCAACTGTGAACAGATATATCAAGTGTTGCTTTCGGGTCAGGTTTGGAATAATTTTTCACCACGGTTGTACAGTATAGGAGTACTATGTTTTGTTGCTTTTTTGTGGCCGCTTGACTGCTTCCCTCCCCGCTTCGTCCTTGGTGCCGCAAAGAGCAGTTGGTTTACCTACCTCTAACGAACCTCGACTAAGGGCATGTACAATGGTCTAGACAGGTGGTGTCTATAATAGCACTCCATATCATATATAGACAGTAGTATAGATAGTGTCTACAATGGTCTATCTGTAAGCTATCTATTTTTAGCCATAACCATGTGTGAGTATAAGTTATAGACACCCTTCATACAACAACAAAAATGTTGTCTGTAAGCCGTCTGTAAGAAGTCTACTGGATCGTCCGTAACTTTACGTGACAGCCTCCCTCTCTCTCTTCATTCTCTTTCCTCCACATCACCAAAATCACCTATAACTATCCCTTACAGACAGCTAAGTCATCACCATTGTACATGCCCTAAGCTAGTCTTCTTTCTTCTTCTTCTTCTTCTTTTTTTTTTTTTTTTTTTTTTTTTTTTTGCAGATTCAGACTCCAGACAAAGTTTACACTGCCTTGTGTCGATTGCCGTTATCATTTGGAAGGCAAGTTATCTGGCCTAAAGGTGACCACCTTCTGGAAGAACTTCATTCCAGAATCAACACCTGCAACCTACACGTGTGTGCAGCCGTGTGTTGCACGATGACTTCATCTGTCCTGGTCATGCTTGTTATTTCTCTGTCATGACCGCATCTGATCGCTGCTGCAAGTTATTTCTGCCGTGGGTCATCCATGATTCACACAATCAAGCAACCCAGAAGCGCCACATATCTTTTTTCAAAGGGCTACTAGGGACACCGGATAGAAAACCGTGTTCAGTCGTGGTCACAAAGGTGGCGGCCTAATAGACAATCTGATGCTCCCACGAGTCGACCCTGACCGACAGGGGCCCGTCTAAGGCTTAGTTCTTTGGCAACTTCTTTGAGAAGTTGTTCTCCCCAATGCTTTCTGAAGAAATTGCCCCTAAAATTTTGAGGACGCGGCTTCCCCATGAAGCTAGGGGAGGGCAGCTTCTCGGAGAAGCTGCCAAAAGAACTGAGTCTAATAGCGCCGGACAAAGGAGACAACTAGGTAGGCTATTTCACTTTTCCTTTTCTTCCCTCCTTCCATTTCATTTCTCCCGTCTTGGTGTAGGTGGCGGGATTAAGAGGATGGAGAGCCTCGACCTCGATAGTCCCTACAATGGTTCATTGCCACCCTTTCCGGCTTGAAGGGGCGCTTGCGTTAGGTGCTCTCAGTGAGTTTTACGCCGGCAACATGTTCGACATAATGGCGCCCGGTGGATTCCACCCTGCAGGGTACATGATCATCGGCATTATATTGCTCATTTTGCCCGCATTGCATGGTTGTGTGGGCTCAGACTAGCATTGTGTTTGCTTAAAGAAATTTAATATTGAAGAAATGGAGGGCCATTCCGAGGAGCTCAATGGCGACAACAAATATGAGCCCTCCGAGGCGCTGGCGGCATCGACAGAACGCCCCCATCAGGAACAAGAAGGCAAAGACAGCCGTTGTAGTGGCAACACAACCAGAGAGGGTGTAATCGGCAGTTGACAACTATCCACCGTGAAGGTCAGAGGTCACATCAAACAAGGCCGAGAAATGAAGACCGAGCTCGAGAAGGAACAAGTTGTATAGTGAAGAAAAGGAAGGACTTCGTGAGCATGATGGCTGAAACATCGAACATGGATCTAACCACGAATGAGTGGTATATGAGTAGCCCTCTTCAATGGAAGAGCTGACGCCAACACTGGCGAAATAAGAGCCCTCTTCTATTTAATTTCCATTATATTCACGTGGCTTTGTAATATGTGTGGCCGGACATGGCAACATTTTGATGTCGCTTCTGATACTGTGAGTGCTTCAAACAATTTTGGGACAATACTATGAATTTTTGCCAAGATTATTGTATTTTTATTTTCATAAAAAATCAAATTATAAAAAACAATTCAAAAGTTTTATTGAAGGCTACGTATTGGGGACGCGGCTGGGGAGAGATACCCTATACTCGGTAACCGGTGTCGATGCACCCCATACGACCGATCCAATGCCAGTAAAATGCATTGGATGCTAGTGGAGATTCTCTAACACACCAGCTTCCAGTCGTGGCGGTAAAATGACGTGGGGGACGCCGAAGTCCGACGGGGCTTGAGATTTCCCTTTGCCATGGGGTGGTTCGTTGCCTTCGGTTTGAAGACACGAACCTTGGGGGCGGCCGGATGCTTTGATTCACACGTCCAGGAACGGAGAGCCAAAGCTCAAAGTTGACGCTCGACAGGTGATGTAAACATATCTTATCGGCCCCTTGCTGGTTTTGGCAATGCTTGATGCTTCGATCCAGGCTAGCTAGCCGGTACTAGTTTATGTTAATCCTCGTCAGTGGGACAGTGGAGCCAGATGAAGGTGGCGGGCTGGCGGCTCTTCGCAATTTACAGCACGAGGAATGATGCCGCTGCCACGGGATCGAGCATCCTTTCATCTGTCCTCCAGCGTGCTCGGGCCTGCGGGGCTAGGAGCCGCCCCGCTTGCGGAAAGGAAAGGTGCCAACTTCTGGGCGTTGGGCGCTTGTTTGTACACTACTTGCTGAGGAGTGCGGACTTCCCTAACGTAGTAAGCCCGGCACTATCTATACCATATATTTGTTGAAGATTCGTGCAAAGTCCATCCAGTCAAAGGTTCTGTCATATTTGCATTTGAGCCCCTAAGAAAGTTCGAAATCATCGCCCTGGACTATAAAAGCCTCGACCTAACGCTAATCCCTCTCGCCCCAACCCGTCCCTAGCCCAGCGCCGCCGCCCCCCACACCCAAGCCCCGACCCCTGGTTCCTGTCGGTGATGAGCACGAACGGCGGCGGCGCCGGTGGCCTCCTCCCCTTGCACCGGCGGCGGCGACCTCCCGTGGCGAGCACTGCCCAGCGCCGGCCCTCTCCATCCCGCCGCCGCCTCCTGCGCGCGGCCCTCTCCATCCCGCCGCCGCGTCCTGAGCGCGGCAGCTCCGGGCTCCGGCGGTCGCCGCAGCATCGGCCGTGCCGCCGCTCGAGTGCAGCCGGCATCGGATTGGCCGCCTCTCCCACGTCGGTGCCCGCGCAGCGACGACAACCATGCCCGTCGACGATGACCTCGCGCGGCGCCTCCGAGAGGTCGCCTCCGACCATGTGAGCGCCCCCGGCCAAGTGCAGTACCTCCGGGCTCGCCTCCGACCGTCGTATCCGGCGCCTTTCCACGAGTTCCCCACAGATTAAGGCAAGGGAGGGCCTGAATCTGTAATTCTTGTTTTGATTTTTTGATTGGACTTTTTTGTTTTGGTTCATGTTCATGTGTTCTACCAAACATGGCGGATTTCATAAATTTCGATTTTTAATGGATTATGAATACAACAACAACCAAGCCTTTCAGTCCCAAACAAGTTGGGGTAGGCTAGAGTTGAAACCCATAAGATCTCGAAGCCAAGTCATGGTTCCGGAACGTGCATAGCTAACTTCCACGCACCCGTGTCCATGGCTAAAACTTTATCGATATTCCAAACCTTCAGGTCTCTCTTAACGGACTCCTCCTATGTCAAGTTTGGTCTACCACGACCCCTCTTAACATTCTCAGCACGCTTTATCCGTCCGCTATGCACTGGCGCTTCCGGAGGCCTCCGTTGGATATGTCCAAACCATCTGAGACGATGTTGGACCAACTTCTCTTCAATCGGTGCTACCCCAACTCTCTCCCGTATATTGTCATTCTGTAACCGATCCTTTCTTGTGTGGCCACATATCCATCTCAACATGCGCATCTCTACTACACTTAACTGTTGGATATGTCGTCTCTTCGTTGGCCAACACTCCGTGCCATACAACATCGCAGGTCGGATAGCTGTCCTATAAAACCTGCCTTTTAGCTTTTGTGGCACTCTCTTGTCACAGAGTATGCCAGAAGCTTGGCGCCACTTTATCCAACCAGCCTTGATTCGCTGGCCCACATCTTCATCGATATCGCCATCCTTCTGCAACATGGACCCCAAATATCGAAAAGTGTCTCTCTCCGGTACCACCTGCCCATCAAGGCTAACCTCTCCCTCCTCGTGCCTAGTAGAACTGAAACTGCACCTCATGTATTCAGTTTTAGTTCTACTAAGCCTAAAACCTTTCGATTCTAGAGTTCGCCTCCACAACTCTAACTTTATATTAACCCCGGTTCGGCTATCATCGCCTAGCACCACATCATCCGCAAAGAGCATACACCATGGGATATCTCCTTGTATATCCCTTGTGACCTCATCCATCACCAGATCAAAAAGATAAGGGCTCAAAGCTGACCCTTGGTGTAGCCCTATTCTAATTGGAAAGTCATCAGTGTCGCCATTACTTGTTCGAACACTTGTCACAACATTATCATACATATCCTTGATGAGGGTAATGTACTTTATTGGGACTTTGTGTTTCTCCAAGGCCCACCACATGACATTCCGAGGTATCTTATCATAGGCCTTCTCCAAATCTATGAACACCATATAAAGGTCCTTATTTTGCTCCCTGTATCTCTCCATCAGCTGTCGTACCAAGAAGATGGCTTCCATGGTAGACCTCCCAGGCATGAAACCAAATTGGTTTTTGGTCACGCTTGTCAACCTTCTTAAGCGGTGCTCAATGACTCTCTCCCATAGCTTCATAGTATGGCTCATCAGCATGATTCCACGGTAATTAGTACAACTTTGAACATCCCCCTTGTTCTTGAAGATTTGTACTAAAATACTCCGCCTCCATTCTTCAGCCATCTTGTTTGACCGAAAAATGAGGTTGAAAAGCTTAGTTAGCCATACTATCGCTACGCCTCCAAGGCCTCTCCACGCCTCGATGGGGATACCATATGAACCCATCGCCTTGCCTCCTTTCATCCTCCTTAACGCATCCTTAACCTCAGACTCCTGGATACATCGCACAAAACACATGCTGGTATTATCAAAGGAGTCGTCTAGCTCAATGGTAGAGCTCTCAACCTCTCCATTGTAAAGGTTGTCAAAGTACTCCCGCCATCTATGCTTGATCGCCTCATCCTTCACAAGAAGCTGATCCTCTCCGTCCTTTATGCATTTGACTTCGTTGACATCCCTTGTCTTCCTCTCCCTAAACTTGGCCATCTTATAGATGTCCCTTTCGCCTTCCTTCGTGTTTAAACGTTGGTAGAGGTCCTCATACGCCCGACCCCTTGCTTCACTCACCGCCCGCTTTGCAGCCTTCTTCGCCACCTTGTACTTCTCCATGTTAGCTGCACTCCTGTCCAGATATAGGCATCTGAAACAGTCCTTCTTCTCCCTAATAACCTTCTGGACCTCATCGTTCCACCACCATGTATTCTTAGCTTCCCTTCTACTTCTTTTAGTCACCCCAAACTCCTCTACAGCGACCTTCCGCAAGCAGGTCACCATACTCATCCACATCATGTTTGCATCGCCTCCTTCCTCCCAAGGACCCTCCTTAATAACCCTCTCCCTGAAAGCCTGGGATGCCTCACCCTTGAGCTTCCACCACTTTGTTCTAGCGACTTTGGCGCGCTTACCCTGCTGGATACGTGATACGTCCAATTTGCATCACTATTTTATATCATAATTTGCTGTTATTCATTGATATATTTCATATCCGTCAGAACGCAATATTTCGGAAGATCAACTGTGGAAGGAAATTATACCAAAAATCCTATTTTTCAAGATGACGAAGGAAGCCAGAAGGAGGAGCCAGGAGGAGCCAGGGTGGGCCCACACCCTAGGGCGGCGCGGCCCGTGCCCCGGCCGCGCCGCCATGTGGTGTGAGGGGCCCACGACCCCTTTCGCCTCCTTTTCTTCGCCGAACCCTTCGTCCCGAAGACCTAAGCCGAGAGGGGTACCTCACGAAGAGTTACGGCCGCCTCGCGGGGCGGAGAACACCGAGAGAGAAAGAGCTCTCCGGCGGGCGGGAATCCGCCGGGGAAATTCCCTCCGGGAGGGGGAAATCGACGCCATCGTCACCGACATCGAGCTGGACATCATCACCATCACCATCATCATCATCTCCACCATCATCACCGCCGTCATCACCGCTGGACACCGTCACCGCCGTAGCAATTTTGGTTTGATCTTGATTGTTTGATAGGGGAAACTTTCCCGGTATCGATATATACTTGTTGATTGATGCTATTGAGTGAAACCATTGAACCAAGTTTATGTTCAGATTGTTATTCATCATCATATCACCTCTGATCATGTTCCATATGATGTCTCGTGAGTAGTTCGTTTAGTTCTTGAGGACATGGGTGAAGTCTAAATGTTAGTAGTGAACTATGGTTGAGTAATATTCAATGGTGTGATATTTAAGTTGTGGTGTTATTCTTCTAGTGGTGTCATGTGAACGTCGACTACATGACACTTCACCATTTATGGGCCTAGGGGAATGCATCTTGTATTCGTTTGCTAATTGCGGGGTTGCCGGAGTGACAGAAACCTAAACCCCCGTTGGTATATCGATGCGGGAGGGATCGCAGGATCTCGAGTTTAAGGTCTGTGGTTAGATTTATTCTTAATTACTTTCTTGTAGTTGCGGATGCTTGCAAGGGGTATAATCACAAGTATGTATTTAGTCCTAGGAAGGGCGGTACATTAGCATAGGTTCACCCACACAACACTTATCATAACAATGAAGATTATTTAGCCGTATGTAGCGAAAGCACTAGACTAAAATCCCATGTGTCCTCGAGAACGTTTGGTCATTATAAGTAAACAAACCGGCTTGTCCTTTGTGCTAAAAAGGATTGGGCCACTCGCTGCAATTGTTACTCTCGCACTTTACTTACTCGTACTTTATTCAACCGTTACATCAAAACCCCCTGAATACTTGTCTGTGAGCATTTACAGTGAATCCTTCATCGAAACTGCTTGTCAACACCTTCTGCTCCTCGTTGGGATCGACATTCTTACTTATCGAAGATACTACGATACACCCCCTATACTTTTGGGTCATCAAGACTATTTTCTGGCGCCGTTGCCGGGAGTGAAGCGCTATTGGTAAGTGGAATTGGTAAGGAAAACCTTTCTTGTTGTGCTGATTTTATTTCTGCTTGCTGCCATAAGTCATTATGGAGAGATCTTCTCTTCAGTTTCTATTTGGGAAATCTACTACTACTGCAACGGTAGTAGATGAGGCGCCAGGTGAGGAAGTGATACCATATAAAATACCTATGAAAATTATTGAACGTGTTATGGATAACCGCTATGAAGGGGATGGAAGCTGTCCACCCCGGTGATCATTTACTTGTTTTTGCATGAATTATGCGGGTTATTCAAATGTGCAGGTATTGCTATGGATGAAGTGAGGAAGAAATTATTCTCTTTATCGCTGTCCCGGTAAGGCGGCGCATTGGTATAAATTACTTGGATAATGGGGATTCTCTTGAATGGAATGATATTGTGCCCCGGTTTTATTCTAAGTTCTATCCTCCAAGTGAAATTCATAAGGATCGGAATCGCATATATAATTTTTGGCCTCATGATGGAGAAAGTATTGCCCAAGCGTGTGGGAGATTGAAGTCTTTAATGCTCAAATGCCCCATTCATGAGCTTCCTGGTAATGTTATTATTGATAATTTCTATGCAAGACTTTCTTTTCAAGACAAGACCTTGCTGGATACTTCTTGTTCTGGATCATTTACACGCAACAAAGAAGAGTTTAAAAGAGACCTTCTTGATCGGATCCAAGAAAACACTGAAGGTTGGGAGAACGACAAGGATAGAGAATCAGGTATAATTTATGATTATAAATGCATTGAAGCTTTTATGGATACTGATTTATTTCGTAATATGAGTGCTACATATGGTCTTGATTCCCAAGTTGCTGTAAATCTTTATAAAGCTTTTGCCTCTCATTATGAATTGCCTAAGAAGAATTTTGATAAGTATCATGAACCATATAAAGATAAAATTGATTCATCTATTAATAAGTGTGTTGTAATTGAAACTGCTGATCGTGTTATTCCTGAAGCTTATATTGAAAAAACTCCTTTCCCTGCTAAAATGAAAGAGTACTCTGTTATAAATAGTGCGGTTCATAAAAGTGAAAAGAAACCTAGAGAACCTGAAGAACAAATAAAAATTGAACCTGCTGTTGCAATAGTTAAAGATCTTGTGACTGAAAATGTTGAGGATGGTCATATTATTTTCTCGTGAAGATGCTTCTAATATTGTTTCACATCCTAATAAACCCAAACAAGCTAGTGTTCCTATGCTATCCGTTAAAATTGGTGATCATTGCTATTATGGATTATGTGATATTGGTGCAAGTGTTAGTGCTATTCCGTATGAGCTTTACACGGAGATTATGCACGAAATTGATTCTTGTGAACTTGAAGATATTGATGTGGTTATTCAGCTGGCTAATAGAGAAACTATTTCACCAATTGGTATTGTCCGAGATGTGGAAGTTTTATGCGGTAAGATTAAATATCCTGCTGACTTTTTGGTACTTGGTTCTGCTTGCTAGTGATTATTGTCCTATCATTTTTGGTAGACCTTTTCTAAATACTTGTGGAGCTATTATAGATTGCAAGAAAGAGAAAATTTTGACTAAATTTGCTGGTGAATCTTATGAGTTTAACTTCTCTAAATTTACTAAAACTCCTTATAAAGCTGATTTGCCTAGTAATGATTTTAAAATGGAGCAGTGTGCATCTATTGTTCTTGTTCCTAACAATCCTTTGCAGCAACATTTGGAGGATAGCGAGAGTGAAATTTTTAGGAAAGAAAGAGATGAACTTGAGGAAATTTTTCTTCGCCAACCTATTCTCAAGCATGATTTACCGGTGGAAGATTTGGGTACAACACCGCCACCTAAGGAAGATCCTGTTTTTGATTTAAAGCCTTTACTCGATAATCTTAAATATGCTCATATTGATGATAAGAAAATATATCCTGTTATTATTAGTTCTAAGCTTACGAGTTTGAAGAAGAAAGGTTATTGGAAATATTGAAGAAGCATCGAGGCGCTATTGGCTATACTCTTGATGATTTGAAGGGGATTTCTCCATCTATTTGCCAACATGCTATTAATATGGAAGATGATGCAAAGCCTGTTGTTGAACCTCCGCGTCGTCTAATTCCGAAGATGAAGGAAGTGGTAAGGAATGAGGTATTACGACTTCTTGAAGCTGGTATTATATATCCTATTGCTGATAGTAGATGGGTTAGTCCCGTGCACTTGCGTTCCCAAGAAAGGAGGTATGATCGTTGTGCCTAATGATAATGATGAGCTCATTCCTCAAAGAGTAGTTGTAGGGTATAGAATGTGCATTGATTTTCGAAAAGTTAATAAAGTTACTAAGAAAGATCATTACCCTTTACCATTTATTGATCAAATGCTAGAAAGATTGTCTAAAAATACTCATTTTTGCTTTCTTGATGGTTATTCTGGATTTTCACAAATTGCTTGTTAAAGCTAAAGATCAAGAGAAAACCACCTTTACTTGTCCCTATGGAACTTATGCTTATAGACGTATGCCTTTTGGTTTATGTAATGCTCCTGCTACTTTTCAAAGATGCATGTCTGCTATTTTTCATGGTTTTTGTGAAAGTATTGTAGAGGTATTCATGGATGATTTTTCCGTTTATGGGAATTCTTTTGATAGTTGCTTGCGAAACCTTGATAAAGTTTTGCAGAGATGTGAAGAAACTAACCTTGTTCTTAATTGGGAGAAATGCCACTTTATGGTTAATGAAGGAATTGTATTGGGACATAAAATTTCGAGAGAGGTATTGAAGTTGATAGAGCTAAAGTTGAAGCAATTGAGAAGATGCCCTATCCGAGGGATGTTAAAGGTATTCGTAGTGTTCTTGGTCATGCTTGGGTTTTATAGGAGGTTTATTAAAGATTTCTCCAAGATTTCAAAGCCTCTTACTAATCTTCTTCAAAAAGATGTACCATTTGTTTTTGATGATGATTGTAAGGAAGCTTTTGAAACTCTTAAGAAAGCCTTAACAAGCTGCTCCTATAGTTGAACCTCCGATTGGAATTTACCATTCGAAATTATGTGTGATGCTAGTGATTTCTTTGTAGGCGCTTGTTCTTGGACAGCGAGTAGATAAAAAACTGAATGTTATTCATTATGCTAGTAAAACTCTTGATGCTTGCTCAAAGAAATTATGCTACAACCGAAAAGGAATTATTAGTCGTAGTCTTTTCTTGTGATAAATTTAGATCTTATATTGTTGATTCAAAAGTTACTATTCATACTGATCATGCTTGCAATTAGATACCTAATGACAAAGAAAGATGCTAAGCCGAGGCTTATTAGATGGGTACTTCTTTTGCAAGAATTTGATTTACATATTGTAGATAGGAAAGGTGCTGATAATCCTGTTGCTTGATAATTTGTCTAGATTGGAAAATATTGCTTATGATCCTGTTCTGTTAATGATAGTTTTCCAAATGAACAATTGGCTGTGATAAAGGTGAGCTCGCGAGGCAGGTCCTTGGTATGCTTGATTATGCTAACTTTATTGTTTCCAAGTACTTGCCTCCAACCTTTTCAGCTCGAGCAAAGGAGGAAATTCTTTTATGATTTGAGGCATTATTTCGGGATGACCCACACTTATATAAAGAAGGAGTGGATGGTATTATGCGAAGATGTGTTCCCGAATATGAACAACAAGAGATATTGAGTAAATGTCATGGCGGTGCTTATGGAGGACATCACGCCGGAGATAGAACCGCGCAAAAGGTTCTACAATCAGGTTTTTATTGGCCAACTCTCTTCAAGGATGCGAGAAAGTTTATTTTATCTTGTGATGAATGCCAAAGGGTTGGTAATATCTCCGGACGCAATGAAATGCCTATGAATTATACTCTTGTTATTGAACCGTTTGATTGTTGGGGATTTGACTTCATGGGACCTTTTCCCTCTTCAAAAGGTAACACTCATATACTTGTTGCTGTTGATTATGTTACTAAATGGGTGGAAGCCATACCTACAAAAAGTGATGATGGTGAGACCTCTTTAAAAATGCTTTTAGATATTATTTTTCCTAGATTTTGAGTGCCTAGATATATTATGACTGATGGAGGTTCTCATTTTATTCATGGAGGTTTTAGAAAAACTCTTGCTAAGTATGGTATTAATCATAGAATTGCTTCCGCTTATCACCCTCAAACTAGTGGTCAAGTAGAATTATCAAATAGAGAGATTAAATCTATCTTGCGAGAAAACCGTTAATAAATCTAGAAAGAATTGGGCTAGTAAATTGAAGGATGCACTATGGGCTTATAGAACTGCTTATAAAAACCCCATGGGAATGTCACCTTATAAAATGGTTTACGGAAAAGCTTGTCATTTACCTTTAGAGCTAGAACACAAAGCTTATAGGGTCTGTTAGAGAATTAAATAAAGATCCTAAACTTGCTAGGTGATAAGAGGTTGCTACAATTAAGTTCTCTAGATGAATGGAGAAGTGAAGCTTATGAAAATGCTAAACTCTTTAAAGAAAAAGTTAAAAAATGGCATGATAGGAGGATCATCAAAAGAGAGTTTAATATTGGGGATAAAGTCCTATTGTATCGGTCTCGTCTCGAGATTCTTTGCGGGGAAATTACTCTCGAAATGGGAAGGACCATATGTTGTCGAGGAGGTGTATCGCTCGGGAGCAATCAAGATTAGCTCTCTCCAAGGCAATGCTACGCAAGTGGTGAATGGACAAAGACTCAAGCATTATATCTCGGGTGATTCTTATAATGTTGATGTTGATATTATTCAAGTGGAAACACCGGAAGCTTTCATCAAAGGACAAATTGACAGTCCGCTAGAACTCGACTTTGAATAGGTAACAGTACTGGTAATGAAAAGTACGCAATTTACTTTCCGAACAATATTTTCGCTGTTTTTGGAAAATATGAGAAATTACGAGTTCGAAACGGAGTGGAATGGACGCACGAGGGGGCGCCACCATAGGCCGGCGCGGCCTGACCTGGGCCCGCGCCGCCCTATGGTTTGGCCGCCTCGTCGCCCCTTTCCGACTCTAGTTCGATCTGGTACTTTCCTTTTGTCGAGAAATTTTTTGCTATATAATCCCCCGGACCCCTGGAGGTCCGTATATCGTGTTCTCGACGTGTTTTGTTTCGAGTTGTTTCTGCCAGGATTTGCTTCGGATCTAGAGCCACCATGTCTTCGTCGGAAGCTCCGAAGGACAACTCCAGCAAGGATGTTGGCAACTTGTACATGGAGGAGCTGAAGATGCACCCCAAGGAGTTGCTTGCTCGTTAAAGGAGAAGCTGCGGGTCAAGGATGTCCAGGGTCCTAAAGGAGAAGGCAGCCTGGAAGACAGGATGGAGAAGCTAGAACAAGAGGTTTTCAAGTACAAGAAGATGGCTGAGCGTGAGGTGGATATCTTCCACAGGATTGTGTCCGAACTCATTGCTGAACATGAGAAGGAAGCTGGAAAGCTTTGGAGCGACATCCTCTCACTTCACGACACCACCAACAAGCTCCAAGCACAACTCTATGACGTTCAGAATCAAAACTGTGAGTATGAAAACAGGTTTAAATACATAAGCCGTGCTTGCCGGTTTCGAGGATTCCCGAGACCAAGATGTCGTTTCTTGATGGAGAGCCTCTTCCTTGGAAGTCCGATGACGGGAATTCATCACCACCATCTCCTCGGGAGTAATTCATCATCGGTATTGGCATCCCCTTGGTTTGTTCCAAGCTTGGGGAGTGCCGCGGTATCACATTATCACTACCTTTTACTTTTATTGTCAAGTAGTGTCATATCATGAATAGGGAAGTTATCGTATAAGATGGGTTGCGTTTGGAAGTATCTCTCCTTTAGTTGTCTATGTATCCCTTGGTGTGAGTTATCGATATGGAATATTAATGAGAA
Organism: Lolium rigidum; assembly: GCF_022539505.1. Classification (NCBI taxonomy): domain Eukaryota; kingdom Viridiplantae; phylum Streptophyta; class Magnoliopsida; order Poales; family Poaceae; genus Lolium; species Lolium rigidum. Next base: position 61,881,714 of record NC_061510.1, on the reverse strand, counting down.
GTCTTATCATTTACATATTGCACATCTTATTTTAGTTTGCAATCTCTATGATTCATCTTGTTGTTAGTATTGGTATCACTTTGGGAGCATTGAATAAATCTATTTGGTTTTGGCAAACTTAGCATTGGTCAATAGCAACAACACTTTGAGGTTTAAATAGAAAAGAGAAATACATGTAGATGTTTCATTGTCTTTCTTGTTAGCTCATAGCTCATTATTCTGAAGTTAAAATTGTTTGTGCTTACAAGGAAGATGCATGATTGTTTCTATCATATGTATATTTGTTTGTTTCCCTCGACTCTTATGCTTGCTAATTAATCTTGCTAGCCAAAGACCTGTACTGAGAGGGAATACTTCTCGTGCATCCAAACCTTCAACCAAACCTATGTTATTTGTGTCCACCATACCTACCTATTACATGGTATTTTCTGCCATTCCAAGTAAATACTTCATGTGCTACCTTTAAACAATTCAAAACTTAGTATCTCTTATTTGTGTCAATGTTTCATAGCTCATGAGGAAGTATGTGGTGTTTTATCTTTCAATCTTGTTGGGCAATTTCCACCAATGGACTAGTGGCTTCATCCGCTTATCCAATAATTTTGCAAAAAGAGCTGGCAATGGGATTCCCAGTCCCAAATTAATTAAACTAAATAGACACTCCTCCATGGTATGTGATTGATGGACGACACCCGAAGGATTCGGTTAGCCATGGCTTGTGTAAGAAAAGGTTGGGGGGAGTGTCATCATCATCATAAAGCTAAAATAAAAAGGCACTCCTTCATGGTATGAGATTGTTGGCAGGCACCCGAGGATTCGGTTAGCCATGGTTTGTGAAAGAAAGGTTGGAAGGAGTGCCACACAAAATGAAAATATTATGGGAGCCGCTCTTAGGAGGTTGTCCGGCAAGGGGGTTAGAGTACCCGCTACCGGTCGTTGACAACAACAAACACCTCTCAAAATGTTACTTTTATTATCTCTATATGATTTCAAAAGCTGAAAGAGCTCTAGCACATGATTTAATCCCTGCTTCCCTCTGCGAAGGGCCTGTCTTTTACTTTATGTTGAGTCGAGTAAACCTATTTCTCTCCATCTAAAGCAAGCATTTGAGTAGTTGTGATCAAACCATTATATTGTGATTTGCTACATCATGTCTTTTATTCTTCCTTGTTTAGTACAAGTTTTATCTGAATGAATATAGCTTTGCAAGTTATCAATGATTATGAAGAGACCATTATGATTGAGTATGCAAGTTGTGCATTATAAACTTTAACATGCATGAGAGCGCTGCTCAATAAGATAAATATAATCTATTAATTGTTCTCTGACCAAGAACGAAGTTTGCCATCACCGATTATGATTTCTCATGCACCTTTACTTGTGATTACCTTATACTTGTTTCAATATGAGTTATAAGAGGTTGTTTACTATAATGTCCTGTGTGAATGAATATGATGCTTCTTGTCCGTATTCTATTTATCGACTCTTCACTCCATAAACATGTGGTCATGTTTATCGAGTTCGATTTCGCTTGGGGACAAGCGAAGTCTAAGCTTGGGGGAGTTGATACGTCCAATTTGCATCACTATTTTATATCATAATTTGCTGTTATTCATTGATATATTTCATATTGGGGCACAATACTTATGTTATTTCATCTATTTTGCATGTTTCATCATTATTGGAGAATCGAACACCGGAGCCAGGATTCTGCTGGAAAAAGCACCGTCAGAACGCAATATTTCGGAAGATCAACTGTGGAAGGAAATTATACCAAAAATCCTATTTTTCAAGATGACGAAGGAAGCCGAAAGGAGGAGCCGAGGAGGAGCCGGGGTGGGCCCACACCCTAGGGCGGCGCGGCCCGGGCCCCGGCCGCGCCGCCATGTGGTGTGAGGGGCCCACGACCCCTTTCGCCTCCTTTTCTTCGCCGAACCCTTCGTCCCGAATACCTAAGCCGGAGGGGGTACCTCACGAAGAGTTACGGCCGCCTCGCGGGGCGGAGAACACCGAGAGAGAAAAGAGCTCTCCGGCGGGCGGGAATCCGTCGGGGAAATTCCCTCCGGGAGGGGAAATCGACGCCATCGTCACCGACATCGAGCTGGACATCATCACCATCACCATCATCATCATCTCCACCATCATCACCGCCGTCATCACCGCTGGACACCGTCACCGCCGTAGCAATTTGGGTTTGATCTTGATTGTTTGATAGGGGAAACTTTCCCGGTATCGATCTATACTTGTTGATTGATGCTATTGAGTGAAACCATTGAACCAAGTTTATGTTCAGATTGTTATTCATCATCATATCACCTCTGATCATGTTCCATATGATGTCTCGTGAGTAGTTCGTTTAGTTCTTGAGGACATGGGTGAAGTCTAAATGTTAGTAGTGAACTATGGTTGAGTAATATTCAATGGTGTGATATTTAAGTTGTGGTGTTATTCTTCTAGTGGTGTCATGTGAACGTCGACTACATGACACTTCACCATTTATGGGCCTAGGGGAATGCATCTTGTATTCGTTTGCTAATTGCGGGGTTGCCGGAGTGACTGAAACCTAAACCCCGTTGGTATATCGATGCGGGAGGGATCGCGAGGATCTCGAGTTTAAGGCTGTGGTTAGATTTATTCTTAATTACTTTCTTGTAGTTGCGGATGCTTGTAAGGGGTATAATCACAAGTATGTATTTAGTCCTAGGAAGGGCGGTACATTAGCATAGGTTCACCCACACAACACTTATCATAACAATGAAGATTATTTAGCCGTATGTAGCGAAAGCACTAGACTAAAATCCCATGTGTCCTCGAGAACGTTTGGTCATTATAAGTAAACAAACCGGCTTGTCCTTTGTGCTAAAAAGGATTGGGCCACTCGTTGCAATTGTTACTCTCGCACTTTACTTACTCGTACTTTATTCAACTGTTACATCAAAACCCCCGAATACTTGTCTGTGAGCACTTACAGTGAATCCTTCATCGAAACTGCTTGTCAACACCTTCTGCTCCTCGTTGGGATCGACATTCTTACTTATCGAAGATACTACGATACACCCCCTATACTTGTGGGTCATCAATACGGATCCTAAATCAAAAGTCAGCAACCACCAACTTATGCTGAGGGACAACACTCTCTCCAGGTATCACCTTACAATCGATGCAGGCGCGTCTGTCTTCTCTTCTAGAGATGACAAAATCAATCTGGCTAGAGTGTTGACCACTACTGAACGTCACTAGATGGGATTCTCTCTTCCTAAAGAGGTTGTTAGCTACGACCATGTCATAGGCTAGAGCGAAGCTCAGGACGTCTTCTCCTTCTTGATTCCTGATGCCATAGCCAAAGCCCACATGCACCCTTTCAAAACCTGTGTTAGATGTACCCACATGGCCATTGAGGTCTCCTCCTATGAGGATCTTCTCACCAATAGGTACCCTCTTAACCAAGTCCTCCAGGCCTTCCCAGAACTCCCTCTTGGTGCTCTCATTGTGGCCTACTTGTGGGGCATACGCGCTGATAACATTGAGGACTAAGTCCCCAACAACCAGCTTGACAAGGATCATCCGGTCCCCTTGCCTCTTGACGTCCACAACTCCATCCCTGAGGCTCTTATTGACCAAGATGCATACTCCATTTTTGTTTGAACTTGTCCCCGTGTACCACAACTTGAAACCGGTATCCTCCACCTCCTTCGCCTTCTGTCCCTTCCATTTGGTCTCTTGGACCCATAGGACATCAACACGCCTCCTCACCGCCGTATCAACTAACTCCCGTAACTTACCCGTCAGGGACCCTACGTTCCAGCTACCTAAGCGTATCCTCCTAGGCTCGGCTAACTTCCTTACCCTCCGCACTCGTCGAGTCAAATGCGGAGACCCTTGCTCATTTTTAATGGATTATGAATGATTCATAGAAAGATCTTGTACAAAACTGGTATGAAAATTGTTAAAATATCTGGAACAATATCAATGATGTCCAGTTCTTGATCCATATCTGAAAAATTGATTGTTTCATACAAGTTTCATGGAGATGTGCTGATACTGTTATGAATCTTCTAGGTAACTTCCAATTATGTCAAGTTACTGTATGAATCCCTGGTGAAAAAATAAAACTAGTTTAGGGAAAAGAAAGCCATTATGTTTTGTTACAGTAAAAGCTATTATGTGTTGGCTGAAAAAAGAGACATACAAAACTAGTATGTGAAAAGAAACTTGTAGAAAATTCGTTTTTGTTACATAACGAAACTTGCAAAATTTCCATTTCGGTTGACAAGTTATTAAAGTTTCATTGCAGTGAGTTAAAAAGAAACTGCATACGAATTGTTGATTTTCTTTTGACGTGATATTGTTGAATTCGTGGAACTACAGAAAAATGCTGCTGCCTCATGAAGCAGCCCTATCTAGCACAGAAAACCTGAAAATTCTAGGGGGTGTATGAAAAAAAATCAAAGTTTGAGGTGGAAGGTTGTTTCTGAATATATGTTTGCACGAATCTCCAACAAATCAATGCCAAAGATAGTGCCAGGGAACTTCTTACATTAGAAGTTGCATTTCTCCTTGCTGAGTGGCCTTTAGCTCAGGTTTTCTCCTGCTGGCCGTTTTCCGATGCATTTCCTCCATTCTACATATTCTTGCCGGTGTTCCCCGCTGCAGCTTCTTCGCTCGCCGCACCCTCGTCGGCCGCCGCCGCTGCAGCTAGCTTCTCTAAGTGTTGGCTGCTCTGATGCGGGCTCTCCCGCTTCGGTGGCCATCGCTGCTGCGTCCTCTAGATATGAAGGTCGTGCCTTCCCCACGCCACACTATGTGAGAGCATCTCCAGTCGCGTCCCCCGAACCGTCCCCCAAAGGGATTTGGGGCGCGTCGGATAAAAAAACGTTCCCAGCCACGTTCCACAAACACGTTTTTTATCCGGCGCGGCCCGATACGGTGTCCGGCGCTCCTAGGGCGTCCCGCTACATAGGCGACGCTCCGGGCATGCCGAACACAACGAAAAGCGAGGCGGGGAGTGGTGGGGCCGACGCGTCAGCGACACATTCAAGTTTGGATCTAACCGTCGCCTACTTCGCGGCGGAAGTTATTCGCGCGCAGTGACACACGACCAAAGCGTCGTAGCTTTGCCTTAATGGCGACGGAGGGGCAGGCAAGACGTCTCGTCGATGCTGCGCAGCCTCCACGCGTCGCCGGCGTTCGCACGCCACCGCGCGTTCCCGCGCTTTTTTCCCGCCATTTCTCGCCTCTTCCCGCACTTTCTTCCCGACACCGCCGTCTACAAAAGGCCCTCCCAGCTCAATGGCAGCCACGACAGCCACCGGCACCCCTTTCTCCGCCACAAGTCCTCGTCTCCTCCACCACCACTGCGCAATGACGCCACCACCATCCCCTCCACCTCCACCACCGGATTCACAGTTCGACATCTCCGCCGCCGCCCAGGAAGAGCGGCGGCGGCGCGGGGCGGAGATTTGGCGTGAAGGGCGGCAACAGCGGCGGGAGGCACTCGAGCAGAGGGCCCGTCAGCAGCGTGAGGCGGCGGCAGCAGCGGGAGACCCCGCAGCTGACAAGAGCACGGCGTGGGAGGAGGAGGCGCTGGCGGACACCATTGCATCGTTCGACGCCGCCACGACAGAAGAGGTGCGGCAGCGCCAGACGGAGGAGATTGGGCAGCGGTAGGCGGATGAGCGTCGTCGCCAGCACGAGGAGCGGGAGGCGCAGTACCGTGAACGGCGGGAGGTGATCGAGCGCCGACGACGGGAGTCGATGATGCGGTCGCTGCAGCTGGCGACGGAGGAGCGTCAGCTGCGGGAGGCGGCACTGGCGGCAACAGAGGCGGCCTGGGGGAGGCGGGCGGATGCGTTGGCGCGGCGGAGGCCGACGCGTTGGCGGCGCGCCTGGAGGCGCGAATGGAGGAGGGGGGAGACGGAGGCCGAGGCGGGGGAGGAGGAGACGGAGGCCGAGGCGGAGGAGGAGGAGGAGACGGAGCAGGAGGACGACGACTTCGAGTGGTCCGACAACGACGGGCCGCACCCGGACGAGACGGACGATCAGCAACACGCACTCGTCGAGTCCTTCGAGTCGGAGAAGAAGCTTCAGGATGCCGCCCGTGCCCGCGAAGAGGCGCAGATTCACCGCGCCGTCGAGCTCTCCCTCTAGATGGCGCAACAGGGGAGGGAAAACGACGACGCGCTGCTGGAGCAGCGGCGTTTGGCCACCACCCTACGCATGGAGAGGCGGCGCGCGCAGCAGGAGCTGCGGCGGAGGGGAGGCAACGACGGGCAGGACCGTCGAACGCACCGACGCGCGATCAATAGGCTAGGGTTTAGTTGAAATATAGCCGTTTTCATTCAAACTTTGTAATATATAATCAAATTTGAATGAAACCTTTATTTTCGTGCATTAAATATTTATATGGGGACATCGATTGGGGACACGACGTCTCCAAACGTGACACAAACAAAACACATCCTCAAACGCTCAATCTAACACCGTTTAGGAAACGGTTTAGGAATGCGAGTGGAGATGCTCTGGACTCCGAATATGACGCATCATGGATTGCGACCTTCACCATGCTCCCCGTCAGACTAGCTAGAGATGATGCCAGCGAGCGGGTGAGCTTGCCATGGGAACCACGAACCAGCGAGTGGTAATCATCCTGGCCTTCTACACCTCTAGTTTTTAGGAGTACCATGCAGAAAAGTTCTTAATTTATTTATCTCTACGGGGCTCAACATACGTATGCTAGAAGCACAGATAGACACTTTGAAGTGGGAGGTCTATAAAAACTAAATTTAAACATGTTAAAAAAACTTCCGCTTCGCATTCGCTATTTTATGTCCACACACAAATTTTCATAAAAACACATTTTATGAGGTTTGTGTAAAATAGAATTTTTTTATTATGAATAGTCGCGTTGGAACATCGAAATCTTTTTTTTCCATGGTGCTCAATTTTTTTTTCATTCCACCGAAAACTTGTATGGAAACACATGTGCGAATAGAATATGCATACTGTATTATTTTTTCTGAACATTTTTATATGTGAGGATGTATTTTTAAACAATCAATAGGCTTATATGCACCCGAGATTTGACAGTGACATTTGAATCTGCAGTGCGGCACATCGTGACATCGACCCTCAGTTGGTTGTACCTTTGACGACTCGCGCGTGTGGTAGCAAACTGTCACATACTCATCCGCATATTGCCGACTTTGACTGCAGACTCAAGGATTCAGAGCATCTTCAGTCGCGTCCTCTAAACCGTTTTCCAAAGCGCGCTGGATCGAGCATTTGAGGACGTGTTTTGTTCGCGTTTGAGGGACGTCGCTCCTCTGCCGCATCCCCAAACGCCGCCCCCAAACATTAAATTTTTTTTTTATTTTTTTGTATTTTTATTTTAATAAAAGAGAAGAAATATTCCACAAACTAATACATAACTAGCAAGGTGGCGCTCGCAAATGCGAGGGCAACATCTAAGTTATTTACTTCTAACTATTTATTTTTTCTATAATGTTGTATATGTTGTAGATTTATAGAAGTAATGTTATATAATTATGAAAACTACCAAACCTAGTGTTTAATTAATTCTACCCAAATGAGTTTTCTTACTTGATGCATATTTTTGGCTCAAATATCAATGGACATGCAATATATCTGTTAATATCCATGTTAGTTTCACTTTGTGTTAGCATAATTGGCACATAGGCGTGACTTACATATATCTAGAGAAAATTGTTCATATAATATCACAAAGCAAATTACTCATAAAATATTTTAGATTAACTAAAATTCAAATTATTACGCAACAATAAGAGTATAAGTACTTTTTCAAACGTTTGTACTATATACTTCTGCAATGGCATGGTTCCCGGAGTTTCTATGTCCAACAGAGTTCCTTTTGAACCATCTATTGTTATGACCACAATCTTAGTTATGAACGTACATTGGGTTAAAAGGGTGGGAATGTTTCTTGTGATCTTTATTTTACTTTTATGTGTCTCACTCAATTGTATGACCAATATTCTCCCTATGCTTGGGATCATCTACATGAGTTTCGGCTACAAAGTTGGGTTTTGTTACTTCTTGCAGTTTGAAAATAATTAAAAGTAATATTTTCTTCGGAACATCAGTTTGCTCATGGCCGGTCAAACGGAATTCTTCTCAGGTACATGTTCCCTTAAGTTGCGATATTTGCTATTTTTACGTGGGTCTTTTTTTCTCATGTCCAATTAGAGTTGCATGGACACATGAAGATGAAGAGAGCGGTTTAAAAAATTTGGACACACTTGATATGTCTTGCTATTTCTAGAGTTTGATAAGTAATATAGTTAAAAAAAAATTGTTTACACAAAGTCTACCACGGGTCTTTTTTTTTCTCATGTCCATTTAGGGTTGCATGGACACATGAAGATGAAGAGAGCGGTTTAAAAAAAATTGGACACACTTGATATGTCTTACTATTTCTAGAGTTTGATAAGTAATATAGTTAAAAAGTAGAATTTTGTTTACGTATATGACATACGTAGTCTACGATGTGCTTGCGTTTACACGCACATGCCCTTGGGGAAATAATTGATTTTCTAATCCTAGTCCGCTGTATAATTATATGTCTCCTTCTCTTACTTGATATATATTGCATGTATCGTGTAGAAGCAAATCTCTGCTTTCCTGTTTGGCATGGAATCAAATCGCTTCCTATTTTCGCGAGAGTCTTTTTTTTATTTCCTACAGTCTACGCGGCTGGCCTGCGCCCCGCCTATGTGACCATCCATGCGGTCTAACCGTTAACTCACCATCGCACGGTGCTGGCAGATCGATCCAGTCATGATTTTTTAAAGTTAAATCATACTGGAAACGAATTCCAATATATTTTTTCTTTCATGTGCAATAAACGTAACGTGATGGTTTTTAGAATACTAACAGGAAAGCTAATGGTAATTTTCCTTCCATATACAATACACGTGGGTTTTTTTTTGTAGAGAAAACGTGATGGGTGTACATGTAATGCCTCAACTACTCCTTTTATTTTACTTTTCAACGGAGGTTAACACGTGACATATCGCATGTCTATAAAATATATGTTCATATCTGTTACGTAAAATCTTTAAATCTTATCCATTAAAATTACAGATCTAACGGTTAAATTAATTCTGATGATGTGGATCAACGTCGTGTCTCAATTTTAAACCCCGCATTCCGGATTCATAGGAGAATTTAGGCTACGGTAATAAATACTATAATCGTTGTTGTCGAGCCTGATTGCAATTGATTATGGTATGTGAGTTGTTTTTTTTGTCAAAGAACAAAGATCACGTGGGGAAAAGGAAAGTTTAATTGATTTGTCTTTGGTACGTGCAGATTTTTCTGGACAGCTTATAATCTGACCAAGATTAATTGCCTGGAAGTTGTTTTGATTCGCACGTAGATGGATCTGGTTAACACCCGAAAAGATGGAACCCGTACGTAGCAAGAAATCTGGCTAGTTTGATTATGGGCTATTCCCATCGTTGATGCTGAATCACGTTGGCAAGCAGTCTTTTCGTCTAAACGTGCAGATATTTCTATTTCTACGCGACGTATATTTTCTGTAAACAAAAGACTCATCCACGGATGTATTCCGGCAAACAATATATATAAACAAAGGAACTATACCATCGTGTCAACCGGACCTGCACCGTTACGTTACTAATAACTTTTTGTTGAATCATAGCCTTTAATTTTAGGTCTAACCATTAGAATAATTAAGATGATGTGGATCAACCTAATGACTCTATTAAACACTCTTATTTTGCTTTTAGTATATAATAGATAGATTATAATTAAAATAGATAAACGACTAGTCTAGTCTCTACTCGTCGTCGGAGGTTGTCTCCGTCCAAATGTCGTCCCACCGAGGGTCGTTTCGGCCCAAGTTGTATTCGGGTTGTTGAGCTCGAACTCGGCGACGGCCCGACAGTGGCGCCTGTTGGACCTGTGTTGTGCCCTGAGGTCAGCGAATAACGCGTCGGTGTTGTCGACGTCGTTGGGGAACTGCGCCCTCTACTGGCGCATCAACTTCTCATCGTGGTCGGCGATGGCGATCCGGCGCTGCACCTGGCGGTGCCGACGACGGTCCTCTTCGTCGACGAGGCACGGCGCTGGCGCCAGGAACTCCTCCTCCTCTAGCGATTCAACATCCGGGAAGTTCATGTCGCGCCGTGGCCGTCGAAATCGCCACGCCGCCGCGTCGTAAGCGCGCGCCGCCAGCTCCGGCGTGTTGTACGTGCCGAGGGTGAGGCGGAAGCCACCGGCGCGTATCTCGGCGTAGAACCTACCGGTCAGACGCGCTCGGACGCTGATGGCGTGTATTTCACACGTTCGTTGGGAACCCCAAGAGGAAGGTATGATGCGCACAGCAGCAAGTTTTCCCTCAGAAAGAAACCAAGGTTTATCGAACCAGGAGGAGCCAAGAAGCACGTTGAAGGTTGATGGCGGCGGGATGTAGTGCGGCGCAACACCAGGGATTCCGGCGCCAACGTGGAACCTGCACAACACAACCAAAGTACTTTGCCCAACGAAACAGTGAGGTTGTCAATCTCACCGGCTTGCTGTAACAAAGGATTAACCGTATTGTGTGGAAGATGATTGTTTGCAGAGAAAACAAGTAAAACAAGTATTGCAGCAGATTTGTATTTCAGTATTAAAGAATGGACCGGGGTCCACAGTTCACTAGAGGTGTCTCTCCCATAAGATAAAAGCATGTTGGGTGAACAAATTACAGTCGGGCAATTGACAAATAGAGAGAGCATAACAATGCACATACATGTCATGATAAGTACAAGTGAGATTTAATTGGGCATTACGACAAAGTACATAGACCGCCATCCAACCGCATCTATGCCTAAAAAGTCCACCTTCAGGTTATCGTCCGAACCCCTTCCAGTATTAAGTTGCAAAGCAACGGACAATTGCATTAAGTATGGTGCGTAATGTAATCAACAACTACATCCTCGGACATAGCGCCAATGTTTTATCCCTAGTGGCAACAACACAACACAACCTTAGAACTTTCGTCCATCGTCCCGTGTGTCAATGCAGGCATGAACCCACTATCGAGCATAAATACTCCCTCTTGGAGTTAAGAGCAAAAACTTGGCCAGAGCCTCTACTAATAACGGAGAGCATGCAAGATCATAAACAACACATATGTAATAACTTGATAATTAACATAACATGGTATTCTCTATCCATCGGATCCCGACAAACACAACATAGAGTATTACGGATAGATGATCTTGATCATGTTAGGCAGCTCACAAGATCCAACAATGAAGCACAATGAGGAGAAGACAACCATCTAGCTACTGCTATGGACCCATAGTCCAGGGGTGAACTACTCACTCATCACTCCGGAGGCGACCATGGCGGTGTAGAGCCCTCCGGGAGATGAATCCCCTCTCCGGCAGGGTGCCGGAGGAGATCTCCAGAATCCCCGAGATGGGATTGGCGGCGGCGGCGTCTCTGGAAGGTTTTCCGTATCGTGATTTTTCGCATCGGGGTTTCGCGACGAAGGCTTTAAGTAGGCGGAAGGGCGAGTCGGAGGGCCGACGAGGGGCCCACACCATAGGGCGGCGCGGGCCCCCCTCTGGCCGCGCGGCCCTATGGTGGCGGCGCCTCGTCGCCCCACTTCGTATCCCTTTCGGTCTTCTAGAAGGTTCGTGGCAAAATAGGACCCTGGGTCTTGATTTCGTCCAATTCCGAGAATATTCCGTTACTAGGATTTCTGAAACCAAAAATAGCGAAAACAAGCAATCGGCTCTTCGGCATCTTGTTAATAGGTTAGTTCCGGAAAATGCACGAATATGACATAAAGTGTGCATAAAACATGTAGGTATCATCAATAATATGGCATAGAACATAAGAAATTATCGATACGTCGGAGACGTATCAAGCATCCCCAAGCTTAGTTCTGCTCGTCCCGAGCAGGTAAAACGATAACAAAGATAATTTCTGAAGTGACATCCATCATAACCTTGATCATACTATTTGTAAACATATGTAGTGAATGCAGCGATCAAAACAATGGTAATGACATGAGTAAACAAGTGAATCATAAAGCAAAGACTTTTCATGAATAGTACTTAAAGACAAGCATTAATAAGTCTTGCATAAGAGTTAACTCATAAAGCAATAAATCAAAGTAAAGGTATTGAAGCAACACAAAGGAAGATTAAGTTTCAGCGGTTGCTTTCAACTTGTAACATGTATATCTCATGGATAATTGTCAACATAGAGTAATATAACAAGTGCAATATGCAAGTATGTAGGAATCAATGCACAGTTCACACAAGTGTTTGCTTCTTGAGGTGGAGAGAGATAGGTGAACTGACTCAACATAAAAGTAAAAAGAATGGTCCTTCAAAGAGGAAAGCATCGATTGCTATATTTGTGCTAGAGCTTTTATTTTGAAAACATGAAACAATTTTGTCAACGGTAGTAATAAAGCATATGAGTTATGTAAATTATATCTTACAAGTTGCAAGCCTCATGCATAGTATACTAATAGTGCCCGCACCTTGTCCTAATTAGCTTGGACTACCGGATCTTTGCAATGCACATGTTTTAACCAAGTGTCGCAATGGGGTACCTCCATGTCGCATGTACAAAGGTCTAAGGAGAAAGCTCGCATTTTGGATTTCTCGCTTTTGATTATTCTCAACTTAGACATCCATACCGGGACAACATGGACAACGGATAATGGACTCCTCTTTAATGCATAAGCATGTGGCAACAATTATTATTCTCATATGAGATTGAGGATATATGTCCAAAACTAAAACTTCCACCATGAATCATGGCTTTAGTTAGCGGCCCAATGTTCTTCTCTAACAATATGCATGCTCCAACCATTAAGGTGGTAGATCTCTCTTACTTCGGACAAGACGGACATGCATAGCAACTCACATGATATTCAACAAAGAATAGTTGATGGCGTCCCCGAAGCATGGTTATCGCACAACAAGCAACTTAATAAGAGATAAAGTGCATAAGTACATATTCAATACCACAATAGTTTTTAAGCTATTTGTCCCATGAGCTATATATTGCAAAGGTGAATGATGGAATTTTAAAGGTAGCACTCAAGCAATTTACTTTGGAATGGCGGATAAATACCATGTAGTAGGTAGGTATGGTGGACACAAATGGCATAGTGGTTGGCTCAAGGATTTTGGATGCATGAGAAGTATTCCCTCTCGATACAAGGTTTAGGCTAGCAAGGTTATTTGAAACAAACACAAGGATGAACGGTGCAGCAAAACTCACATAAAAGTCATATTGTAAACATTATAAGACTCTACACCGTCTTCCTTGTTGTTCAAAACTCAATACTAGATGTTATCTAGACTCTAGAGAAACCAAATATGCAAACCAAATTAGCAAGCTCTAAGCGTTTCTTCATTAATGGGTGCAAAGTATATGATGCAAGAGCTTAAACATGAGCACAACAATTGCCAAGTATCAAATTATCCAAGACATTTTTAGAGTTACTACATGTAGTATTTTCCAATTCCAACCATATAACAATTTAACGAAGAAGAAACTTCGCCATGAATACTATGAGTAGAGCCTAAGGACATACTTGTCCATATGCTACAGCGGAGCGTGTCTCTCTCCCATAAAGTGAATGCTAGGATCCATTTTATTCAAACAAAACAAAAACAAAAACAAACCGACGCTCCAAGCAAAGTGCATAAGATGTGACGGAATAAAAATATAGTTTCGGGGGAGGAACTCTGATAATGTTGTCGATGAAGAAGGGGATGCCTTGGGCATCCCCAAGCTTAGATGCTTGAGTCTTCTTAGAATATGCAGGGGTGAACCACCGGGGCATCCCCAAGGTTAGAGCTTTCACTCTCCTTGATCATATTGCATCATACTCCTCTCTTGATCCTTGAAAACTTCCTCCACACCAAACTCGAAACAACTCATTAGAGGGTTAGTGCACAATAAAAATTAACATGTTCAGAGGTGACACAATCATTCTTAACACTTCTGGACATTGCATAAAGCTACTGGACATTAATGGATCAAAGAAATTCATCCAACATAGCAAAAGAGGCAATCTAAAATAAAAGGCAGAATCTGTCAAAACAGAACAGTCCGTAAAGATGGATTTTATTAGGCCACCAGACTTGCTCAAATGAAAATGCTCAAATTGAATGAAAGTTGCGTACATATCTGAGGATCATGAACGTAAATTGGCTTAATTTTCTGAGCTACCTACAGGGAGGTAGACCCAGATTCGGTACAGCAAAGAAATCTGGAACTGCGCAGTAATCCAAATCTAGTACTTACTTTACTATCAAAGACTTTACTTGGCACAACAAAACTCAAAACTAAGATAAGGAGAGGTTGCTACAGTAGTAAACAACTTCCAAGACTCAAATATAAAACAAAAATACTGTAGTAAAAACATGGGTTGTCTCCCATAAGCGCTTTTCTTTAACGCCTTTCAGCTAGGCGCGAAAGTGTAACTCAAGTAACATCAAGAGATGAAGCATCAACATCATAATTTGTTCTAATAATATAATCATAAGGTAACTTCATTCTCTTTCTAGGGAAGTGTTCCATACCTTTCTTGAGAGGAAATTGATATTTAATATTACCTTCCTTCATATCAATAGTAGCACCAACGGTTCGAAGAAAAGGTCTTCCCAATATAATGGGGCAAGATGCATTGCATTCAATATCCAAGACAACAAAATCAACGGGGACAAGGTTATTGTTAACCACAATATGAACATTATCAACTTTCCCCAAAGGTTTCTTTTTAGCATTATCGGCGAGATTAACATCCGGATAACAGTTTTTCAATGGTGGCAAGTCAAGCATATCATAGACTTTCTTAGGCATAACGAAATACTTGCACCAAGATCACATAAAGCATTACAATCAAAATCTTTGACTCTCATTTTAATGATGGGCTCCCAACCATCCTCTAGCTTTCTAGGAATAGAAGTTTCAAGTTTTAGTTTCTCTTCTCTAGCTTTTATGAGAGCATTTGTAATATGTTTTGTGAAAGCCAAGTTTACGGCGCTAGCATTGGGACTCTTAGCAAGTTTTTGTAAGAACTTTATAACTTCAGAGATGTGGCAATCATCAAAATCTAAATTATTACAATCTAAAGCAATGGGATTATCATCCCCAAGGTTGGAAAAAATTTCAGCAGTTTTATCACAAGCAGTTTCAGCAGTTTTAGCAGTTTCGGGTAATTTTGCGCGCTTTGCACTAGGAGTAGAAACATTGCCAACACCAATTATTTTATTATTGATAGTAGGAAGTGCAGCAACATGTGAATCATTAGCATTGCTAGTGGTGGTAATAGTCCAAACTTTAGCTACATTTTTCTCTTTAGCTAGTTTTTCATTTTCTTCTCTATCCCACCTAGCACGCAGTTCAGCCATTAATCTTATATTCTCATTAATTCTAACTTGGATGGCATTTTCTGTAGTAACAATTTTATTTTCAATATCCCTATTAGGCATAACTTTCGATTTCAAAAGATCAACATCAGAGGCAAGACTATCAACTCTAGAAGCAAGAATATAAATTTTATTGAGCTTTTCCTCAACAGATTTGTTAAAGGCAGTTTGTGTACTAATAAATTCTTTAAGCATAGCTTCAAGTCCAGGGGGTATATTCCTATTATTGTTGTAAGAGTTCCCATAAGAATTAGCATAACCGTTACCATTATTATAAGGATATGGCCTATAGTTATTACTAGAATTGTTCCGATAAGCATTGTTGTTGAAATTATTATTTTTAATGAAGTTTACATCAACATGTTCTTCTTGGGCAACCAATGAAGCTAATGGAACATTATTAGGATCAACATTAGTCCTATAATTCACAAGCATAGACATAATAGCATCAACCTTATCATTCAAGGAAGAGGATTCTTCAACAGAATTTACCTTCTTACCTTGTGGAGCTCTTTCCGTGTGCCATTCAGAGTAATTAACCATCATATTATCAAGAAGCTTTGTTTGCTTCACCAAGAGTGATGGACATAAAGGTACCTCCAGCAGCTGAATCCAATAAATTCCGCGAAGAAAAATTTAGTCCTGCATAGAAAGTTTGGATGATCATCCAAGTAGTCAGTCCATGGGTTGGGCAATTTTTAACCAAAGATTTCATTCTTTCCCAAGCTTGAGCAACATGTTCATTATCCAATTGTTTAAAATTCATTATGCTACTCCTCAAAGATATAATTTTAGCAGGGGGATAATATCTACCAATAAAAGCATCCTTGCATTTAGTCCATGAATCAATACTATTCTTAGGCGAGAGATAGCAACCAATCTTTAGCTCTTCCTCTTAATGAGAAAGGAAACAATTTTAATTTTATAATGTCACCATCTACATCTTTATACTTTTGCATTTCACATAGTTCAACAAAATTATTGAGATGGGCAGCAGCATCATCGGAACTAACACCAGAAAATTGCTCTCGCATAACAAGATTAAGTAAAGCAGGTTTAATTTCAAAGAATTCCGCTGTAGTAGCAGGTGGAGCAATAGGTGTGCATAGGAAATCATTATTATTTGTGGTTGTGAAATCACACAACTTAGTATTTTCAGGGGTAGACATTTTAGCAGTAGTAAATAAAGAAAACTAGATAAAGTAAATGCAAGTGAACTAATTTTTTTGTGTTTTTGATATAGCAAACAAGACAATAAATAAAGTAAAGCTAGCAACTAATTTTTTTGTGTTTTGATATAATGCAGCAAACAAAGTAGTAAATAAAATAAAGCAAGACAAAAACAAAGTAAAGAGATTGAGAAGTGGAGACTCCCCTTGCGGCGTGTCTTGATCTCCCCGGCAACGGCGCCGTGAAAATATGCTTGATGGCGTGTATTTCACACGTTCGTTGGGAACCCCAAGAGGAAGGTATGATGCGCACAGCGAGCAAGTTTTCCCTCGGAAAGAAACCAAGGTTTATCGAACCAGGAGGAGCCAAGAAGCACGTTGAAGGTTGATGGCGGCGGGATGTAGTGCGGCGCAACACCAGGGATTCCGGCGCCAACGTGGAACCTGCACAACACAACCAAAGTACTTTGCCCCAACGAAACAAGTGAGGTTTTCAATCTCACCGGCTTGCTGTAACAAAGGATTAACCATATTGTGTGGAAGATGATTGTTTGCAGAGAAAACAGATAAAACAAGTATTGCAGCAGATTTGTATTTCAAGTATTAAAGAATGGACCGGGGTCCACAGTTCACTAGAGGCGTCTCTCCCATAAGATAAAAGCATGTTGGGTGAACAAATTACAGTCGGGCAATTGACAAATAGAGAGAGCATAACAATGCACATACATGTCATGATAAGTACGAGTGAGATTTAATTGGGCATTACGACAAAGTACATAGACCGCCATCCAACTGCATCTATGCCTAAAAAGTCCACCTTCGGGTTATCGTCCGAACCCCTTCCAGTATTAAGTTGCAAAGCAACAGACAATTGCATTAAGTATGGTGCGTAATGTAATCAACAACTACATCCTCGGACATAGCGCCAATGTTTTATCCCTAGTGGCAACAAGCACAACACAACCTTAGAACTTTCTCGTCACTGTCCCGGTGTCAATGCGGGCATGAACCCACTATCGAGCATAAATACTCCCTCTTGGAGTTAAGAGCAAAAACTTGGCCAGAGCCTCTACTAATAACGGAGAGCATGCAAGATCATAAACAACACATATGTAATAACTTGATAATTAACATAACATGGTATTCTCTATCCATCGGATCCCGACAAACACAACATAGAGTATTACGGATAGATGATCTTGATCATGTTAGGCAGCTCACAAGATCCAACAATGAAGCACAATGAGGAGAAGACAACCATCTAGCTACTGCTATGGACCCATAGTCCAGGGGTGAACTACTCACTCATCACTCCGGAGGCGACCATGGCGGTGTAGAGCCCTCCGGGAGATGAATCCCCTCTCCGGCAGAGTGCCGGAGGAGATCTCCGAATCCCCCGAGATGGGATTGGCGGCGGCGGCGTCTCCGGAAGGTTTTCCGTATCGTGGTTTTTCGCATCGGGGGTTTCGCGACGGAGGCTTTAAGTAGGCGGAAGGGCGAGTCGGAGGGCTGACGAGGGGCCCACACCATAGGGCGGCGCGGGCCCCCCTCTGGCCGCGCGGCCCTATAGTGGCGGCGCCTCGTCGCCCCACTTCGTATCCCTTTCGGTCTTCTAGAAGGTTCGTGGCAAAATAGGACCCTGGGTCTTGATTTCGTCCAATTCCGAGAATATTTCGTTACTAGGATTTCTGAAACCAAAAAAAGCAGAAAATAGCAACTGGCTCTTCGACATCTTGTTAATAGGTTAGTTCCAGAAAATGCACGAATATGACATAAAGTGTGCATAAAACATGTAGGTATCATCAATAATATGGCATAGAACATAAGAAATTATCGATACGTCGGAGACGTATCAGACGCCACGAAAACCGGACGATCCGCGACGGCGTGGCGGCATCCCGGAGATGAATGAGCGGAGGCGGCGGCGACGTGTGGTTGCGCGCGCACACGGCGCTTTATATAGCACACGCGGGGCATGGCACGTGTAAGCGGCGGCGACACGTGGCACGGGGGGCGAGGAAAGTGGAAGCGGCGGCGACACGTGGCACGGGGGGGAGGCACGTGGAGGGGTGAAACATACACGACTATCAATGTTTGATAGGATGCGAGATGCAAATAGGTATATGGATCTCATATTCATATTCATTAGCTTTTTTTGATCAATTTTCAGATATAAAACATTTGTATTTCAGTTACCATTCAAAAGTTATTAAAATAATAGTTTTGTTAATTTAAAATAGAAAACAGAAAAGTGTCTGAGAGGAAAAGGGCTGATCCGCGTCCAACGGCTCCAGGCCGTTGGATTCAAACGGCCGGAGCCGTTGGATGCAGCTCCCATGGATCAGCCCAAACCCCCTTTTGTCGCGGGTGGTGGCTCGACCCGCGACAAAAGACCCACCCTTTTGTGGCACCACCCGTGATAAAAGGGGGCCTTTTATCACGGGTCGTGGCTCGACCCGCGACAAAATGGGGTATGCTATATAACCTCCGCGTCGCGGGCGGAGCCACCACCCGCAACACTGGAGGCCGCCGCCATCGCCATTGACGCCGCCAGGCTGCTCGATTCCGTAGCCGCCGCCACCCTACGTGCCGCCGCTGCCTACGCGCCGCCGCCGCCCACCCTAGCCCCATTCCCCCTCCCTGTGCTCTCCCGCACCCTCACAACCCTAGCTCACTGCCGCTGCCGAACTCCGTCGATTCGCCGCCGGCGAGCCTCCTCCGGCATCGCCGACCCCTCCTCTACAACCGAGGTGAGCTGCCGCGTCGATTGCCGCTCCTCGCTCCTCCCCTCTCCCTCTGTAGCCCCTAGCTCCTCGTGCATCTGCTCGTCTCGCCGCCGGACTCCATCTCCGGCGAAGCTCCGGTGGCCAAAAACGAGCGGCGCCACCACCGTTGTGCTCGCCACGGCGCCGTGCATCTGAAGCACCCACGCGCGCGTCCCAGAGAGCCCCGCAACGCAGTGCTGCTCCTCCATCTGCGAGCTCCAGGATGCGCTGACATCACAGTGACATCAGCGTGACAGCACAATTCGTTTTATTTTTTCTGTAAATTGTTTTTGTATTTTCTATTTAGTTAGTTTAAGTTTTTTGTAAGTATTTTTTAGTTAGTTGGTTTAAGTTTTTTGTAAGTATTTTTTTAGTTAGTTAGTTCAAGTTTTTTGTAAGTATTTTGTATTTAGTTAGTTTAAGTTTTTTAAGTATTTTTTAGTTAGTTAGTAATTTAGTATATGTATTAAGTTTCGTAATTTAGTTTCGTAATTTTCGAACCCGACGACAAACCCTAGCAGACGACTCCTCCACCGATGAACCCGACGCCAACACCACCCCTCTCCATCTCGCAAACACACGTCGCCGACTCCCTCTCCCTCTCGCAAAGACCCGTCACCGACACCCTCTCCCTCTCGCAAACACCCACCACCGACACCCTCTCCCTCTCGCAAACAACCGACACCGACACCCTCTCCCTCTCGCAAAAAACCGACGACGACACCCTCTCCCTCTCGCAAAACACTGACGCCGACACCCTCACCCTCTCGCAAACACCCGACGCCCTCTCCCTCTCGCAAACAACCGACGCCCTCTCCCTCTCGCAAACACGTGAAGATTGTCGAGATCCTCTACCTGACGCGCCCTCTTCTCCCTTCTCCACGCCGCCTTCCCCTCCTTGAGCCTACCCCATCCGAATGGGTTAGGTTTAGAACATGTACTTATCGATTTAATTCAATCGAGACTTGGAACAGGAAGACCTAGTCGAGAACATAATCCGCGATGGTCCAGAAGTCGACGGAGAAGACCGCGGCTCCGTGATGGAGAAGCCGAGTGCTCTGGTGATGGAGAAGCCAAGTGCTCTGGTGAAGGCGAGGTATACGATCACTAGAGGCATTAATGGAATTCGATATGTACATATGTATAAAAATTAATTAATTTTTGTTCTCTTAGGCCTCCGAAGATAAGTTGGAGAAACGAAGACCGGCAAAGAAGTTGACCAAGAAAGACCACTTCACAATTGAAGCTATATCACCTAAAGGCAAACCGGTGGCACCCCAATTTGTCGCAACGAAATACAAAAATCAGTGCGGAGTTCTGGTTAGGGATCGCATCCCGATCACTATTAAAGAATGGAACAAGACCAAGAAGGTGTCTGAAAGTGAGGTTGCCGATAGGTACAAAGACACGCTTTTTGACGACCTCATGGCACATTTCAGTTTTCCACAATTGGGATCGGAGACTGAGATGAACAAGCAGAGGGCACTAGTGAAGAAATGGGCTCTTCAGAAGATGGGGGAACTTTTCCGAGCGTGGAAGAACCGGTTATGGGTAACTTATAAGGCCGAGAAGAAGCCTCCAGTATTCGAAGGCTATCTATCGAAGCAGGAGCACAACTGAGAAGAATTTGTGAAGTACAAGAGCTCAGAGGATGCTGTGGCATTGTCAAAGAAAAACAAGAAGAATGCAAGCGAAAAGTTATATCACCATCATACGGGGCGAGGGGGCTACGAAGTAGCCATGACTAAGTGGGATGCACAAGAGGCTGAGATGAAGCGGAATGGGATCACTCCAGAACCCGAGCGAAAAGGATGGGACACTAGGGCTCGAAATTGGTTCCTTGGGCATGGCTGTGAGTATGACATGAAGACAGGGGACCTTGTTGAAAGTGATAGCAAGGTTAAGATACCCAGGGGGAAATGGATTGAAGTGATGGCAGATATTAAAGCGGGAAAACTGAAGTTTGCTCCTGATAGAGAGAAAGACTTGCTGACACTTGTCCTCGGTAATCCGGAAAAGGGGGGACGAACAAGAGGCTTCGGCCGTAGTGTTCCGTGGGCGCTTGGGTTTCCGAACGACGCGGAGACTTATAGATGCCGAGCGAGAGCAAAAAAACGCGAGCTGGAGGTGCAGAATGACCGGATGGCTGAGTTCCAACGCCAACTAGACCAGCAGAAGCGGGAGATTCAGCAGCAGCAGCGGGAGATTAATGAACTTAAAGGACAGTGCGAGCCAGATAATACCGTCGGCATATCTCAGCGACGAGACAGCAGCGTGGCCGACTCGGAGGCCCCGCCTACACGGATAATAGATGGCGGTCCTGGCGACCCCGTGGATGGAATCAAGGAGCAAACACCTTGTGATCTCCATGAGGTGTTCAGGAACATGTCTGTTAAGGTGGCGGTCGGCTATGTCTTACCTGCATTTGGACCTGAAGGTGAGCCGGCAACATGGCATGGCAATGAGATTCCAGCTGGCTATGCTCGTGTCGGGGTGGATACAGTTGTACCGACATGGGAGTCATTGGAGCTCGTAATCGCTGGAGGTGATGGCTGGGATACACTCGGAGACGTACTGGGAGAAATCATTCTTTGGGAAAAGAAAACTTCAAGCTTCCAGGCATGGTAACCTCTACTAGTCGTCCCACCAGGTCACCATCACCTCCTTCAAATGATCGAAGGCCACCATCACCTCCTCCGACTGATCACATGTCGCCACCATCACCCCATGAGTTTGACCACCACATCCCTAGTCCATCTCCATATCCTGCGCCGCCGCCTGCACCCACTAAGACTCGGAATGCACCCAAGCGGAAGCGTGTGAAGAGTCCTGTCCGCAAAATGTCGCCCCTACCAAGAGTACCAAAGGTTCCTCCTCCCCCCCCCCCCCCCCGTGCTTACGATCTTACCGAAGAGGAAAATGAGGCTGCTGTCAAGAAACACAATTATGAACATTTTCATAAGGAGAAATCCAAGGCCCCAGCACCAT
Source organism: Lolium rigidum (assembly GCF_022539505.1). Taxonomy (NCBI): domain Eukaryota; kingdom Viridiplantae; phylum Streptophyta; class Magnoliopsida; order Poales; family Poaceae; genus Lolium; species Lolium rigidum. The sequence continues at coordinate 61,859,340 of NC_061510.1, read as the reverse complement.
ACACAAAGAAGCAAAAAGCATAGGCTCTTAGTTTTCTGAACACACCATCGCAATATGACTTACACGAGAAGAAGGATGACTATACACGCACACTTGCGAAGGTAATTAAGGACAAGAAGGATAGTGCTGGTAAGAAGAAGGATAGTGCTAGCACGAGCAAATCATCAGCAAGAAGTGTAGCCGGGAAGAAATCAATTTCAACAAGTGCACCCCTCAAGGCCAAGCAAGCGACAGCAGGCAGAAAAGGAAAGGAAGTTTCCCAGCTCGGACAACAGGCCAAACAATCGATCCCACCACTCAAAGTCTTAGCTGTTCCCCTGGTGTACCAGGAACATAGTGGTATCAATATGGAAGAAGCTGCAAAGCTAGCGGCTGACTGTGGATGTACCGTGGAGGATTTGCTGAATGCCGCAGATGTTGTATTACCCATTGCTGATACAACTCCTACATTTGTCTACGGGGCTGAGTTGGTCAGCAAAGAGAGGCTGCATAAACTGCCAACGCATATGCAGAATTTGCGTCTGTGGTACCTTAATGCGTGCAAGGAGAACATAAGTTTCATCGTGGCGGATATCCCAGGAGATTATTACTTCCGAAGGGAGCAGATCCATATGGAGATGAATGAACTCTGGCAGTTATTCAATTTAGACGCCCTCGACAAATCTCTCATGAGTTGCTACTGCTTGTAAGTTGTTAACTACATATAAGTTCATGTTCATTCAGTTGTTCCTGTTCATTGCATATACTCATTATATCATATGTGTTCTCTTATGCAGACTGAAGATGGTTGAATGCAGCCGTAATAAGGTGTACAATATTGGGTTTGTTGACCCAGATAAAGTACATCATGAAACCGTAAAGAATAAAATCGAAGAAACGGTGGAAAACCTAACGAGGTTTATAGTGGAGCAAAGCTTCTGTGATTCAATACTCTTTCCTTACAACTACAGGTGAGCGTCTTACTGATCTATTGTGCACATTCAGTTTTTCTTACTCGATGTTAAGTCTAATTCATGACGTCTATATAAACATGTGCAGTTTCCACTGGATTCTGCTAAACATTAAAGTTGATAAGAGAATTGTTGAAGTAAGCGACCCATTGAATAGAGGCCTGGACGGGTTCCACGACTTGCAGGAGATTCTCCAGACGTAATTTCAATCATTGTCGCGCTATATCTTTCGTGAGATATCAATTAATCATCCAATCATTCTATCATTCTTTTGCCTGGCAGGGTTTGGACATCTTGCAAGGAGATTAATACGGGTAACTTCGCAGAACAGCTAACATTTACTATTGTACCGTGCGCCCAACAGTCACAGGGGACGAATCTATGTGGATACTACGTTTGCGAGTTCATTCGCATATTAACCACTGAGAAGCACAACGATAATAGATTCAACATAAGCAATAACATTCACAACTTTTATTTATTATCGTCAATATTTCGTTATCAAGATTGATATAATCATATTCATCTCATTTTCCTATATAGGTCGACTGCATGCGGGAGAACCTCCAACCACAGGAACACATACTAGGAATTTTGGAGAAACTGGCGAGATTTCTGTTGACAGAAGTAATAGACGACAACGGCCGGTTTAGTCCAAAGAGGTGTCGGAAGTAGGAAGCTCCATGTATATGTATTAGTTCGAATAGATGAAGGGCTTTTGTCCCGATAGTAGTAAGCTCCATGTATATGTGTAAGGGGAATCTACGAATAGACTTTTGCTTCCAATATTTGTTTGTTCGATCTATATATAATAATTGAACGTGTACAACTTGTAATAGCTTATAAAAGTATGCAACTTTATTTTAAAATGAAAAATGAAACAAATCGTGGGCGGTGCCGGTAGCGAGGTGGGGGGGGGGGCTGCACCCCTTAAACCATAAAGCAGCAGCGTTCTGCGCGCGCCACGTAGAGGCCTTTTTGTCGCGGGTGGTATTACGACCCGCGACAAAAGGGTATGCCCCTTGGGCGCCCCGCGCCTGTCACGTGCTGGTGCATATGTCGCGGGTGGTAAGAGACCCGCGACAAAAGGGTGGACCTTTTGTCCCGCCTCCGTTGTCGCGGGTCGCCGCCCGCGACAAAAGGCGCTTACGGCCCGCGACTATAGGTCTGTTCTCCACTAGTGACACCTCTCATGTGCTACCCTGTAACATATGCCGTGGTTAAAACCTCGACACCTTAGGATCTATCCGGGCAGTGGAGCATCGTCATCGTCGCATCCCTTTTTGAAGGCGTTGGTTTGGTATGCGGCATTTCAGAGGGCTAAGAGCGTGGTGGGAATTCTCCGGAGGGCACTGGTTGCGGATCATCACCGTTTTCGTCAATCCAACTTTGTTGGCATTCTTTTCTTTCTTCTTTCTCTTATTTTTTGTTCTGGCGTGCTAGTGCTGAGATTCCAACATTTGTACTATGTGGTTGCTATATTAATATAGCGTAGCGAAAGCTTATTTTCAAGGAGGAACTCTAACCTAGCTATTCTAGGCCAACTCCAACACGTGACGCTAGTTAGGAAACTAACTAGCTCATACGCACATGGATGCATGTAGTATGACTAGCAAAAATGCATCCACAACTCTAACCGACTCATTAAACAAGATTACCTCTAACAGAACTTTTACTTAAATCTTTCACGTCACAAGTTGGCTTCTTTCTGTATAAATTTTATTCGAGTGCAAGGATTGTCCAAAATATATTCAGCTCCCACTTGGCTTTCCAATTTCTTTGATAAACGGAGGTACTGGCCTGGTGATGCCAATAGAGTCCTTGTCCGACTGCTAGATGTATTTTACCGTTTTGTTTGCATATATAAATCTGCTCAAAAACACCCCTCGTGACTCAAACATTGACCATGGCAGGACCTGATACAAGTTCCACCTGGTCGGACCTCCCGACTGATCTCCTCATGAGTATCCTGGAACGCATCGAGCTCCCGGAAGCGCTTGCCTTTTCTGCTGTCTGCAAGTCATGGTGCTCCACCGCGACAGCCGCCGGCATCCCACGTTACTGCACACCGTGGCTCATGTCCTGGGCACACCTGGTGGAGGAAAGGGATTCCAGGGCCAACAACAGCAACATGAACTCAGCCGTGATCTGCAAGTTCCGTCATCTCCTTGACGTTGATAAGGCTTATGATGTTACTTTTCCCAAGGGTTGTTTCGTCACCTGTTGTGGATCCTCGCATGGATGGCTGGTTCTGGTCAATGAGCTGTGCAATCTCCTGCTCTACAACCCCTTCACCTCGGACATGATCCCTCTCCCCCCAATAACCGATTTCACTTTTGTCGAAGCCGTGTATGATGATAAGCAAGGAAAGCTGGACGGTTATCGTGTTTTCAATCGTCGTTCACTATATGATGCAAATTATCTAGCAACGTTCTTCTATACGAAGGCTGTGTTGTCCTGCAGGCCGTCCAAAGGCGGTAACTACATTCTTGCCACTATTCATAATGATAGCAATTGGGTTTCTTTTGCTAGGGCAGGAGAGGACAGGTGGAGAGTGGTTTCAACTCTAGATATGAATCAAGAGGACCGGTACGCCGACTGTGCTTACCACAATGGCAGGTTATATACTGTGACCTACTATGGAATAGTCGAGAGATGGACTCTAGATGAAGCCAATGGACCAATAAAAGAGGTTCTTGTTGCCACAAGGCAACATGGAGCACTCCTTACTAGGCACCTAGTGCCTGCACCGTGGGGTGATCTCTTGCAAGTTAGTGCCATATATGAAGAGCGCCCGATCTTTGATGCAGAGTCTGAGGTAATTCACCATTTCGAAAAAAATAAAGAGCCGTGTGTTAGATTTGTGTTTCGCATGGTTGACGCAGGAGGGCGCAAGGAGTTACCCCGACAGGACTTGGGTGAGCATGCTCTGTTCCTTGGACTGAATCACTCAGCGTGTTTACCAACAAACAAGTTTCGTGGCATAAAACCTCATGTCATCTATTTCTCTCCTCCTTGGATGACGTACACATTTGGTTTGCTTGGGCGATGTGGTGGTGACTGGGGCGGCGTCAGGGCCTACGACCTCCAAGCAAGGACATTCGAGATTGCATTTCCCTTGCGTGTGTCTGAACGTTTGATCAACCCTCCTCCTACGGAGATATGGATCATACCGAACATCTAATAGTAATAAGAGGGTCTAGTGTACTATTCTCTTCATCTTCTTTGAGTGAGTGTTTCTATGTGGCTGGCGAAGATTTGTAAACATAATAATTTTTTTACTAGATGAAGAAGCTTGCTTGGCCGTGCCGCCTGCATTCATTTTGGCATAGCGTTGTTGACGCTACATAATTATTAGCGTTTTTTTTTTCAATTCTGGTATTGGTGTGTCTAACGTGTTTAGGTACTTTTATATAATGTCTTGTCTTACTGGCACCCATAAATTCATACTGGTTTGGTTTATGTTCGTCGTGTGTTTTATGCGGTGTGCAAATATAGTGGGAGTATATGAGTCACACAGTTGGCCACAGTCTAAGATTTCGGTGCATCTCTATTAAGCTCACAAAAGACCGAGGATTACTTGTACCGGCGGTGAGTGAAACTTTTGCACAAGACTGACAATTAGAGTTATAATCGTTTGTTAGGTTATAGTCAAGTGTAACTCATTATCTAGGTGGATGTTCAACTTAACATCCTAAACTAAACTGCAGTATAATAAATTGTCATAGATGAAACTAATGTGTCTTTCAGAACTAGTGGGGATTTTTTTTCGAAATGGGGATTAAAACCCCGGGTTCTGCATCATGATGATGCACATGGCCTTTTATTAAAAAGTTATGATTACAAAGTTTTAGAACATCTCAAGCATCGCCCAGAATTGATACAAGAATCAACCAGCGAAAAAAACAAAGCAAAAAAAGACTACACATCAATGTAGCCGTCTAGTGTGACGCCAATCAGTCTGGCACAAGATATCCTGAGCGACCATCTGGAGCCGTGTGCAGCCAGTAGCCATAACATCCCGCTGCCCCTCTGGTGATAGTAGAGTCCACAGTTGAACTCAGTGTGCCACCATATGGATAACCTGCAAAAAGTGAAAAGATTGTTTTTTGTTAAAAATAATATCATTTCTCGCCCTCCATATAGATCAACATAAAGCAGAAACCACAATACGGATGAATGTCTTAGATTGTCTATCAACTCCATTTAACCAATTACCAAACATATTTGTAATATTGGTTGGAGGTGGAAGATCATAAGTAAAATTGACCGTACGCCAAATTAGTTTAGCTAAAGGACAAGTTATGAAGAGGTGTTCAATAGTCTCCTGCTCTCCGTAAAAAAACACATTTCGTCCACCCATTTCATCGACGTTTAGCTAAATTATCTTTAGTAAGCAAAATATTATTACTCAGAAACCACATAAATATTTTTATCTTAAGTGGGACTTTAACTTTTCATAGGTACTTTCTCAAGAAAGGTGTGTGGTCATTCATAAGATCCTCATACATAGATTTGACCGTAAACAAGCCATTGATTGTCAAATTCCAAACAAATCGATCGTTTTCCTCATTTGGATTAACCATCATAAGTTTTTGGCATAACTGTAACCACAAAGTCCATTTGTTACCCACCAACATCCTTCTGAAACTGATATTCAGATGTGTTTCAGCTAACACATGGGCTACTGTTACATTCTTGTGATGCACAATATTATATAAAGATGGATATTGCTGGGCTAGTGGTACTTTTCCTAACCAAGTATCTTCCAAAAAACGAGTATTTGCTTCATTGCCAACTTTTAAAAAACCTCTACTAAAGAAATCATCCTTAACCCCCATCAATCCCTTCCAAAAAGTAGAGTTGGTAGGCTTAGTTGTAACCTCAGATAAAGAAATCCTCGCTCTTGTCGCGCCTCTCTCTGCTCTTTCGCACCACCGCGCGCAGGCCATTCTCTCCGGCGAACTTCGGCCAGACGTTGCATCCGGCCGCGGCGAGGCTGCTCCGTCGACCGCCAACCGCAGCGCAGCCGCTTCGGTGCCACGGGGGGCCGCTTTTCCACGCCGCGCTTCTCTCCGCCGCGCTCTTCGCCGCCCTCCGCAGCGTCGACCACGGAAGCCATGGCGCAGCCGAGCGGATCCTGGGAGGGCTCGATCGTCTCCGCCGAAGACGTGGAGCGTCTCCGCCGGACTCTCCGCATCCCGCCGCAAGTGGAGACACGCATCCCGGAGGGGGAGACGATGCCGGATCCGCAGCCGGGCGAGCGGGTGGTCTTCGTCTCGCACTTCGAGCGAGGCTTCGGGCTGCCGGTGAGCGCCTTCTTTCGCGCCTTCCTTGACTACTTTGGCCTGCACACCTGCCGGTCAACGCCTACGTCACGCTTTCCTGCTACGTGGCCTTCTGCGAGGGCTACGCTGGCTTGTGGCCTTACGTGGAATTCTGGAGCCGGCTTTTCTTCATCAAGGCCCAGACCACCGATGGCCAGCTGCGGACCTGCGGGGCGGCTTCTCTCTACAGCCGGCCGCAGACCCCCTTCCCGAAGATCCCGACTGTGGACTCGGTGAAGAAGTGGCAGGCCACCTTCTTCTACGTGAATAACGCGAACCCAACATTCGACTGGATCAACCTACCGGAAGTCACGCTGGAGCCGCCCACCAACAACCTGAACTGGGGCCACTGCTATAAGCCGGCTGACCCCGAAGCCGAAGTCAACATGTTGTGGGAGCACCTCCGGACCCTCGTCACGGAGGACAGGCTGACGGCTACGAATCTCCTTTGCTTCTACGCCAGCCGGCGGGTGCTACCGCTGCAGGCGCGGGCCCACAAGATATGCCACATGAGCGGCCGGTTCGACCCGACCCGGACGTCCAAGCTGGAGCTCTCTCCCGCGGGGATGGCCAAGCGGGTCAACTGGATCTCCCAGGCCAAGCTGCCAGACAACTGGCAGTGGGGGATGGAGCCCTACCACCAGGATGACCCGCCGCCTCTAGTAAGCTCTTGTATTTTGCCGATTATCGGCTTGCCTTATTTTCTGTGTCGTGTTGCAGAAATTTGCGCGCCAGGCGGTCGAGGATGGGGACCTGGCGCTAAAGGTGTGGACGCCTGACCACATCGACCCGGCTGACCGCGCAGCCGGCGATGATGAGAGTCCGGAGGCTGCCCAGCAGGAGGCTGAGGGGCATGCCAACCCGCCACCGTCTGTGCAGCCGGAAGGACCAGCCGCTTCGGCTGGCGGGGTGCCGCTCCGCGTGACTCCCTGCGCGTGAAGCCGCCTGCAGCTTCCGTATCTGCGCCCCGGGTGCAGAAGAGAACCACCGCCTTGATCGAGGCGGCGCTGAAGAAGAGGCACCGGATGGCGGCGAAGGGCCCCCATCAAATTCTCCAAGGGAGCGGGCAAGGAGGGAGCCGACTCCGCAGCCCCGGGCGCGGACGCCGCCAGTCTTCCCGTCGCATACTACTGGGGCGGGTTCTTCATCTTCTGCGCCGCCGTCAAGCGCTCCCGGCTCTAGCTCTGAGGGCGAGCCGGCCCGCCGCTCAAGCCTGCCTTCCATCGGCGATATACTTCAGCGCCGCCGGCCCGAAGGGCCGCCAGCAGGAGCAGGCGGGACCGCGCTGGAGGTGGTTGTTCTTGATGTGAGCCCGAGGGCTGCGCCACTGCCACCGCCGGAGGTTGTTGTTTCTCCCGGCCAGGTGGGCTAGGACGTTGTCGAGGGTACTCCTCGGCAATGCCCTCCGATTGGGGCTTAGGGTTGATCGAATCCTGTAAGCTGACACGAGACACCGGTTCACAGACAAGCGGGGAGAGCGATTTACCTAGGTACGGGGCCCTCGATGAGGTAAAACCCTTACGTCCTGCCTGTCTGATCTTGATTATGAAGATATTGGGTTACAATGGGGTGCCGAAGGGTTCGGCTGTGTTCTCGTCGAGAGGCTAAGTGCTATGATGACCTAGCTCTAGACTTTTGGTGGCTAAGATTGATCGTGTCCCTCGGCAGCCCCTCTCCTGGCCTTTATATAGGGGGGCAGGTCTCAAGAGGTCTAACCGAGTACGACTAGATTTTACAGTAGTTCTAAATCCAAACTTTCCTTGTTCGTCTCCTTCCTTGTCTTGCCCGCCAAGGAACCTTCTGGTGCGCCATCCAAGTGGCCCGCCTTGCCTTCAAGTGCCTTCATAGGCCTCCAACTAGATTGTACAGGATAGGGCAATGTCGGTTACCCGAAGGGTAATGCCTACGTCAGTAGCCCCCGAGTGTCTAGCCGAAAATAGTTCGGGTAGAGACTGAAGCATGCCTCCTCTTAATGTTCTTCTCCTTGATTGTTCTTGTTCATCTTGGATCAGCATCATCTTCTTTTGTCGGGTGCGCGTCAGCGCTCTCGATGGGAGTAGCCCCCGAGTCTAGGTACGGATGCTTGCAATCCGTGCGTAGACTCAAGTTGTACCACTCGAACGTTTTGCTCTGCCGAAGTTTTTCTGCAAGTCTTCATAGGTCATCCGATATATTTTCTGCACGCAAGGGATAACGAGTAACGTGCCCAACTTTTGCTGGTTAACTACCGATGGCAAAACAACATTACCCTACACAGAATCAAGTCCCCGGGCATGATCCTGGAGTGCAAAAAAGTTCTGTCGGGTGCGCGTCCAGCGCTCCCGATGGGAGTAGCCCCCGAGTCTGGGCACGGGTGCTTGCAACCGGGTGCAGACTCGAGCTGAGCAATCATCTTTTTTTTCAGTCTTTTTTCTTCGAGTCTTCATTATGTCGGGTGCGCGTCCAGCGCTCCCGATGGGAGTAGCCCCCGAGTCTGGGCACAAGACCATCCGATGTTTCTTCATTTTTCTTCGACTGCTCACAACAATCTTTATGACGTCACTGTTGACGTATTGCTGCTGTGGTTTGATTGACAAGACTTGACCTGACGGGCCCACCCTAGTTCTGCGCGGGCAGTTTTTAGGAAGTGACCAGTGCACGCGCGCCGACCGAGGCGTCTCCTCGATTTTCGCACATCGTGGGAATAATGGGCCGCCGGTTCCGTTCGTTCTTTAGACGCCACGCGTACAGCCAGATTTTATCCACCTCCCACGATGTCTGTGGAGTTATGGCCACGATCTTGCATAAATTTTTACGGCATAAATAGAGGGCCTCCTCGTTTTTACTTTTCACGCCTCTTACTGCTCATCTTCTCGTTCAAGCTTTCCTGCCTCCTCTGTTCCTCCTTCAGAAGCTCCACACGCCATGGGCAAGAAGAAGAGCGACAGCACCTCGGACGCGGCCAAAGTCAGCCGCGACTGGAGCGCCTCCGCCATTTCCAATCGCGATGTGAACAAGCTGCGAGCCCTCGGCTTCATCTCCGCATCTGACGATGACATTCGTCTTCCAGGTGCTGTTTCTCGCCCAAGGCCTCCGAAGGGCTTCACTGTTATGTTTGCTGCTTTCTTGTTCCGTGGTCTCTCTCTTCCTGCCTACGAGTTTCTCCACTCCCTTCTTTTTTTCTACGGGATTCAGCTCTGGCAGCTGACCCCAAACTCCATTCTCCACCTTTCCATCTTCATTACTGACAGCGAGGCCTTCCTTGGCATTGACCCCCACTAGGGTCTTTGGAGGAAGATCTTCAATGTGAAGCGTCACAACGACAGCAATGCCCCCCCCCCCCCCGTCGTCGGTGGCGTTGGCTTTGTTGTCAGGAAGGAGGTCGATTACTTTGACTATCCAATGAAGGAATCCGTCCAGGGCTGGCGCAACAAATGGTTTTATCTGCGAGACCCTTTGGTGCATGGGCGGCGCTCGAATATCCCTCCCTTTGAAGATGTCTTGATTGCTCAACCGAAGAAGTCCTGGAGAAACGCCCTTTCTCCCGAAGAGAGGGTGATAGCTGATAGGCTATTCGACCAGGTCGTCGTTCTGAAGAATACGGGAGGCTTGAAGATGTGCGGCACTGAAGTAGTCTCAGTGTTCCTACAACGTCGAGTGCAGCCGCTGATGTCTCGACCTCATCAATTGTGGCTTTATACTGGCAAGGACGACAAATCTAGGGTCAACTCTGCCGACCTGTCGGCTGATGAACTCCGAGATGAAGTCCGTCGCTTAACGTGCCTCAGTATGAAGGACAATACTGTCCTGACATCGGCTCGTCCCCCTTATGATCTAGACCACCTCCCGACTGAGGTAATTTTCACCGTTTCTTGCTTGTTGTTGTTGTTTCTTTCTTCATTGCGCTTTACGAACTTTCTTCTCTTGATGGGCCTCGGTCGTTGCTCAATGCTATCCTCCTACACCCGAAAGCGGTGTGGAACCAGAGGATGACGATGATGACTCCGAGAAGATCGAAGACGTCCAACACACCCTTGAGGACAGCGATGTCCAAGAGGAAGAAGCTGCCGAGGATGATGCCTTCATCAGGAGCAGGCGACGCATGCAGATAAACGAGGATTTTATTACAACGGCTGAATCAAGTCCTAGCGGACAAGATAATGATGCCATTGGAACAGCTCCGCCTTCTCCTGCTAAGAAAAGTTCGACAGGCTTTTTCGCTGCCGAAGATGACCTGGACCTGTGATCATCTATACTCCTTTGTGACTTATCTTATGTTGTTTTGTGTGCTAACTGTCTATTCTTCTTAAGTAGCTCTGATGATGACGAAGTTCCTCTCGCAAAGAGGGCCAAATTATCCTTTGAGAGAAGGGCATCAGCTAAGGAGCCGAATCCTTCTCCCACCAAGTTGACGCCGCCCTCGCGAACGACTGTAGAGAAGATTCCAATGTCGAAGGTTATTCCTCCTGGTGATGCTCCCACCTCGTCGGCTTCCCGTGACCACGTAAGTGTTTTTATTTGTCTTGATTTCTTTCTTGCTTCGCCAAGCTTTTTTTCCTTTCAATTAAATCTTCTTGGTTTTCTTCGTTGCAGCCGATTTATGCCACAGTCGATGCTGTGGTAGATTTTGCCGAGCAATTCACCCGACTGGAATCTGAAAACGCCCAGCTTCGGAAGACTGTCAAAACTTCAGCTGATCAGGTGCTGGAGGGCAACAGGCTTGCCACCGACGCCAAGAACGAAAACGTCTTGCTGAAGGAGGAGTTGAAGAAGCTGAAGCGACAAATGAAGGATGAGCAAGACGCCGAGCGCGGCTGCAGCCGCAACCGACAAGAAGGAAGGCGTCCTCCGTGAATCCATCACGAATTTATTGGGTAAAGTTCTTGGCACATAGCTCCTGTTTTTGCATTTCCTTTCTGGTTGCTGATCTGTCCTCTTTCAGAGGTTGCCGATATAAGCATTACTCGGGAGCGCATGCTTCGGGAGGACTCTACATCTGACGCCCTTTCTCTCGCCACTGAGTTGAACGTCCAAGTTCTTGGACTTCTGCAGAAGACTAAAGGAGCATTGTTGAGGTTATACTCGATGATCTTCCCAAAGGTGAAGCAGGACAAGACTCTTGGCGAGATGGCTGATGCTTTCCTCGTCGACCCTTCTGAGCCTGTAGAGGTACTGAAACGCCGTTCCCGCTTGTTTGGGGCGGTTCTTACTTTCCAGCTGCTGATGGGCCATGGGATGGGGTCTGAATTAGAGAAGTTGTCTAAGGCATTGCCTGTGGACGACGACAATCATCTAATCGACCTTGAACCCTTCAAGCGATCAGCAGTGACATGTGCTAATCAGCTCCTCAAATTGGTCGATGAAGCAAAGACAAAATCTGCACCTGAAGCTGCCCCTGGCTCATCATCGGCACTTCCTTGACTGCTTGCTCTGTTAATTTGTAATTAAGACCTGATGCAATTTGACTTGATTCTGTTTTATTTTGGCTCTGTAGCCTACTCCAAACAATCTTTTGATGTAACATATAGACTCCAGCGCTCCCGATGGGAGATTTATGCTAGTGCTGTTCTGATCTGAGAGTTGTACTGCAGATTCCTTCATCTTCTTCCCGTGCCGAACCTTTTCCAAATTCTTCGGCTAGTGATGAGTCTGGCCTTGTTCGTTGTTTACGTGATCAGGTGTCTCGTTTGAACAAAGATACTACCTCCCTTCACGCGATGGCAGCGTTGTTGAAAAAGAAGAGTGAGATAGCAACCGCCATTGAACAACACGCTCTCGATCGTCTTCATATTGCTACCGAAAGTTTGGGCTGTAAGTGTTAACCCATCCTTTGATTCTTGACGGAGCTTGGATGTTCTCTTTGACTGATACTCGTTCCTTTACAGTCGTATCTTCAGATAAATCTGAGGAGAACAAGAAGATTTATGAAAAGGTCGAGGCGATGACCGACGTTGCTCACCCGAAACATGATTTATGGTTGCATCGTCCGAAAGCTGTTATCGTAGCGAGTTCGAGCATCGGGCAGAGAAGGTGCACTACTACTTTGACAAATTCCACGCTCATCTCATGATGGTTTGGAAGACTTTGTTCCCTCTGGATCAAGCACCAGAAACTCGTCTCGCTTTGTTTACCCGATTCAAATCTCCTGAGAGGATTCGACTGCTGGTGCGGAAAGAGCTCCTAGCTGGTGCTGAACTTGCCTTTGCTTCAGTATTGGCGTGTCATCCATCTTTAGACTTGAAGGCCATAGCAAACGTCGATAGAAATTTAGACCAATATTATGATATCGCCAGAGGTCCTGCGTATACCATCATTTCAAGGATGGAGGCAGGTATCGAAAGAGATCTGAGGGCCCGAGGGAACCAGGGAGCCCCGTCGTAAATGTAATAATCTTGTACCTGCATAAGATTGTTTTGTGTAAATTCAACGCGTGCTTTGCACGTCATGTAGTTCTGTCGAATTTGTTAATTCGATTGATAATTTATTGTCGAGGGCGGCTGAGTGATCAATTCAGCCTGCTCTCCCGACGACTTCGTTGTAGTTTGCAAATTTTATTGCGAAGTCGATATGTAAGTTTTGTAGGAGCGATACCCGTTGACTTAATCGAGGGAATTAAACACTTGGCTTCGTCACACGGTGCACCGGTTTGAGCCTCTTTTTGTGATAGTATAACCATCGACTGCAGCACTCGCGTATTTTCTCGAGGCTTGGATTGGTTGTTTTTTGTGTGTCATTAACCTTAGCTCTCGTTGAGAGTATTTAATTAATGACACTGTGCGATTGTGTTTTTGGCCAACGCTCCCGATGGGAGTAAGAGCCAACGACAGGGGCCCCGAACGATTTGTTCGGATGATGAGGCCTGGATCAAGGAAAAAGGTAGAAAATCTGATTAGAATTTTATTCATAATGTAAAAGCGACCTTAAGGGCTGTTGAGTGAATAAAAACAATTGTATCCTATGTATAGAACCGTCGCAACTGTGCGACGTTCCATGGATTCGCAACGTCTTTTCCCAAAGTTGGGTTTTTGAGCCGATATGCTCCTCCTGGTATCACTTCAGTGATGATGTATGGTCCTTCCCATGGAGATTCTAGTTTCAAGGGTCTCTCTTGCTTCAACCGTAGTACCATATCTCCAACATTAAAGCTTCGACTGCGTATTCGTCGGCTGTGATAATTTCTCAATGCCTGCTGGTATACTGTTGTTCTTGCTAAAGCAATATCTCGAGCTTCGTCAAGGAGGTCCAAAGCATCCTGCAGCGCGATGTTGGAAGAAGATTCTGTGTATGCTGTCACCCAAGGAGCTTCGAACCGAACGTCGGCTGGCAGAACTGCTTCGGCTCCATGTACCAAGAAGAACGGGGTATATTGGGTCGACCTGTTAGGTGTAGTACGCAAACTCCAAAGTACAGATGGTAACTCCTCGACCCAGGCTCCGGTCGCACCCGTAAGGCGTTTCTTGATTCCATCCCCTATTAGGTCGTTGATCCTTTCCACCTGGAAGTTGGTCTGTGGGTGGGCTACTGATGCAAATTTCAGTTTGATTCCTCCGTCGTCACAAAATTTTCGAAACTCTTTGGAGTCAAAGTTAGATCCATTGTTTGTGACGATACTGTGAGGCATACCAAATCGACAAGTTATTCCCCTGAAGAACTGAACTGCTGTTTCGGCTTTCTGGTTTCGAACAGGTACCGCCTCAATCCACTTGGTGAATTTGTCGACCGCGACCAATAAGTACGTATGTCCTCCAGGCGACGACCTCGGCAATGGTCCAACTTGGTCGAGTCCCCACTGGGCGAAGGGCCACGCCAAAGGAATTGTCATCAGATCTGTCGCATGGCGTGCGGTTTTGGTGAGAAACGTTGGCAGGGGTCACACTTCATGACCAGATCTCGAGCATCCGATGCCGCTGTTGGCCAGTAAAATCCTGCCCTGAAGGCTTTCGCCACAAGGGCCCTGCTCCCCGCATGATGTCCGCAAGTTCCTTCGTGTATCTCGCGCAACAGTGCTTTTCCATCGTCAATGGCGATACACCTTTGAAACATACCAGAGATTCTACGTTTGTAGAGTTCACCATTCACCACAGTAAAGGCTTTCGACCGTCTGATGATTCGTCTTGCTTCCAGCGGATCCTCTGGCAATTCTTGCTTCGCCAAGTATGCTAGGAACGGTTTGGTCCATAGTGGCTCGAGGAGGAGAAACTGTTCCGCAGATGTTGATGGAGATTCTTTGGCAGCTTGTTGCAGGCTTGCCTCTGGTTCGTCAGCCGAAGTTTTTGGGAGTGTCGACGCTTTTTCTTTTATCGACCGTTGAGTGATAACTTCGTAGAACACTCTGTCTGGAATGGGGGAGCACATGGACCCGATGTTCGCCAGAGTGTCCGCTTCCTCGTTGCTGGCTCTGCCGATGTGTTTAAGCTCGCACCCTTCGAATTTTGCTTCCATATTTTGATACAACTGTCGGTAGGTAATCATGTTGTCACTGACCGCGTCGCACAGATTCATCGACTGCTGTACCACCAGGTTTGAATCACCGTAGGTTTCCAGGCGAGTCGCTCCGCATGCCTTTGCCATCTTCATTCCATGCAGCAGCGCTTCGTATTCTGCTTCATTGTTGGTTGGCAGGGAGAAATTCATACGTAGTATGTACTTCATCTTATCTCCCTGCGGCGATATTAGTATCACCCCTGCTCCTGCGCCTGTGCTCCGTTTCGATCCGTCGAAGTACATTGTCCACGACCCCGACATGTCGGGTGCTGCTGGCGTTTGTGACTGGATCCAATCTGCCACGAAATCTGGGAGGATTTGGGATTTTATCGCCGTTCGGTTGACATAAGTTATATCGCCGACCCGATGTTCGCCAGAGTGTCGGCTTCCTCGTTGCTGGCTCTGCCAATGTGTTTAAGCTCGCACCCTTCGAATTTGGCTTCCATATTTTGATACAACTGTCGGTAGGCAATCATGTTGTCACTGACCGCGTCGCATAGATTCATCGACTGTTGTACCACCAGGTTTGAATCACCATAGATTTCCAGGCGAGTCGCTCCGCATGCCTTGCCATCTTCATTCCATGCAGCAGCGCTTCGTATTCTGCTTCATTGTTGGTTGGCAGGGAGAAATTCATACGTAGTATGTACTTCATCTTATCTCCCTGCGGCGATATTAGTATCACCCCTGCTCCTGCGCCTGTGCTCCGTTTCGATCTGTCGAAGTACATTGTCCACGACCCCGACATGGCGTGTGCTGCTGGCGTTTGTGACTGGATCCAATCTGCCACGAAATCTGGGAGGATTTGGGATTTTATCGCCGTTCGGTTGACATAAGTTATATCGCCGACCCGATGTTCGCCAGAGTGTCGGCTTCCTTGTTGCTGGCTCTGCCGATGTGTTTAAGCTCGCACCCTTCGAATTTGGCTTCCATATTTTGATACAACTGTCGGTAGTGTTGACGTCAGAAACCCCCTGGCGGGCAGAGGCGGTCAACACGGTAGAGCCGGGAACAACTAGGGCTGCGGCTGGCCCCAGTCCCTCAGAGCGACGGCCCGCAAAGCCTCCTGGTCGCACGCGCCGATGCTATCGCAAGGGCGTGCCACCTGACCTATACCTGGTCAGGAAGGTGTGGATGATGCCTCGCTTAGTTTCCTGCATGGCATACACGTAAACATTAAATACGAGCCTCGATCGGCTCTCAGGTTATCCTGTGAATCGGCTCAAAGAGCCGATCCACCCATGATTCGAACGAGGTGTCCGAATATATGGTGGTCCTGCTTGATCAAGATAAAGCTAATTAGATCTACGACGATTTAGGGTTTTCACCGCATAATCGGATCATCCTACTCACGATTGGGCCTCGCGCTCGCGCACGGTGACCGTAAGCCGATCCTAGACAGGGCCTAAAAACCAACACGAGGTTGATCCCCGGAACATCCTTTCTAGGGCTAGCAAACGCCACCCTACACGCCGCTGGATCCTCCAACCCTTTGTAAGGCCTAACTATTGCGGATGTTAAACTAATCCTTGATGAAACAAGGAGCAATCGTAATGGATCAGATCTACTAAATTATGATCAAGCGGGGTGCCGCCCCTACACCTAAGATAGGTGTAAGGGCGGCTAGATGTGCAAGGGTTGCATAACGAAAGCATGTAATTCGAAGAACAATGCTAACCCTAACACATCTAAGATAACTACGTTGCTCGCCATCAAAAAGGCTTCGAGTACGAGCAACGCATGAACAACGTGGGCAGGCTTGTGCTGCCTAGATCGCAAGATGCGATCTAGGCAGCATGGTGCTTACCGGAGAAACCCTCGAGACGAAGGAGTTGGCGATGCGCCGAGATTTGTTTGTGTTGAACGTTGGTTGTTGTTTATTCCATAAACCCTAGATACATATTTATAGTCCAGCGGACTTTCTAACGTGGGAAAAATCCCCACCGTGCACGAGACAAACTCTACGATACAATCTACTATTATTAAAGATACACGGGCACTCTAGCCCAAATTCTTCGTGCAAGGCCGCTTCAGAGATCTTCCACATGTAATCTTCCAAGCCCATCCTGATCGCGGCCCACCTCCTGATTTAGCCAAAATCTGGTGATAACACATGCCCCCTGGTTTTGGAAATGACATTTCCAAAATCATTATGCTCTTCTTTCGTCGGGTCATGTCGTGGCAGAGCAGAACTGCCGCAGAATCTTCCATCATTACGCCTCGCCTCCTGGGCTTCTCTGTATGAATTGTCAATCTCAGCATCACGTCCTCGAGAACCGTCATGGCATTAAATATCCACTACACTCTCTTTATTTATCCGTGCCAAACGGTTCACCACTCCATCCCCTTGCTCTGCTCTGTTCACCAAACCAAAAAACCCTCCTCCCCTGCAGCCATGTCTTCCTCTTCCTCCTCCGCTTCAGGCCTCTCTCTCCAACCGTCGCCGAAGAACAAGGAAGAGGACGATCCCCGCTCCGGGGCGAACCCCATCTCCTCTGACAAGGAGAAGAAAGGAGGGGAAGCGGAGAGGACCAAGGCCTCCCCCTCCGCCAGGCTTCCGCCGAAGAAGCGCTCCCGCATGTGGGCGGACAGCGAGGACGACGATGACGACGAGGAAGAAGAAGATGAGGAGGAGGAAGATGATTCCTCCTCCTCCGTTGGGTATCCTCCCACAAAGCGCTTCCGCAGCTGGGCGGATAGCGAGGATGATGATGATGACGAGGAGGAGGAGGAAGCTCCAGCCGACGGCTGGGGCAGCAACGGCGAGGAGCTTCTCGGGAGCGAGCGCCGACGACCTCGACGACGGCGATGATGAGGACAGCGACGACTAGTAGAGTAGGACTAGCGATAGCGAGTGCACTAGGCACCGGATCCCTCTTTTGAGAGCCATCGGCTCTTCTTGTAAAGCCGCTCCTTTGAATTAATGAGAATTGTTCTTTCAATTTCTCCTTCCATTAATTCAATTTCCATCCTTCCGCTTGCCACACCAAGACCGATAGCAACGAATCGGATTATTATTGTTTTACTTGACCGTGGTATTTTGCAGTCCCGCAGCCGATGACTGTTCATCGGCTAATTTGAGAAACCAGTCTCCTTCCTTTTCTTGCAGCACCAGCGCGGTCCAAACCTCGTACAAGACGACGGCTTTTCCTTCCCAGCTCCTCCCTGAGAAGATCATGATGCCATGTCAGCCAATGCAACTCCAATTGGCTCTCAAAAATAGCACCTCCCAAGTTAGTGGCCCTCCGAGCCTTGGTCAAGGCGAGAAAGGTAGCGAAATAGCCAATCATGTCGCCATTGACCTCACGTCACAATGCAGAGCCAGCCGATTCTAACAAAATCGGCTCCCCAGAGCAGAAAACCTTCAGGGTGAGCTGCCCCCCGAGCTTCTTCAGTGTACCCCTTGCGCCTCGTTGATTAGATCGGCTCCTTTCCTTCGGTGGATCTGGGACAACCCACCCTTGGCCTGATCTGCGCAACCACGCTGCTCTCGGCATTGTCCTTGAAGAGAAGATTCGAGCCATTGAACCACTGAACCACTCATTGAGGAGTTCTCCCATCATAGCTTCTCTTCGTGGTCCACTTCTTGCTCCATTGACCCTCTGATCGTAACAGTTATTCCTCTTGAGTCGATGGCCATGCATCGGCTTTTATATCCTTAAGTCGATGTCTGCTGCATCGGCTGTGCTCAAAAATTTTCGAATTTCAGAATTTTTACGGCCGACTTGTGCATCGGCCCCCATACTTCAATACCCATCCCCAAAGGATGAGACACTTCTACCGCATATCCTCGTGTTTTATCCACCAGGTGCCCCACGAGCCGATTCTGTCAAGAGAATTGATGGTATCGGCTCTGTTGGATAACATGTTGAACCCAGGCAGGATGGATGGTGAGGATAATTTTGGCCGATTGCTGGAATCGGCCTCCACGTTGCTTGCTCAGTGAAGGTTTTGTGATGTCCCTTCATAAATTTTTTGGGGCCGATCACAAGGATCAGCCTCGCCACGTTTGCTCATTGACGTGCTCTTGCTACACGTTCAGGCCGGTAGATAAAACCAGCCCAATCTCTGACTTTATCATGTTGGCGTGCTTGCTGTCGTCCACCTTGAGTGCACCATATAATCGTGGAGCACTAAGCTTCGTCGGAAGAACGAGCCCCATGTTTGTGCCAGCCGATGTTTCATCATCGGCTTTCCTTTGCTTGGGGCGCCACTCCATTTTCCGTGGACGACCCTCTTCATCCAGGGTTCGCTGAACCTTCGCGGCCGAGATCAGGCCTTGCCTTCCTCAATGTATGCAAGTATAACCTCTCGGCCTCCTCCGGGCCGCGCAATCGTTGAACCCTGCGTTTCGGGAACGGCTGAGTCCATCGGGGCACCACCTTGGCCGGTGATACCTGTCTTCTTCTTCTCCCTCGTCTTCGAATCTTCGAGATCTTTCAACCGAGGGACTCAACTCGTTTGCTGCTGTGGCGGGAGAGGCCCTAGGCGCTTGAATACGGACACGTTGGCTGCCTCCTTCTTCTTCGGTTGCATTACGGGCAATTGCCGATTGTGGGCAATCGGCTCATTCATGAATCCCAGCGGTGTACGAAGAAGGGACAGTCCCAGTGCCTATCCTCGTCGACTCGCTCCCCCAGCTTTTCCTTGGCACGACGCTCGTGCTCCTCCTCATCATGATCATGCCGACGACGTCTCCTGTCGTCCCTAGCCAGACGATCTTCTTCATCATCGCCGTTGTATCGTCGGCGTTGGTCATACTGACTCACATACTTGTTGAGGAGGTGATCAGAGAGAGGTCGTTGATACCTTATGTTTTTCACCTCTCCCTCTGTGACGTAGCGCTTGCCGTCTTGGCGGAGCCGATCGCGTGGAGCGGCTTCCTCTGTATCTTTGCTATGAGAGCAGCTGCCCTCATCTCCGTCCTTACCAGAGTGGTGCCCAAGATCTACCATGTTGATTTTGCACGAGAAATCCGGCTGGCACCCTCCATGGTAAGTATACTCCACCATGTTCACGGCGGGGAAGGGGTGTGTGTCGACCTTCATGGCGTATTGGTTGAAAATCAACCGTCCGTTTTCTATCGCCATTTGGATCTGCTGCCGCCACACCCTGCAGTCGTTGGTGGTGTGGGTGAACGTGTTATGCCACTTGCGGTATGGCTTTCCGTTCAGCTCTTGCACCGTGGGGATCTTGTGGCCTTCGGGTACCTTTATATGCTTCTCCGTGAGTAAGAGATCAAAAATCTGCTCGGTCTTGGTCACGTCGAAGTCAAACCCTTTTGGAGGGCCTTGTGGCTTCACCCATTTGCGAGGTCACGGGGCCTGTCGCTCGAGTCCATTCAGCCACTTGCTACCTCTCGATCTCCCGCAGCACCTTCATCCTCGTCACGCACTCAACCGGGGTCACCGCACGCTTGAATTTGTCCTCGGTAAACATGCGGGTGGCGCTGCTCATATGCTAACAGCTTCTGCACCATGTGCGCCAATGAAGGGTAGTCTGCTTGGGAGGCCACATCCTTAATCGATGATGAGAGACCCACCACCGCCAACTCGACTGCTTCTTTTTCACTTATATGAGCCGAAAAGCATCGGTTCCTAATGGTCCTGAAGCGCTGGACGTATTCGACACTCGTTTCCCCGCGCTTCGTCGTACTTGCGCTAGATCGGCAATACCAACATCGGAAGCCTCCGAGTGATACTGCTCATGGAGCTGCTCTTCCAATCGCTTCCAAGTCCGGATGGAGTTCGGTGGCAGCGATGTGTACCACCCGAAAGCCGATCCTGTGAGGGATCGTGCGAAGAACCTCACACGCAACTCGTCCGATGCTTGAGATCGTGCCCAGCTGTGCCAAATATCGGCTCACATGCTCGATGGAGCTGGAACCATCCGATCCACTAAACTTTGTGAAGTCCGGGAGCCGATATTTGGGTGGTAGCGGGATCGGTTCGTAGTCGTTGGGGTACGGCTTGGTGTAGCCGAACGTCTTCCTTTTCGGCATCATGCCGAACTGATCTTTCGAGGATTGCACAAATCTGATCCGCCGTGATGGCTGAAGGTGTCGAACCACGAAGGTTCGCCGGGGTGGCATACTTAACCAGCCATGCTTGCTTTTCCGGTTCTAAGCCAACTGCGGGAGCTGGGCTGTGGAGGTTTGTCGGAGTGGCGTACTTAGCTAGCCACGTTTGCTTCTCAGGATCGGCTCCCGACGTTCCTCCTGCCGTTCCAGAGGCCCCTGACGTTGCAGCCTGGTTCGAGAGTGCCCAGGCGTTGCGATCGCGGTACGTATGCGCACGCGTATCCGTGCGGGATCTCCTTGGGTGCCTCGGGTAGGAATTGGTAGTCACTAGGATCACCACCAATCTTGTAGACGACGTATGCCGATGAGTTCGGCAGTTCCGGTGCTGCCCATGCGAACGGCCGGGGCTGGAGTGGCATCTCTCCTTTGAAAGTCCCCGGAGCCGGTCCCGACGGAGAATACCGGTGGCTCATGATTTCTGGACCACGCGCGAGCGACACGCTCCAAAGTGTTCACCAGGCTCTCGAGTGGCGGTGCGGCGAATGAGCCACCATGTAGTTGATTTCTGCCGCGGCGACCTGGTGCGTTCTTCGACGGGGCGGAAAGGTCCACTCCATCGAGTGCGCCTTCGGGTGTGAAACCCTTCCACCCGACGCCATGGGAGCGAGTTCGCGTGAAAAGAGCCGATGAGTTCGGCCTCGAGGGTTGCCTTGATCTCGTCATGTTTCTTCTTGAGTTCATCGAGGCGGATCCTCGTACGTGACCGGAGTGTCTTCCGCCATCTCGGATGTAGATGGCGATGTTGTGGATGTCGAAGGTTGTCCCACCGGGCGTGCCGAGAATGTGTTGACGTCGAAACCCCCCGGCGGGCGGAGACGGTCAACACGGTAGAGCCGGGAACAACTAGGGCTGCGGGCTGGCCCCGGTCCCTCGGAGCGACGGCCCGCAAAGCCTCCCTGGTCGCACGCGCCGATGCTATCGCAAGGGCGTGCCACCTGACCTATACCCGGTCGGGAAGGTGTGGATGATGCCTCGCTTAGTTTCCTGCATGGCATACACGTAAACATTAAATACGAGCCTCGATCGGCTCTCGAGTTATCTCGTGAATCGGCTCAAAGAGCCGATCCACCCATGATTCGAACGAGGTGTCCGAATATATGGTGGTCCTGCTTGATCAAGATAAAGCTAATTAGATCTACGACGATTTAAGGTTTTCACCGCATAATCGGATCATCCTACTCACGATTGCGGATGTTAAACTAATCCTTGATGAAACAAGGAGCAATCGTAACGGATCAGATCTACTAAATTATGATCAAGCGGGGTGCCGCCCCTACACCTAAGATAGGTGTAAGGGCGGCTAGATGTGCAAGGGTTGCATAACGAAAGCATGTAATTCGAAGAACAATGCTAACCCTAACACATCTAAGATAACTACGTTGCTCGCCATACAGTACGAGCAACGCATGAACAACGTGGGCAGGCTTGTGCTGCCTAGATCGCAAGATGCGATCTAGGCAGCATGGTGCTTACCTGTCACATCCCGAAATTTTCTAAATTTTGGAATGTAAAAATAAATAAATTTAGTTGATTGAATTGTTTTTCTTTGTTGAAGTTTGACTAGGAATTAAAACTTTTTGAGTTTTATTTAAAAGCCTTTCCCAAAAATAGGTTTTCACAAAGATTTGTTTTAAAAAAATATTTCCAAACCAAACCTATTTCTGTTTAATGTTTTTTGAAATCATATAAGCTTCTATTTTGTGACAAAAGCCCAAAACATTATTTTGAAATAGCAATGCCCAAGTAACCATATAAAGTGTTATATGCATAATAATATTTTGTAACTTGGTTTTGACCAATATTAGTTTTATAAAGTTATTGAGTCATTTCGACTTCAATATCAAAATCCATGTTGCAATAAAACTTGCGACAGTTTTCAGCTTCGGGAACTATTATAATTACCCAATTTCATAAAATCCGATCTATGTTTTTTAGTTTCCTAATATGCTACTAGGCCAAATGCATAAAAGTTTATCCTTGTACTTTTTATTTGGTCTGAAAATAGTCTCACAATGTTCTAAACTAATATTTATTTTTTTTTATTTTTTTTTTGCAAATCTGTAAGAATTTGTTACACTTAATTTAAAGTTTTTAATAAAATTTTACAAAAGAAATCAGAAATAGAAAAGGAAAAAGAAAAGAAAAGAAGAGAAAGTCAATCGGCCATGCCGACCCAGCCGAAAACCGCATAGACGTGCCAGGAAGGCCAAACCAGCCACGAAGCAATCAGTCCAGCTTAACCAGCGTTGCCCATTGTTTTTGTTTTCTTTTCCTTTTCCCTGACACATGGACCCGCTGCCAAGTCACCATCGTCTTCAATCTCCAGGAAACGAAACGAAACGAAACGCACGCACGCACGCTGCAATTCTTTCAGTTTCTATGATTTTACTCTCCAATTGATTCCCGGTGATTTAAGCCACCATTTAACGAGCGGTTTGTTCCTACTTAAAGCCCTCGACTCCCTCTTCATTTCCCCTCTGTTTCCTCAGACAATCGTGCCCCCAGGCTGCCTCAATTTCTCGCCGAAGACCACGGTATCCGCCACCGTGCGAGCCTGTTTTCGTCGACCACGAGGTATCCCGCCGCCCCGTTTAGTATCTACGGGATACTCTTGTGCTTGCGCCCCTCCTGATATCCTTTTTTATTTTATACCTCACCTGAGCGTCGTCGCCCGAAGGTCACCGTCGACCGGAGCATCTTCGGCCGTCTATCGTCATCGTCCCAGCAAGCGCACGGCAGCCAGCACCATCGAACTCACTGCATCATGCTGAACCTCGTAGACCTCCACCTCATGCACTTCCCCGGAGGAGCACTGATACATCGCCGACAACGACCACCGGAGCGCACAACCACCACGAGTCCACGACCACCAAGAACGCCCCTGTAAGCAGTCGACCCACCAGCATTTAGATTTTTTTTCCTTTACGTGTTGTAGGCCGTTAGATCATAATCTGAAGATTCATATTAGCCCAGTTAACTGAACGCATAGTCTGATCGATCGCATGAGCCAGCTCAAAACTGATCCGCAACTTGTAAAATTCATAGCGTGAATTTCATAACTCCGATTAAATTAATTCTTTTTTCTTTGGATTTTTAATATAATCCTCTACAACTTTCGTGTAGAAACCTTTTTCATCCGAAAAACTTGCTCGGACAACTTTTCGTACACCATTAAATCTGTAGTCGCTCGATATGATATTGTAAAATTTATACCCTGAGTTCTACACGTCGGTTTCCGACAAACTTTGTACCGTTGGAATCAGTAAAATGCCTAGATCATTCTAGACATTTTGCATGTCGGATTCACACTCCTTGTTTTTGCGGTATTTCTATGGTCCGCAATATCGTTCTCCGACTATACAAATCATTTAGACACATTCATCTTGTTCCTTGATCACATCTCTCCAATATATTATCCTAGTTCATATTATTCAAATAACAATTGAGTTATTTGGGTAAATTGTAATTCTAGCTTTTCCATGTGCAAGTGTTGTGTTGAGATACTCTACACGAATGAACATGTGTACCGACCATTGATATCCATTTGCATCCCTGAATCACTTTCTCCATAACATTCATACCTAGCCAACCTCACGTCATTCTTCGATCCTTTTGACTTGGTTTGGGCTATTCAAACTACAAATGAGTTATTTGAGTAGATTGTCATATCAACCCAAGCCTAGTGGAACTAGTGCTATTTTGTTAAGTGTTGTCACACTTTACTTGATAGTATTTTAGACGCACAATTTGGTACCTATGTGATTCGTTTCACATGAGCCATTCCTAAGTTCTATCCATACTAAAGTAATCCACCAGTTCGTTTACATATATCTTAGATGATCCAATTTTCTCTCTAAATATATGATCTTGTCATTCAATATATCGAAACCAAATTTTGCAAGCCAAACCTCATGCCACACCTTAGTACCATAGAGCGATTTCCGATTGTTGTCTTGCTTGATTTTGTTGTTGTTGTTGTTGTTGTTGTTGTTGAATGGTGTGTTTATATTGTGCTATATTTTATATTATAGTTCGTACGGAGAGGCACGTATTTTGATTAAGAGAAGTGAACGCGCTTCGACTACCTAAAAGGCAAGTGACATTCAAATCCTACTTATTTTCTTTATGCATTAGTGTTTTGAAACTAGTATGCATGGTAGGATTTTGTTTTCAAAATTAAAGTATTATGCTATGCTTAGCAAACCCTAGTAGTGTGTAGCAACTCCTGAACCCATTGCTAGGATGCTTTAATTTTTGCTATGCAACATCAAATGCCAAATGTTGTTTCGTTATTGGTTGTGAGTGTTTGAAAAATTAAAATTAACAACCCTAATGAAACACCTGGGTGGATTGGTTGATTGGTGGGCGGCTGCTCAGGTCCACGCTCCTAGTCGTAGCTAGTGGGCTAAAGTGGTGAATCCCTGAGAGTTTGCATTTGTAGAGTGGTCGCTTTTGACTGCACACCTGGTTTTCACCAGGGGATCGTGTGGGGGTTTATTACCTGGGATGGGTTTTAAGCTTGTGAGTTCCACTTGTGGTTGGCCACCCAGGATTAAAGAGATTTCCAAGTCGTCCATGTTTTAGATAGCTTCCAGTGCAGCCTTATGGTATTATGGGCTCTGCCAGGATTAATTAAGTTGTGAGAATTCAACTTGTGGCTAGACAGTGGGTTGTGGCGACGGCCAAGTGGGAACGGGTCTAGTTTGTATGGTTGAATTCTTCTTCTGAAAGATCTTGTCTCATTCTTCTCTTGGGAAGGGTGGGTCGTAAGGTGAAAGTGCACAACCTCTCGAGAGTTAAACCTAAGATCTTAGCCGTGTCCCCGGTTATGGACAATTTGAGCTTCTAGGCAGGAAATGTACGGAGGAATCTCATCACCTTTTCTGAATGTATTAAAATTTGATCAACCTTGTAAAAATCATGGGAGATGTAACCATGTGATTATTCTAAAACCCATGGAGGATTTAACCATGGTGTGATTTCATAATGTCATTCAAAGATTTTCAAAATGTTTTGTTTTAAATAAAATATAGGATAAAATTGGCTTTATGCAAATTAGCCTAAACTCCACTAGCCAAATATCATGTAGATAGTCATGCCTAAAAATTGCCACCATATAAGTGTCATTTGCCAGTACATCATTGTACTGACCTCCATTCGTGGGGCTGCATATTCAAACGTGCAGGTTTTTCTAAGGAGAAGTACTTGGTAGGATCTCGAGTCTACATTCCAACATGACTGCCTGTGGCACATGAAGATGATGAAGGCTCATTGATAATATACTTTCCGCTGTGTTTGTTCTGAACATTGTTGAGCTAGTCCATGTGACTATGCAATTTGTAAGGTTTTACTTTACCCTCTGGATCAACGATGTAGTAATTTGATACTAATGCAATGATTACTATCTCACGGTATGATTGCTGCACCCCCATGGGGCTCTCACAAGCGTTTGGATTTTGGGCCGTCCGATCGAGCTGACGTGGAGCGATCTCGGCCGGCCGTTCCGTCCAGGGCGTGAGGCCCTCCCGTGAACCCGCATTTTATCCATGGGTCGCTAAAAAGCCCGCTCGGCCCGATGTCGCGCTCCAGCAATCCCTCGTTTCCGGTAGGAAACCTACCCAATCCCTGGCCGCCTCGCTCGTTCTCCTCCTCTCTCCTCGCGCCCGCATCCCCGCCGCCGCACACCTCTCTTCCCTCTCCTTCTCTCCCTGCACTGCCGGTTGAGAGCGGGAGCGGCGCCGCCGCAGGTGGAGCACGTCGCGAGCGCCGAGGAGCGTCGTTGCCGGTGGAGCCGCAGATCCGCCGTCGTCCATCCCGGCCGCTTCCTTGGCATCATCTGCGGCCACCAGTCACCGTCGTCTCCTCCTCGCCTCGTCCACCCGCTCGATGCACCGTAGATCGGACGAAGATCCGCCGTCGTCCGTCCCAGACACTTCCTCGGCATCGGCGGAGGCCACCGGCGTTGCAGGATGGCGGCGGGCACCGGCGTTGCAGTATGGCGGCGCTGGGCTGTGGATTTGGTTGAGGTGATCTTCCTGGCCCTCTTTTCCCCTCCTTTCGATTCTTCTTTGCCTGGCACCGTCCTGCCGGCCGTTTTGGCAAAGTTTGTTTGGTTGCGATTCTCGAGGACGGCGCTCCGCCGTGGATTCGGTTCTTCCGATCTTCCCGGCCCTCTTTTCCCTCCTTTGATTCTTCTTTGCCTACCACCGTCGTGCCAACCGTTTTGGGAATGTTCGTTCTGTCGCTTTTCTCGCGGACGATCCGGTGTTTGCAGACCTTTTCTCTTCTTTCCTTGTTCTTCCGCCTGGATTTCCGTACTTCTTCATCCTGGTCTTCGCAGTCGTGATTACTCAGGCATGTTCTTTCCTTAGCCTTGAAGCTTACCCATGTCCTGTTTTTCGTCTTTGCAGGTCCTCCCGTTTCTGGAATTACCACGTCAGGTGGATGCGGCTGCTTTTGTTGGCCTGCTGTTTGGTTTGAATCTTGATGACTTTGGTCTGTTCCATCCTCCTATTTACCGGTGTAGCTGCCAGTTTATGTGTATCCATATATCGATAGAGCCAAAGAAACGTGAGTACGGGTAGTAAAGAACCACACCTAATTAATCTGCTGAAATATAGCTATTCCCTTATGAAAGTAGTTCATTCGTTCCTTAGTTTACATCTTGGTGTGCAGAGTACGGATACATCTGTAGGAAGAGAGGGAGTGTCCTCTGTTCCATCCTCGTGCGTTTGATCAGGTCGAAAATAAACCCTCTGTACTAATTGTAGCCACACAGTGATAGATGTACCTGTTTATTTCGCTGGTCAGAGATCAGCCCATATTATCTTATCTTAGTTTCCATCAAGGTGTGTGTGGAGGATAGAGAGACGTGGAGAAAGAGAGGGGGAGGAAAGATGATTTATTTCTAGCATGAAATTACTGTCTTTGCTTCGTTTGCTGGCTTGTAGCTCTGATGTTGTCTAGCAGATGTTTTACTTGGGGGATAGATGTTGTCTGAGCTTCTGAAAAGCCAAGTTGATTAGCAGTAGTGTGGAAATTATTAAGTTGTAGAGGTACGATAAAAATAAATAAAGTAGCCATATAATTCTCAGGTAGTACCGGTAACGTGTTCTTATGATCAAGACTAAAGTGGTTTGCATGGTCTTAGCCATGTTTCCTAAACTTCTGAAATGAAAAGTTGCCTTCACAAATTAGCAAAAGTGAGGCAATCAGGTTGTAAACTGTACAACTATGGTAAAATTCATTATCATGTTTTTATGATTAAAGTGCTTTAAATGGTCTTAACCATGTTCAATTAAGTTGTAAATTGCACACCTATGATACAAAAAATTGTTTGAGAAGTACCGCTTTATTTTTTGTGCTTGCTTGGGTTCAGCTAGAACTTAAAATCATGGGCTTAAGCAAGGGAAAAAAAACTGAAGTTGGTGCGATTATATTGTGTATTGCCTTCTTATAATTAAATAACGTGTTTTTTCGAGGACTTCTTGTGGTGCGATTAAACCTTGTTTTTGGCACCTCGCTGACAAAGATTATGCCGCTGTTATAAGCCCGTCCAGGGATGATCACAGCATCACCGGTTGGATGGGTTTGAAGGTATTTGCCAGTTTCCAACTTTGCATGTTTGTTGCCTTTGACTACAGCTACAGTTAATACAGGAAAAAGAAGTTCATCAGAATGTGTAGGACTTATGATTAGCAATCTGCAATATTTTAGCGTTTCCCTTACTATCCATTTATGTGTTTAATGTATTAATCTTTTACACCAAAGTACTTGACTTTAGTTGCAACTTTGGTGTAATTTATATTCAGAGAATTTACTTTTATTCTATAGTTGAGTGTATATGCTTTGATCTGAGGAATTTTGTATTTTATTATGGGTGGTGAAATTTGGAAATGGTCTAATATATTTCATCGCTTCTGTGAATTAGAATTCAGTAGTATTCTACCTTTTATGAAAACATTCAGGAATCACTGCTCTTCGCATTTTCATTCATTAGTCATTACTTGAGAATATAATGTATTAGTTTCTTGACCTATTTTTATGTAAAGCTAGATGGGTCATATGATTATTCGTGTTGGGTGAGATGAACTTCTGGTTCCGACATTTGTGTTTTCTTTTGCAGATTCTTTACAAGGGTAGTAAATATCCAAGTTGTTAATGTTGTTATCAGATTTCCCCAAGAATGCTGAAACATATGTCCACAGGGTATGCATATAATATATTGGCATTTGGATTTTGGTGTTCTGACTATGAGTCGTTTAATTTTAATGATGCATAAAGTTTGCTGAATAATCCTCTACTAAGATGATGCGTAAGGCCTTACTATTTTAGTAGACATTTAAAATGAATGTGTCGGTAAACATATCTGCATGCTCACCACTTCATACATGTATGCATGCTCACCCTTGATTGCATCCCATTTTTTATTCAAAGCCAAGGTGAGGTATTATGCTTGGATGCTTACATTATTTCCCCTTAACTTTGCTCAAAGTTGTTTCTTTACTTTGTAGAACATAAGGGACGGAGGTGGCCGGTGTCTATTAAACTTGTTTGACGCTGAAACATACTATTCTGATCTCATGCTTAACAAGTTCATTATATGCCACCGCCAGTCTAAGTGAAAACTACCATAAATAGGTAGGTGTTTTCTTCTTATAGTGTTCTAGATGATAGGTGATAAGTTAGGTTAGCAAGGAAGGATTAATCAACCTTTTCGTGAAATGGTGTGCATAGAAAATGTCTTTATCAGTCTGACACTTCTAATTACTCTTCAATATTATATCATTCATATCAGCATAAGTTGACTGAACATGTTCTAAGAATAATAAGTCAAGCCCATAATTTACTTGGTTTTGTGTGGCTTTGTTCTCCATTGCTTGGTTAATTCTTATTTCTAGACAATTGATTCTGGACTTATTGAGGTTGTGCTATTTCAGTCCACACATGAGTTTTTTTATAGTCGGTACTATACTTTACATCCTTTACTCATAAAATGGGAGGTGGTTACTGTTACCAGCTAGGTGCAAACTGGGATTCTGATATAGTGGACCTTGTTGTCCTGCTCAAGGATCCAATATCGGTTTACTGATTTCAGTGCAATACTGGATATTGGATTCAACTTCTATATTCTTTGAAGTTCAAGACCCATCCCTCCTTCCTTCTAAGTCTGACACAGTTTCTCAGTCAAAAATTAACATGGATCCATGATCAAGATATCCATGTTAATTTTTGACTTGCACTTGCATCTGATCGGATATGCAATTCCAGTCATATGCCTCCTTTCTTGCAACTGCCTACAGTTTTGTCAGGTAAATATTTGTTGCATCCATCTTCCTTTATTTTTCAAGACCCTTATTATGCTTTACGTAAATTACTGACTTCCTTGGCCAATGTTCTCCCCCTCGTCTTCATGGGATGAGTCTCGTGAAGTTATGGGGATCTTGGTACTCACTGTATTTGTTTTGTGCATCTGGTGACACTGATTGAATTGTTCAAAGTTTATGTCTTATCTTGATCCTTGAAACTGTTAATTACATTTAGAGGACAAATATGTTTTTAGTATAAACTTTGCGCAAAGTTGACCCTTTTTTACTGGTTATATTGAACCCCTACTGAATACTTAACTTGGGTTTTCTCCGACTGAACTCTTTCTAGAAATGTGTTCAGAAGCTATCAAAATAAAGGATTTTTCATTCCACCTCCACATGCAGGCTATTTAGGTAAAAAAACAACATTAGAGGTTTTATGCAGTCGATCACAAGATGTTCTAGGGTCTTGGTTCCTTTTTTGCGTAGATATTATAATATCAGTTTTAACAGATTTGCAAGGGGATTTCTACATGTACATCTGGGAGTAGTTTTGTCAATGAGGTTGTTCTTTTTCATGAACAACGTAAGAAGTATGGTGCCGAACACAACTAAGGTTGAATGCATTTTACTTTGGTTTAAGAACTAAAGTCTGAAATGAAGTAATTGTGCCCATTTTGGGTAAAATATGATGACATGAGCGAGTACCTTAATGGAATGTTATTTCTTAAAACATCAGAACTTGTTTCCATAGAGGGTGACATATATCAACCAGCTTATTGTTGATGTTGGGCATCAAACGCCGTGCCTTGATCCATTTGTCGGCATGTTATTAAATTTGTGACCTATTGATATAATGCTCTTATTTTTCTATTGTTGTTTGTTGTTTTCCATAGCGTGTGGTGGTATTCACCATTATGTGGCTCCATGGTTGGTCCCGTTTGGTGCCCAGCTGCCTGATGTTGTTCTTCGATGATTGTATGAGAAATCCTCTGGCTGGCTTCTGAAGGTACGATGCATCATTCTGATTAGTTTATCTGACAGTGAAGTATGTGTTTGTGTGTGGTTCTTGTGATCTTGCATGATTTGAATGTTCAGTGAGCGTGTGAAGTGAGCACCAGATCATATGGTGTTTGATAATAATGGTCTTTTGTTCCCGATACATCAATTGGTGAAGTTGTAGAAATATATACTAATGTAGATGTTTATTGCTTTGTTATTTTCAGAAACCGATGTCATGTTCACATGTTAGAACATGGATAGGTACTTCTGGATTGTCCCTAAATCCTGGGCAGATGCATACCAAAGAATTTCTTCTAATTGGTTATCATTTCTACACTCACCTGCATGGTTCACATTTTCTCCTAAATACATTTTCTTTGAGAAAGATGCATGTCGCATGATGCTATTGAGTTCTGAATTGTGCATGGGTTGTTTTTTCATGCAGGTTAAAATTCAGGTTGAGCTGGTTAAGCCTCCAAAATATGCAGCCGCGGGGAGAAGCTGACCTTTGCTCGGGTACTCGGGATGAGCGTCGGAAGATGATGAGGAAGAAATCCTAGACAAAAAAAACATGTTGCACTAGGCGGTGATTGCCGTGTTACAAACAGAATCTAAGTTTGCTTGCCACTATAAACACCGGAACTCACTCTGATAGGCTCTTTGACCGTGCAATGGTGCTTCTTTGGAAACTTCATATTAGCAATGTCACTGGCATCTTATCTGATTGCTGCAATAGGCCTTTCTTTTTTATAGAGTGCCATGCTGTTTCTAGGAAAAATCTGAACATACTCTTTACAGTATATAAAGAAAATGCATGTTGCATGGTCTAAGTTAAGTAACCCTGGTGAATTTTTTTATTTCGTGTACATGACATGCTTGCTGAAATTATAATTTTTTTTCCTCGCGTCAGTGAGAGTCAATACATTTAAAACAGATCAGTTCACAATTTTTTTCCATCATTTTACAAAACAATCATATGAACTATAAATTTGTGCGAATTCTACGGGGTCGTGCGCCAAGGCGCACATCTAAATCTAGTATTTTGTAATGTGTGTGCTATCAGTGATCCCGGGAATAGCACTATACACAGGTATCTTACCTTTATTAAAAGGTAGGGTGCTACAGAATGGTATCAGAGCATAGTGTTGCCTGTAGGATCGAGACCCTAGGTTTGGATTAGAAATAGGAAGACCCTAGGATGAAAAATTTGTCTAATCTATTTCAATTAAAAAGATGTTTGCTTTGTGAACCTCTTGTATTCTCATCTATTCCATCTTCAAAATTGTTTTCCTCTCACTTTAGATGACCACCTTATCAAAACTATCAACAAGGACCGATGATGACCTCGTGCCTGAAGTGAGGGACTACTGCTTCATGCGACATTCTTCGACTTTGCTAGAAGTGTTGCATGGGAGACCAATGAAGAACTTGAAGGAAGACTTCGATGCAGGCTGCAAAAGATACACCGAAGGAGTAGAATAGAAACTTGAAACATCCAATATAGAAATAGACCAGACCACCATTAGTTCTCTTTTATTGAACCAATGATATCGTAAGAAAGCATTGATCATACCAAATTGAGGTATGACCATACAAGTTTGTTCGTGTTAAACCAGGATGCTTGAATGTTAGATGATTGTTGTTTGATGAATTGCTTTGATCTGTTGTGTTTGGGTAGGAATCTTCTCTAGAATCTTTCTATCCATTCTCATCTATACCCAATCCCGAAAATGTTTTCTCGGCAACTCGCCATGAAGACACCAGTAGTGAAACCAACCTTGATGTTTCCTATCAAGATGAAGAAGCGTAGAATGCGAGATACACAAAACCCTAGTTAAGGATCGATAGAAGTGTTTTCAAAACAATTCAATAATGGGGACTGAAACATTGATTCAATTCTCCATAGAAGTTTTTATCAAACTTGTGAGGTTGACCAAGAGTTAGAATACGTGATTCAATAAATCAAATACGGAGTAATGATCTGGGTGCAGGATGGATTGATCACCATTCCTACTACTCTTATTATTCGCTTTCGTAATGTTGACTTTGCGAATCTAGAGAGACATACCTACAAAAGAGATGTCGGCGAATAAGCTTAAACCCTAGGGTGGATAAGTATTATACCTTTATAGTAGGCAAGTGCTGCCAATCGTAGGACTACGGTGAGAATGAACATCCAACTACTGGATGAAGATAGTGAAAGACCGCCGAAGACACCAAGAAGCAAAAGATGAAGTACTATCATCTTGGTCTCCTGATTGACCCAAAGAGTGACCCCTCAGTGTCAAAATTAGATCAACCACCATCCTATATGGATTTGAATCCCAAGCATGAGGAAAATCCTACTCAAGTCACTTACAAGTGATATGTTGTTCACTATATGTGAATAAACAACCGCATTGGATAAGAAGTGAGAAGCCACATATGTTTCAAAAGATGACCCAATGCCAACTCATACCCAAGATGAGCTTAGCCTAAACCCAAGACCTAAGACTACCTACACAAGTTTCTTTTAAGGGTGGTAGCCCACACCAACATACCCTAAACCCATCCTTCTTTCTAACCTTTCTCGAATCTCGAGGACGAGATTCCTTTTAAGGGTGGTAGTCTGTCACATCCCGAAATTTTCTAAATTTTGGAATGTAAAAATAAATAAATTTAGTTGATTGAATTGTTTTTCTTTGTTGAAGTTTGACTAGGAATTAAAACTTTTTGAGTTTTATTTAAAAGCCTTTCCCAAAAATAGGTTTTCACAAAGATTTGTTTTAAAAAATATTTCCAAACCAAACCTATTTCTGTTTAATGTTTTTTGAAATCATATAAGCTTCTATTTTGTGACAAAAGCCCAAAACATTATTTTGAAATAGCAATGCCCAAGTAACCATATAAAGTGTTATATGCATAATAATATTTTGTAACTTGGTTTTGACCAATATTAGTTTTATAAAGTTATTGAGTCATTTCGACTTCAATATCAAAATCCATGTTGCAATAAAACTTGCATGCAGTTTTCAGCTTCGGGAACTATTATAATTACCCAATTTCATAAAATCCGATCTATGTTTTTTAGTTTCCTAATATGCTACTAGGCCAAATGCATAAAAGTTTATCCTTGTACTTTTTATTTGGTCTGAAAATAGTCTCACAATGTTCTAAACTAATATTTTTTTTTTATTTTTTTTTTTGCAAATCTGTAAGAATTTGTTACACTTAATTTAAAGTTTTTAATAAAATTTTACAAAAGAAATCAGAAATAGAAAAGGAAAAAGAAAAGAAAAGAAGAGAAAGTCAATCGGCCATGCCGACCCAGCCGAAAACCGCATAGACGTGCCAGGAAGGCCAAACCAGCCACGAAGCAATCAGTCCAGCTTAACCAGCGTTGCCCATTGTTTTTGTTTTCTTTTCCTTTTCCCTGACACATGGACCCGCTGCCAAGTCACCATCGTCTTCAATCTCCAGGAAACGAAACGAAACGAAACGCACGCACGCACGCTGCAATTCTTTCAGTTTCTATGATTTTACTCTCCAATTGATTCCCGGTGATTTAAGCCACCATTTAACGAGCGGTTTGTTCCTACTTAAAGCCCTCGACTCCCTCTTCATTTCCCCTCTGTTTCCTCAGACAATCGTGCCCCCAGGCTGCCTCAATTTCTCGCCGAAGACCACGGTATCCGCCACCGTGCGAGCCTGTTTTCGTCGACCACGAGGTATCCCGCCGCCCCGTTTAGTATCCACGGGATCCTCTTGTGCTTGCGCCCCTCCTGATATCCTTTTTTATTTTATACCTCACCTGAGCGTCGTCGCCCGAAGGTCACCGTCGACCGGAGCATCTTCGGCCGTCTATCGTCATCGTCCCAGCAAGCGCACGGCAGCCAGCACCATCGAACTCACTGCATCATGCTGAACCTCGTAGACCTCCACCTCATGCACTTCCCCGGAGGAGCACTGATACATCGCCGACAACGACCACCGGAGCGCACAACCACCACGAGTCCACGACCACCAAGAACGCCCCTGTAAGCAGTCGACCCACCAGCATTTAGATTTTTTTTCCTTTACGTGTTGTAGGCCGTTAGATCATAATCTGAAGATTCATATTAGCCCAGTTAACTGAACGCATAGTCTGATCGATCGCATGAGCCAGCTCAAAACTGATCCGCAACTTGTAAAATTCATAGCGTGAATTTCATAACTCCGATTAAATTAATTCTTTTTGCTTTGGATTTTTAATATAATCCTCTACAACTTTCGTGTAGAAACCTTTTTCATCCGAAAAACTTGCTCGGACAACTTTTCGTACACCATTAAATCTGTAGTCGCTTCGATATGATATTGTAAAATTTATACCCTGAGTTCTACACGTCGGTTTCCGACAAACTTTGTACCGTTGGAATCAGTAAAATGCCTAGATCATTCTAGATATTTTGCATGTCGGATTCACACTCCTTGTTTTTGCGGTATTTCTATGGTCCGCAATATCGTTCTCCGACTATACAAATCATTTAGACACATTCATCTTGTTCCTTGATCACATCTCTCCAATATATTATCCTAGTTCATATTATTCAAATAACAATTGAGTTATTTGGGTAAATTGTAATTCTAGCTTTTCCATGTGCAAGTGTTGTGTTGAGATACTCTACACGAATGAACATGTGTACCGACCATTGATATCCATTTGCATCCCTGAATCACTTTCTCCATAACATTCATACCTAGCCAACCTCACGTCATTCTTCGATCCTTTTGACTTGGTTTGGGCTATTCAAACTACAAATGAGTTATTTGAGTAGATTGTCATATCAACCCAAGCCTAGTGGAACTAGTGCTATTTTGTTAAGTGTTGTCACACTTTACTTGATAGTATTTTAGACGCACAATTTGGTACCTATGTGATTCGTTTCACATGAGCCATTCCTAAGTTCTATCCATACTAAAGTAATCCACCAGTTCGTTTACATATATCTTAGATGATCCAATTTTCTCTCTAAATATATGATCTTGTCATTCAATATATCGAAACCAAATTTTGCAAGCCAAACCTCATGCCACACCTTAGTACCATAGAGCGATTTCCGATTGTTATCTTGCTTGATTTTGTTGTTGTTGTTGTTGTTGTTGTTGTTGTTGTTGTTGTTGAATGGTGTGTTTATATTGTGCTATATTTTATATTATAGTTCGTACGGAGAGGCACGTATTTTGATTAAGAGAAGTGAACGCGCTTCGACTACCTAAAAGGCAAGTGACATTCAAATCCTACTTATTTTCTTTATGCATTAGTGTTTTGAAACTAGTATGCATGGTAGGATTTTGTTTTCAAAATTAAAGTATTATGCTATGCTTAGCAAACCCTAGTAGTGTGTAGCAACTCTTGAACCCATTGCTAGGATGCTTTAATTTTTGCTATGCAACATCAAATGCCAAATGTTGTTTCGTTATTGGTTGTGAGTGTTTGAAAAATTAAAATTAACAACCCTAATGAAACACCTGGGTGGATTGGTTGATTGGTGGGCGGCTGCTCAGGTCCACGCTCCTAGTCGTAGCTAGTGGGCTAAAGTGGTGAATCCCTGAGAGTTTGCATTTGTAGAGTGGTCGCTTTTGATCGCACACCTGGTTTTCACCAGGGGATCGTGTGGGGGTTTATTACCCGGGATGGGTTTTAAGCTTGTGAGTTCCACTTGTGGTTGGCCACCCAGGATTAAAGAGATTTCCAAGTCGTCCATGTTTTAGATAGCTTCCAAGTGCAGCCTTATGGTATTATGGGCTCGCCGGGATTAATTAAGTTGTGAGAATTCAACTTGTGGCTAGACAAGTGGGTTGTGGCGACGACCAAGTGGGAACGGGTCTAGTTTGTATGGTTGAATTCTTCTTCTGAAAGATCTTGTCTCATTCTTCTCTTGGGAAGGGTGGGTCGTAAGGTGAAAGTGCACAACCTCTCGAGAGTTAAACCTAAGATCTTAGCCGTGTCCCCGGTTATGGACAATTTGAGCTTCTAGGCAGGGAATGTACGGAGGAATCTCATCACCTTTTCTCGAATGTATTAAAATTTGATCAACCTTGTAAAAATCATGGGAGATGTAACCATGTGATTATTCTAAAACCCATGGAGGATTTAACCATGGTGTGATTTCATAATGTCATTCAAAGATTTTCAAAATGTTTTGTTTTAAATAAAATATAGGATAAAATTGGCTTTATGCAAATTAGCCTAAACTCCACTAGCCAAATATCATGTAGATAGTCATGCCTAAAAATTGCCACCATATAAGTGTCATTTGCCAGTACATCATTGTACTGACCTCCATTCGTGGGGCTGCATATTCAAACGTGCAGGTTTTTCTAAGGAGAAGTACTTGGTAGGATCTCGAGTCTACATTCCAACATGATTGCTCGTGGCACATGAAGATGATGAAGGCTCATTGATAATATACTTTCCGCTGTGTTTGTTCTGAACATTGTTGAGCTAGTCCATGTGACTATGCAATTTGTAAGGTTTTACTTTACCCTCTGGATCAACGATGTAGTAATTTGATAATAATGCAATGATTACTATATTTTGTAATGTGTGTGCTATCAGTGATCCCGGGAATAGCACTATACACAGGTATCTTACCTTTATTAAAAGGTAGGGTGCTACATTACCGGAGAAACCCTCGAGACTAAGGAGTTGGCGATGCGCCGAGATTTGTTTGTGTTGAACGTTGGTTGTTGTTTATTCCATAAACCCTAGATACATATTTATAGTCCAGCGGACTTTCTAACGTGGGAAAAATCCCCACCGTGCACGAGACAAACTCTACGATACAATCTACTATTATTAAAGATACACGGGCACTCTAGCCCAAATTCTTCGGGCAAGGCCGCTTCAGAGATCTTCCACATGTAATCTTCCAAGCCCATCCTGATCGCGGCCCACCTCCTGATTTAGCCAAAATCTGGTGATAACAGGTAGGCAATCATGTTGTCACTGACCGCGTCGCATAGATTCATCGACTGTTGTACCACCAGGTTTGAATCACCGTAGATTTCCAGGCGAGTCGCTCCGCATGCCTTCCATGCAGCAGCGCTTCGTATTCTGCTTCATTGTTGGTTGGCAGGGAGAAATTCATACGTAGTATGTACTTCATCTTATCTCCCTGCGGCGATATTAGTATCACCCCTGCTCCTGCGCCTGTGCTCCGTTTCGATCCGTCGAAGTACATTGTCCACGACCCCGACATGTCGGGTGCTGCTGGCGTTTGTGACTGGATCCAATCTGCCACGAAATCTGGGAGGATTTGGGATTTTATCGCCATTCGGTTGACATAAGTTATATCGCCGACCCGATGTTCGCCAGAGTGTCGGCTTCCTCGTTGCTGGCTCTGCCGATGTGTTTAAGCTCGCACCCTTCGAATTTGGCTTCCATATTTTGATACAACTGTCGGTAGGCAATCATGTTGTCACTGACCACGTCGCATAGATTCATCGACTGTTGTACCACCAGGTTTGAATCACCATAGATTTCCAGGCGAGTCGCTCCGCATGCCTTTGCCATCTTCATTCCATGCAGCAGCGCTTCGTATTCTGCTTCATTGTTGGTTGGCAGGGAGAAATTCATACGTAGTATGTACTTCATCTTATCTCCCTGCGGTGATATTAGTATCACGCCTGCTCCTGCGCCTGTGCTCCGTTTCGATCTGTCGAAGTACATTGTCTACGACCCCGACATGTCGGGTGCTGCTGGCGTTTGTGACTGGATCCAATCTGCCACGAAATCTGGGAGGATTTGGGATTTTATCGCCGTTCGGTTGACATAAGTTATATCTCCGACCCGATGTTCGCCAGAGTGTCGGCTTCCTCGTTGCTGGCTCTGCCGATGTGTTTAAGCTCGCACCCTTCGAATTTGGCTTCCATATTTTGATACAACTGTCGGTAGGCAATCATGTTGTCACTGACCGCGTCGCATAGATTCATCGACTGTTGTACCACCAGGTTTGAATCACCACAGATTTCCAGGGGAGTCGCTCCGCATGCCTTTGCCATCTTCATTCCATGCAGCAGCGCTTCGTATTCTGCTTCATTGTTGGTTGGCAGGGAGAAATTCATACGTAGTATGTACTTCATCTTATCTCCCAGCGGCGATATTAGTATCACCCCTGCTCCTGCGCTCGTGCTCCGTTTCGATCCGTCGAAGTACATTGTCCACGACCCCGACATGTCGGGTGTCTGTCGGCGTTTGTGATCGGATCCAATCTGCCACGAAATCTGGGAGGATTTGGGATTTTATCGCCGTTCGGTTGACATAAGTTATATCGCCGACCCGATGTTCGCCAGAGTGTCGGCTTCCTCGTTGCTGGCTCTGCCAATGTGTTTAAGCTCGTACCCTTCGAATTTGGCTTCCATATTTTGATACAACTGTCGGTAGGCAATCATGTTGTCACTGACCGCGTCGCATAGATTCATCGAGTGTTGTACCACCAGGTTTGAAACACCATAGATTTCCAGGCGAGTCGCTCCGCATGCCTTTGTCATCTTCATTCCATGCAGCAGCGCTTCGTATTCTGCTTCATTGTTGGTTGGCAGGGAGAAATTCATACGTAGTATGTACTTCATCTTATCTCCCTGCGGCGATATTAGTATCACCTCTGCTCCCGCGCCTCGTGCTCCGTTTCGATCCGTCGAAGTACATTGTCCACGACCCCGACATGTCGTGTGTCTGCCGGCGTTTGTGATCGGATCCAATCCGCCACGAAATCTGGGAGGATTTGGGATTTTATCGCCGTTCGGTTGACATAAGTTATATCGCCGACCCGATGTTCGCCAGAGTGTCGGCTTCCTCGTTGCTGGCTCTGCCAATGTGTTTAAGCTCGCACCCTTCGAATTTGGCTTCCATATTTTGATACAACTGTCGGTAGGCAAACATGTTGTCACTGACCGCGTCGCATAGATTCATCGCCTGTTGTACCACCAGGTTTGAATCACCGTAGATTTCCAGGCGAGTCGCTCCGCATGCCTTCCATGCAGCAGCGCTTCGTATTCTGCTTCATTGTTGGTTGGCAGGGAGAAATTCATACGTAGTATGTACTTCATCTTATCTCCCTGCGGCCATATTAGTATCACCCCCGCTCCCGCGCCCGTGCTCCGTTTCGATCCGTCGAAGTACATTGTCCACGACCCCGACATGTCGGGTGCTGCTGGCGTTTGTGATTGGATCCAATCTGCCACGAAATCTGGGAGGATTTGGGATTTTATCTCCGTTCGGTTGACATAAGTTATATCGCCGACCCGATGTTCGCCAGAGTATCGGCTTCCTCGTTGCTGGCTCTGCCGATGTGTTTAAGCTCGCACCCTTCAAATTTGGCTTCCATATTTTGATACAACTGTCGGTAGGCAATCATGTTGTCACTGACCGCGTCGCATAGATTCATCGACTGTTGTACCACCAGGTTTGAATCACCATAGATTTCCAGGCGAGTCGCTCCGCATGCCTTTGCCATCTTCATTCCATGCAACAGCGCTTCGTATTCTGCTTCATTGTTGGTTGGCAGGGAGAAATTCATACGTAGTATGTACTTCATCTTATCTCCCTGCGGCGATATTAGTATCACGCCTGCTCCTGCGCCTGTGCTCCGTTTCGATCTGTCGAAGTACATTGTCTACGACCCCGACATGTCGGGTGTCGCCGAGCGTTTGTGATCGGATCCAATCTGCCACGAAATCTGGGAGGATTTGGGATTTTATCGCCGTTCGGTTGACATAAGTTATATCGCCGACCCGATGTTCGCCAGAGTGTCGGCTTCCTCGTTGCTGGCTCTGCCGATGTGTTTAAGCTCGCACCCTTCGAATTTGGCTTCCATATTTTGATACAACTGTCGGTAGGCAATCATGTTGTCACTGACCGCGTCGCATAGATTCATCGACTGTTGTACCACCGGGTTTGAATCACCATAGATTTCCAGGCGAGTTGCTCCGCATGCCTTTGCCATCTTCATTCCATGCAGCAGCGCTTCGTATTCTGCTTCATTGTTGGTTGGCAGGGAGAAATTCATACGTAGTATGTACTTCATCTTATCTCCCAGCGGCGATATTAGTATCACCCCTGCTCCAGCGCCTGTGCTCCGTTTCGATCTGTCGAAGTACATTGTCCACGACCCCGACATGTCGGGTGCTGCTGGCGTTTGTGACTGGATCTAATCTGCCATGAAATCTGGGAGGATTTAGGATTTTATCGCCGTTCGGTTGACATAAGTTATATCGTGCGGTGCTATTTCGATGGCCCATTGAGACACTCGACCCGTGGCCTCTGGGTTAGTCATTATGTTCTTCAATGGTGCATCACTTACGACAATAATCGGATGCTCCGTGAAATAATGTCGTAGCTTGCGAGCAGACTGATACGTCTCCGACGTATCGATAATTTCTTATGTTCCATGCCACATTATTGATGATATCTACATGTTTTATACACATTATATGTCGTATTTATGCATTTTCCGGCACTAACCTATTAACGAGATGCCGAAGAGCCGCTTGTCATGTTTTCTGCTGTTTTTGCTTTCAGAAATCCTACAAAGGAAATATTCTCGGAATTGGACGAAATCAACGCCCAGGGTCCTATTTTTGCACGAAGCTTCCAGAAGACCGAGGGGGAAAGGAAGTGGGGCCACGAGGCACCGACACGCTAGGGCGGCGCGGCCTGGCCCTTGGCCGCGCCGGCCTGGTGTGTGGGGCCCTCGTGTGGCCCCCCGCGTTGCCCTTCCGCCTACTTAAAGCCTTCGTCGCGAAACCCCAGTACCGAGAGCCACGATACGGAAAACCTTCCAGAGACGCCGCCGCCGCCAATCCCATCTCGGGGGATTCTGGAGATCACCTCCGGCACCCTGCCGGAGAGGGGAATCATCTCCCGGAGGACTCTTCACCGCCATGGTCGCCTCCGGAGTGATGAGTGAGTAGTTCACCCTCGGACTATGGGTCCATAGCAGTAGCTAGATGGTTGTCTTCTCCTCATGTGCTTCATTGTCGGATCTTGTGAGCTGCCTAACATGATCAAGATCATCTATCCGTAATTCTATATGTTGTGTTTGTCGGGATCCGATGGATAGAGAATACTATGTTATGTTGATTATCAATCTATTACCTATGTGTTGTTTATGATCTTGCATGATCTCCGTTATTAGTAGAGGCTCGGCCAAGTTTTTGCTCTTAACTCCAAGAGGGAGTATTTATGCTCGATAGTGGGTTCATGTCTCCGTGAATGCGGGAGTGACAGAAACCTCTAAGGTTATGGATGTACTGTTGCCACTAGGGATAAAACATTGATGCTATGTCCGAGGATGTAGTTATTGATTACATTACGCACCATACTTAGTGCAATTGTCTCGTTGTTTTGCAACTTAATACCGGAAGGGGTTCGGATGATAACCTCGAAGGTGGACTTTTTAGGCATAGATGCATGCTCGGATAGCGGTCTATGTACTTTGTCGTAATGCCCAATTAAATCTCACAATATTCATCATGTCATGTATGTGCATTGTTATGCCCTCTCTATTTGTCAATTGCCCGACTGTAATTTATCCACCCAACATGCTATCTTATGGGAGAGACACCTCTAGTGAACTGTGGACCCCGGTCCATTCTTTTACATCTGAATACAAATCTGCTGCAATACTTGTTCTTTACTGTTTTCTGCAAACAATCATCATCCACACTATACATCTAATCCTTTGTTACAGCAAGCCGGTGAGATTGACAACCTCACTGTTTCGTTGGGGCAAAGTACTTTGGTTGTGTTGTGCGGGTTCCACGTTGGCGCCGGAATCTCGGTGTTGCGCCGCACTACATCCCGCCGCCATCAACCTTCAACGTGCTTCTTGGCTCCTCCTGGTTCGATAAACCTTGGTTTCTTTCTGAGGGAAAACTTG
Source organism: Lolium rigidum (assembly GCF_022539505.1). Lineage (NCBI taxonomy): Eukaryota > Viridiplantae > Streptophyta > Magnoliopsida > Poales > Poaceae > Lolium > Lolium rigidum. Next base: position 61,816,311 of record NC_061510.1, on the reverse strand, counting down.
CTGCTGTGCGCATCATACCTTCCTCTTGGGGTTCCCAACGAACGTGTGAGTTACACGTCATCAAGCATATTTTCTGGCGCCATTGCCGGGGAGATCAAGATACGCTGCAAGGGGAGTCTCCACAATCCAATCTCTTTACTTTGTTTTTGTCTTGCTTTATTTTATTTACTACTTTGTTTGCTGCATTATATCAAAACACAAAAAAATTAGTTGCTAGCTTTACTTTATTTACTGTCTTGCACTCTATATCAAAAACACAAAAAAATTAGTTACTTGCATTTTACTTTTGTTACCATGTCTAGTTCTGCACTTGTTACTTCTTCACCTGAGGAACTAGTCTTTACTTTTAAACAAGGGGATGAGGAGAGTTTTAAAGATGCTTGGTCCAGAATTTTTACTTCTTATCGTAAAACTGAACCTCAAATGACTCTAAGTTTGCTCCTTAGTAATTTTTTTTTTGGTCTTATGATTCGCTATAGATATGCCTTGGATGCTATAGTAGGAGGAGATTTCCTTCATTGCAATGGGGATCAAGCTTTTAATGCCATAAATAAGTTGGTTGCATCACATGATTCAGCTAATAACTTTGATTCAGCCCTTATTAGCATTTATAATAGATTAAACACTCTTGAGACAAGTGCATCTCGCTTGAATGAAAATTATGGATATGTTCGTAACCGTCTTGATCAAGTTTTATTGAACTCGAGCCTTCATTATGGGATCCTACTATTAAAATTGTTATAGGTGACCAAACTCTTCATGCTAATTGTGATATTATGACTGAATTTTGCCTAATGCCTAAGAGTATTCATAAATCTTTGAAACTTTGGGAATTCGCTGAAGGGGGAGAAAGAATAACTCTTATTGATAACTTTGTTATAATTCCTAAAGGAATAGCTGCGGGTGTGCATACAACCATTCTTGGGAGAACAATATCCATTGATTATCTTGTTATTGAATGTGCAGAAACAGGAAAAATCACACTCGGAAGATCCCTGCTGAAACTATTGGGAGCAGTCATAGATATGGGAGAAGGTACCCTAAAATTCACCTCTACACCTGGGGGTAGACATATATTCCCTAAACCAAAGAGTAAGAAAAAGAACAAGAAAGGTAATGGTAAAACCCAAGGTAATGCCGATGCCCCATCTCTCGATAATACTTGATATACATTTTCTGCGCCTAGCTGAAAGGCGTTAAAGAAAAACGCTTATGGGAGACAACCCATGTTTTTACTACAGTATTTTTGTTTTATATTTGAGTCTTGGAAGTTGTTTACTACTGTAGCAACTTCTCCTTATCTTAGTTTTGTGCTTTTTTGTGCCAAGTAAAGTCTATGATAGTAAAGTGAATACTAGATTTGGATTACTGCTAGCGATTACTGATTTCTTTGTCTGTCACGAATTTCGACCTGCCTCCCTGTAGGTAGCTCATAAAATTAAGCCAATTTACGTGCGTGATCCTCAGATATGTGCGCAACTTTCATTCAATTTGGGCATTTTCATTTGAGCAAGTCTGGTGCCTCAATAAAATCCATCTTTACGGACTGTTCTGTTTTGACAGATTCTGCCTTTTATTTCGCATTGCCTCTTTTGCTATGTTGGATGAATTTCTTTGATCCATTAATGTCCAGTAGCTTTATGCAATGTCCAGAAGTGTTAAGAATGATTGTGTCACCTCTGAACATGTTAATTTTTATTGTCCACTAACCCTCTAATGAGTTGTTTCGAGTTTGGTGTGGAGGAAGTTTTCAAGGATCAAGAGAGGAGAATGATTCAATATGATCAAGGAGAGTGAAAGCTCTAAGCTTGGGGATGCCCCGGTGGTTCACCACTGCATATTCTAAGAAGACTCAAGCGTCTAAGCTTGGGGATGCCCAAGGCATCCCCTTCTTCATCGACAACATTATCAGGTTCCTCCCCTGAAACTATATTTTTATTCCGTCACATCTTATGTGCTTTGCTTGGAGCGTCAGTTTGTTTTTGTTTTTGTTTTGTTTGAATAAAATGGATCCTAGCATTCATTGTGTGGGAGAGAGACACGCTCCGCTGTTGCATATGGACAAATATATCCTTAGGCTTTACTCATAGTATTCATGGCGAAGATTGAATCTTCTTCGTTAAATTGTTATATGGTTGGAATCGGGAAATGCTACATGTAGTAATTCTAAAATGTCTTGAATAATTTGATACTTGGCAATTGTTGTGCTCATGTTTAAGCTCTTGCATCGTATACTTTGCACCCATTAATGAAGAAACACCTAGAGCTTGCTAAATTTGGTTTGCATATTTGGTCTCTCTAAAGTCTAGATAATTTCTAGTATTGAGTTTTGAACAACAAGGAAGACGGTGTAGAGTCTTATAATGTTTACAATATGTCTTTTATGTGAGTTTTGCTACACCGGTTCATCCTTGTGTTTGTTTCAAATAACCTTGCTAGCCTAAACCTTGTATCGAGAGGGAATACTTCTCATGCATCCAAAATCCTTGAGCCAACCACTATGCCATTTGTGTCCACCATACCTACCTACTACATGGTATTTCTCCGCCATTCCAAAGTAAATTGCTTGAGTGCTAGCTTTAAAATTTCCATTCTTTACCTTTGCAATATATAGCTCATGGGACAAATAGCTTAAAAACTATTGTGGTATTGAATATGTACTTATGCACTTTATCTCTTATTAAGTTGCTTGTTGTGCGATAACCATGTTCCTGGGGACACCCATCAACTACTCTTTGTTGAATATCATGTGAGTTGCTATGCATGTTCGTCTTGTCTGAAGTAAGAGAGATCTACCACCTTAATGGTTGGAGCATGCATATTGTTAGAGAAGAACATTGGGCCGCTAACTAAAGCCATGAATCATGGTGGAAGTTTCAGTTTTGGACATATATCCTCAATCTCATATGAGAACACTAATTGTTGCTACATGCTTATGCATTAAAGAGGAGTCCATTATCTGTTGTCCATGTTGTCCCGGTATGGATGTCTAAGTTGAGAATAATCAAAAGCGAGAAATCCAAAATGCGAGCTTTCTCCTTAGACCTTTGTACAGTGCGGCATGGAGGTACCCCTTTGTGACACTTGGTTAAAACATGTGTATTGCGATGATCCGGTAGTCCAAGCTAATTAGGACAAGGTGCGGGCACTATTAGTATACTATGCATGAGGCTTGCAACTTGTAAGATATAATTTACATAATACATATGCTTTATTACTACCGTTGACAAAATTGTTTCTTGTTTTCAAAATAAAAGCTCTAGCACAAATATAGCAATCGAGGCTTTCCTCTTTGAAGGACCTTTCTTTTACTTTTATGATGAGTCAGTTCACCTATCTCTCTCCACCTCAAGAAGCAAACACTTGTGTGAACTGTGCATTGATTCCTACATACTTGCATATTGCACTTGTTATATTACTCTATGTTGACAATTATCCATGAGATATACATGTTACAAGTTGAAAGCAACCGCTGAAACTTAATCTTCTTTTGTGTTGCTTCAATACCTTTACTTTGATTTATTGCTTTATGAGTTAACTCTTATGCAAGACTTATTGATGCTTGTCTTGAAATGCTATTCATGAAAAGTATTTGCTTTATGATTCAGTTGTTTACTCATGTCATTACCATTGTTTTGATCGCTGCATTCATTACATATGTTTACAATAGTATGATCAAGGTTATGATGGCATGTCACTCTAGAAATTATCTTTGTTATCGTTTACCTGCTCGGGACGAGCAGGAACTAAGCTTGGGGATGCTGATACGTCTCCGACGTATCGATAATTTCTTATGTTCCATGCCACATTATTGATGATATATACATGTTTTATACACATTATATGTCGTATTTATGCATTTTCCAAGCACTAACCTATTAACGAGATGCCGAAGAGCCGGTTCTCTGTTTTCTGCTGTTTTTGGTTTCAGAAATCCTACAAAGGAAATATTCTCGGAATTGGACGAAATCAACGCCCGGGGTCCTATTTTTGCAAGAAGCTTCCGGAAGACCGAGGGGGAAAGGAACCGGGGCCACGAGGCGCCGACACGCTAGGGCGGCGCGGCCCGGCCCTTGGCCGCGCCGGCCTGGTGTGTGGGGCCCTCGTGTGGCCCCCGCGTTGCCCTTCCGCCTACTTAAAGCCTTCGTCGCGAAACCCCCGCATGCGAGAGCCACGATACGGAAAACCTTCCGGAGACGCCGCCGCCGCCAATCCCATCTCGGGGATTCGGAGATCACCTCCGGCACCCTGCCGGAGAGGGGAATCATCTCCCGGAGGACTCTTCACCGCCATGGTCGCCTCCGGAGTGATGAGTGAGTAGTTCACCCCCGGACTATGGGTCCATAGCAGTAGCTAGATGGTTGTCTTCTCGTCATGTGCTTCATTGTCGGATCTTGTGAGCTGCCTAACATGATCAAGATCATCTATCTCGTAATTCTATATGTTGTGTTTGTCGGGATCCGATGGATAGAGAATACTATGTTATGTTGATTATCAATCTATTACCTATGTGTTGTTTATGATCTTGCATGCTCTCCGTTATTAGTAGAGGCTCGGCCAAGTTTTTGCTCTTAACTCCAAGAGGGAGTATTTATGCTCGATAGTGGGTTCATGTCTCCGTGAATGCTGGGGAGTGACGTAAACCTCTAAGGTTATGGATGTACTTGTTGCCACTAGGGATAAAACATTGATGCTATGTCCGAGGATGTAGTTATTGATTACATTACGCACCATACTTAATGCAATTGTCTGTTGTTTTGCAACTTAATACTGGAAGGGGTTCGGATGATAACCTGAAGGTGGACTTATTAGGCATAGATGCATGCTGGATATCGGTCTATGTACTTTGTCGTAATGCCCAATTAAATCTCACAATATTCATCATGTGATGTATGTGCATTGTTATGCCCTCTCTATTTGTCAATTGCCCGACTGTAATTTGTTCACCCAACATGCTATCTTATGGGAGAGACACCTCTAGTGAACTCGTGGACCCCGGTCCATTCTTTTACATCCGAATACAAATCTGCTGCAATACTTGTTCTTTACTATTTTACTGCAAACAATCATCATCCACACTATACATCTAATCCTTTGTTACAGACAAGCCGGTGAGATTGACAACCTCACTCGTTTCGTTGGGGCAAAGTACTTTGGTTGTGTTGTGCAGGTTCCACGTTGGCGCCGAATCTCCGGTGTTGCGCCGCACTACATCCCGCCGCCATCAACCTTCAACGTGCTTCTTGGCTCCTCCTGGTTCGATAAACCTTGGTTTCTTTCTGAGGGAAAACTTACTGCTGTGCGCATCATACCTTCCTCTTGGGGTTCCCAACGAACGTGTGAGTCACACGCCATCACAGACCTCCATACCGCATATGCCAGCTTCTGGTGATGAGGATACCTCTGCTTCGCAGGCGTGAGTACTTCACTGAGATAGTAAACGGGTCTCTGCACACCGTGGACTCTCACTGCTTCTTCTCGTTCAACGACCAGAACGCTGCTGAAGACTTGTACTGTTGCGGCTATGTACATAAGCAGCGTTTCTTTCTCGCGTGGGGTTACGAGGACTGGGGACGTCGACAAGATTTTCTTCAGATTGTCGAAGGACTCCTGCGCCTCCTTCGTCCACTCGAACTTTTCTGACTTTTTCATCAAGTTATAGAAAGGCAAAGCTTTTTCTCCTAGCTTGGCGATGAATCTGCTAAGCGCTGCTAATCGTCCTGCCAATTGCTGCACTTGGTGCAGATTCTTTGGCGGCTCCATGTCGAGAATAGCTTTGATCTTCAAAGGGTTGGCTTCAATTCCTCTAGCTGAGATGAAGTACCCGAGTACTTGTCCCCCCGGCACTCCGAAGAAGCATTTCTTTGGATTCGAGCTTGATTTTGTACTTGTCTAGGTTGTCGAAGGTTTCCCGCAAATCGTCGATGAGAGTGGCGGCGTGCTTCGTCTTCACCACGATATCGTCGATGTAAACTTCGATGTTCCTCCCAATCTGCTCTCCGAGGCAAGCTTGCATGCACCGTTGGTAAGTTGCCCCTGCGTTTTTCAGCCCGAAGGTCATGACGTTGTAGCAGAAAACGCCGTGTGGGGTGATGAACGCAGTTAGCTCCTGGTCTTCTTTCTTCAGCTTGATCTGATTATACCCGGAGTATGCATCGAGGAAGGAGAGGCGATCGCATCCAGGCGTGGAGTCAACTATCTGGTCAATACGAGGCAGCGGAAAGTGGTCTTTCGGACAGTGTTTATTAAGACTGGTGTAATCGATACACATGCGCAGAGCGGTTGTGTCCTTTTTGGGCACCATGACAGGGTTGGCCACCCACTCGGCTTCCTTGAGCTCTCGAATGAATCCTGCTTTACGGAGTCGACTGATTTCTTCGCCAATTGCTCTTCTCTTTGGTTCGAAAAATCGGCGCATTGACTGCTGTACTGGTTTGGCTGTTGGGTCAATATTAAGGGCGTGCTCAGTGAGTTCCCTGGGGATACTTGGCATGTCGGATGGTTCCCATGCAAATATCTCCCAGCGCTCACGGAGGAACTCGATGAGCACGCCTTCCTATGCGTCAGTAAGGTCAGCCGACGTATTGACCGTCTTCTTCGGGTCAGTGGGGTGCACCTGCAGCTTCTTGGCTTCCTTCGCAGCGTCAAACTCGTCGGATCTTACGTTTCGATTGTCGACTGGTGGCTGCGTGTGATCTGTAACGGCGTCGACTGCGTTGAGTTATTCCTTGGCTCCGAACTTCGAGGCGATCTTCTGGAAGTTCCTGTCGCAGTTGTCTGATCGGGTAAAGCTTCCATGAACGGTTATCGGGGTCCCGTTGTTGCCTGGCATCTTCAGTTTTAGGTATGCATAATGGGGTACGGCCATAAACTTGGCAAACGCAGGCCTGCCGAGGATGGCGTGATACTGAGATTCCCAGTCAACTACTTCAAACTCGATCTTCTCCTTCCTGAAATTGTTAGGCGTGCCGAAGACCACATCCAATGATGTTTTACCAAGAGAATATGCGGGTCGAGTCGGTATAATGCCGTGGAATCCGGTGTCAGACTCTCTTAGCATATCGACTGTCAAACCCATTGCTCTCATTGTGCTGGCGAATAACAGGTTCAGGCCACTTCCTCCATCCATGAATACTTTGCTCATACTGTACCCTCCAATCTGTGCTTCAAGGACAAGGGCTGCGTGACCAGGCCTCAGAACAGCTTTCGGGTGATCCGCCCTACTGAAGGAGATACTCTGATCTGACCAGTCGATGAATTCGGGTGCATCGACCATGGCAACTTCCGCATACTTTACTTCTCGGGAGAATTTTTTGATTTCTCTCTTTGAAAAGCTGGTTTTATGGATCATGTTGACTTGCCCGCATGTTTCGGAAACACCTCGGTTGGTTCATGCCCACCTCCTCCTGCTGGTACGTACGGCTCCGGTACGTATGGTTCTGGTGGATAACTGTAAGATCCTGCCCTTCTCTCCATTGTGCGAACTCTTGACATGGCCTCGGCTCTGAGGTCATCGCAGAACTGCCGAATTTCCAGAAAATGTCGACAATTCCTTAATAGGTGGCTAGATTTCTCTCGACCATCCTTCGGATCGATGTAAGAGTGGAGGTAACATGATGCCTCGAGCTGCTCTGTAGCCGATAGATATGGTGAGCGAGTGCGATCCTTGATTGATAACGTGTCGTGGCATCCTCGTTCGACCTGACGAAGGTGAGCTGCTGTTTGTTCTTCCCCCTCGCGGTGCGAGTCCCTTTGTCTTTTCCTTCGCCCTGTCATGACGTCGAAACTTCCTCGGTTGCTCTCTTGTATTTTCCTGGATGGAATTTTTAGGGTTGTCATTGGAGTGACACCTTCCGAAACTGCGGTCTTTGGGCCGGATGCGCTGGTCCTAGGGAGGCGAAGGAAGCCCCCGGAGTCGATGATGAAGTGAACACCACCGAAAGTAGTATCCATGTCGCCTGACGATCCTGCAGGGATCAGGTGCGGCGCTTCAGGGTGCGGCACGAACTCGAAGGACCCGCAGCGGATCGAATCTCTTGGATCTGATGGCGTTGGTGACTCGAGTAAGAACGCCGCAGATGTGACTGGTACTGCCGATGACTTGCCTGGTGCCGACAGGCTTCCCACAGACGGCGCCAATTGTCGAGGGTACTCCTCAGCAATGCCCTCCGATTGGGGCTTAGGGTTGATGGAATCCTGTAAGCTGACACGAGACATCGGTTCACAGACAAGCGGGGAGAGCGATTTACCCAGGTTCGGGGCCCTCGATGAGGTAAAACCCTTACGTCCTGCTCGTCCGATCTTGATTATGAAGATATTGGGTTACAATGGGGTGCCGAAGGGTTCGGCTGTGTTCTCATAGAGAGGCTAAGTGCTATGATGACCTAGCTCTAGACTTTTGGTGGCTAAGATTGCTAAGATTGATCGTGTCCCTCGGCAGCCCCTCTCCTGGCCTTTATATTGGGGGCCAGGTCTCAAGAGGTCTAACTGAGTACGACTAGATTTTAAAGTAGTTCTAAATCCAAACTTTCCTTGTTCGGCTCCTTCCTTGTCTTGCTCGCCAAGGAACCTTCTGGTGCGCCATCCAAGTGGCCCGCCTTGCCTTCAAGTGCCTTCATGGGCCTCCAACTAGATTGTACACGATAGGGCAATGTCGGTTACCCGAAGGGTAATGCCCACGTCAGACGTGCCGCCTCCAGCCTCGGAGCCGTCCAGGGAGGAGCTGGCTGTCTCAGCCGACCCGGACGCCAGGGCGCTAGTCAAGGCCAACGGCCCGGCGGAGGAGCCTGCGCCGCCCCTGGTGAGCCTTCATGTATCGTCGACTCCAGCCTGCGCCACCCCTGATGAATGTCCTTTCCGCCCCCGACTCCAGCCTGGGCTCAGCCGGCACCATGGAGAAGGAGTGGCGCGACACCGACGTGCACGAGGTGACGAGCCGGGACAAGCGGAAGGGGATAGCCTCCATGGAGATGTTTTTTCTCCGACTTCCGTGCCTTCGCCGACGCCACCGCTGTTGAAGCCAGCAACCGCCTGAAGCGGATGGAGAAGATCAACCAGGTAATTTGGTCCTTATTCGATTTTTGCAATTTTGGTAGTCTTGGTAGCCCTCCGAGGCACGGGCCGGCTGCTGTGGAGCCGGCCCGGGTTTCGCTCATGTGCTGATTTTTCGACTTGCTTTCCGTAGTCCGTCACTGATAGGCGGACCGGGTTGTACAACCGGCTTGTGGCCAGCTACCACAAGGCCAAGGCTTAGGGCGCCAACATGGCACGCGAGCTGGAGGTTGCCCAGGGTAAGGCTTTTTTCCTTGCATTTGTCTGTATTTTGCTTTCTTGGTGTAGCCGGCTGACGTCTTGGATTTCGCCGGCTTGCAGCTGCCGCTGCCCGAGTTCCTCAACTGGAGGCGGATCTCCGAGCCGCGCGCACGCAGTGCGCCAAGAGCGAGGAGGCGGTCAAGGCCGCCACCCTCAAGGCGAAGGAGACTGAGGGAGAGCTAGCACGCCTGCGCCGGCTCGAGGCCAACCACCTCACTGAACTTGCCTCTGTCAAACGGGTTGAGCAGGAGAAGGTGGATAACCTCAACCAGCGGCTGGATGAGCTGGACGACGAGTGCCGGAAGCTCCGCGAGGATATGACCGCGAAGTCCCAAGTGCTGACGGCTACGGCCAAGCGTTGGGTGGACGAGATCAGCGCTCTCGACCGCGGCCTGGCGGGTAAGTCCTTTGCTTATAATTTTTCTTCCACCACATTCCCGGCTTCCGGCTGTCGGCTTTCGGCAGGAACTCTGTTGGTGGCTGGCAGCCGGAAAAATTTCGAGTATCTCCATCTTCGGGCTGGTGGCAGGCAACGTTCGTTTGCTGGCTGCTACCAGGCCTTGTTTACTTCGATGTTCTCCATCTTCGGGCTGGTGGCAGGTGGCGTTCGTTCGCCAACTGATGCCAGGCCTGTTACTTCGATGTTCTCCATCTTCGGGCTGGTGGCAGGCGGCGTTTGCTCGCCGGCTGCCGCGCTCGCCGCCTGCCACCAGTCTTTTACTTCGAAAATTTGCTTTTTTATGTTCTTTCCCTGGCTTGCGGCTGATACCGCTGGCAGGGACCTGCCGGTTGTTGTCAGCCGGATTTACAGGCTTCTAACAATCTTCGTACTTTTTCAACAGCTTTCCCTGAGGCGCAGCAAGCGGCACTGGAGGCGGCTGGCAAGCCGCAGGAGGCGCGCCGGCTTGCGACTGGCGAGGAGAGCTCCGAGTACTTCTCAATGGATGACCATCTCGCTTCCATGGCCGCCCTAATCGAGCCGATCACCCAGCTGGGGTATGAGCTCCGGAAGGCGGGCGGAAGAGCTCTACCGGATGCTGTGGCCAACGGAGACGCTGTCGGGCGAGATCGCCAACTTGGTGAAGTGGCTTGAGACCGCACCCGACCACCTGCTCGACCGGAAGGAGTCGGCTGCCCGCGCTGGCGCCGACATGGCCCTCTCCTTTGTGCTTTCTTGGTACGAGGAGGTGGACCTGGACCAGCTGGAGAATCGCCGGGCTGGCATGGAGGGTACGCTCAGCGCGGAGACGAAGACTCGCCGGCTTGCCCGGGCCTGCGCCATCGCCGACTTCGTCAACCACAATGACTTCGTGAGCGACCCAACTCCACCTGAGGAGGAGGAGGAGGCCGAGGACGAGGACATGGAGGATGCGGAGGAGGAAATGTCGGAGGCGAATCCGGCTCCCGACTCCGATGTTCCCCCGGCTGGTCCATCTCCAGCCGGCGCTTGAATCTTTACCTGTTTTATCAATTTGCTTTTGCCAAAGATAATGGTTAAATCCCCGGTATGCCGGGTGTAGCTGTAAAGACAGTATTATTATCTTTTTATGAAGTCACACTTTAGTGTGTTTGTTATTCATTTGTGCTCCGAATTGTTTTCCCTCCGCCTTCTTGCTTTTTCTCATCCGCTCCACTCTTTGGCTATGCTCTTACCGGCCATATAGTCGGGTTGCGGTCTGTAGCCGGATCAAGAGCAGGCCGCTGAGGGAGGCCGATAATAATTCAGTCAATCAGGCCGAGTTGAACGCGCCGGTGCTTATATGAAAATGTTGAACGAGAATCAACTCGCTTTTACTCTTTCCCTTAGTTGTTTTTCGCGTACCGGTTCCTTAAGCTTCTACCCCCGCCAGTCTGACAGCCGGGTTGCGGTCTGTAGCTTGTTCGGGAGTTGGCTGTCCGGAAGCCGGATCACGGTACTAAGCCAACCGCGTGAGAGGGTTCAAGCCAATTGGCGAAAGTAGTAAAGTACGCGAAAAAATCGTTGGTACCTGGCGCACTCGGCGCAAGTTTTTTTATTATCATAGGTCACAAAAGGGGATACAAGGGATACATACATTCCTTTCCTCAAGTGTAAAATGGTCGAAGCAAGTTGATGTTCTAGAGAAGTTTAGTCTCCTCGTCAACCTTGTTCGCCTTGTTTTTCTTGGACTTTGCCGCGGGCCAGCCGGCCTCGAGCCAACTGTTCCCAGTTCTTTGCCATACCCGGGGTCTTCCTCCCAACACTGGTCGTCGTCTTCATCGTCGCTGCGTGGTCGAGGCTTTCGTACGTTATCCTCGCCATCAGCCCAACTATTGGTAATTTCCATTAACTTGGTTAAGGTCTTCGGCTTCTTTCGTCCAAGTTCCTCTATGTAAGATTCTCGTCAAATTCCATCACTAAAAGCGTCGATTGCTCTATCGATAGAGACATCTTCGGCAGCGTTCAAGAGTTTAGTGAACCTTCTGATGTACGTGCGCATCGAGTCTTTCGGCTTTTGCTGACAATGACGCAACTCGTCGATTCCAAGAGGCCTTTTATACGTTGCCTGGAAATTCTTGACGAAGGCGTCAACCAGATCTTCCCATGATTTGATGGAACCCTTCGGCAGACTTCTTAACCAAGCTCTTGCTGAATCCTTTAAGTAAAGCTGCAAACATTGCATTGCCGCTGTCTGATTCCCTTTATGCAGGATCACGGTCTGTAGATAATCATCTAACCAGGACCTTGGCTCTTACTGCCCGTCGTATTTCGCAGCATCAGTGGGAGTAGGTTTGAATCTGTTAGGCGGCATTATATCCCTGATTTTGTAGCTTAAACAATCGGCTCCTCTTAATTCGCCGTCGTATTCCTGACTCACTTCAGAATCATCACTATCATATTCTTCCCTTGCCGCTCGCTGTCGTCGAGCTTTGTCGATCCTGCTCTGAGTAATGTCGTCTCGAGCATCTCTCAAACGATGCCTGGAGCCACTAGCTTGGTGTGTAGATTTCTCCTTCCGTGGAACAAGTTTGTCTCCGAGGATCGCAAGGCTTTCCAGAGCACCTCGATGAGCTTGTGCCATAGGACCTTCGGGTGCTGGTTGCTGATTGATCAAGTAAGTCGCGAGGTTAGCAGTTGCCCCTTCAATTGTCTTTGGTCTCAACATACCCGCAGTGTCCATAGTCATAAAAGATTTGGACAAGTTCATGTTATTTCCCTTGCATCATCCTTTGAGAGTCTAGATAACCTCGAACGATGCCTCCCTACACCTTGACTGCTTCGAGACGCGCTTCCATGCGAGGCCCTCCGACGCTCACTAGATTGATCTGCTGTGAGTAGGCGACGATTGAGATTGGCCTGCTCGTTTGATAACCGTACTCGATTCCTCTCCAAGATAGACCGATGCGCATTAAGAGTTCCAACCGAAGTTCCGGTGGGAAGCGGCGTGTTGTTGGTTATAGCATCTCGAGCTGCTTCCCACTCTTCCTCTGCGATAGTGTAATCGCTATCGTCATTACTGGCGCTATTTTAGGAGTTGCGTCTCCTGCTGGCGCGTGAAGTGCGATCTCCTTCTTCTCCTCCTCCGTTCCTCGCACTTCCTGCATTGAGGATAGCATAGATCTGGTGGTGCGCTGATACGTCTCAAACGTATCTATAATTTCTTATGTTCCATGCTAGTTTTATGACAATACACACATGTTTTATACACACTTTATATCATTTTGATGCATTTTCCGGCACTAACCTATTAACAAGATGCTGAAGCGCCGGTTCTGTTTTACTGCTGTTTTTGGTTTCGAAATCCTACACAGAAATATTCCCGAATTAGACGAAACAAAAGCCCACGGTCTTATTTTGCACGGAGCCTTCCAGAAGTCCGAAGAGGAGACGAAGAGGGGACGCGAGGCGGCCACACCCTAGGGGGGCGCGGCCCCACCCCTGGCCGCGCCGCCCTATGGGGTGGGCCCCTCGGGCGCCCCCCGACTCTGCCCCTTCGCCTATTTATTCTCTCCGTCGCGAAAACCCTAGTACCGAGAGCCAAAATACGAGAAAAGTTCCAGAGACGCCGTGATACGTCTCCGACGTATCGATAATTTCTTATGTTCCATGCCATATTATTGATGATACCTACATGTTTTATGCACACTTTATGTCATATTCGTGCATTTTCTGGAACTAACCTATTAACAAGATGCCGAAGTGCCGATTCTTGTTTTCTGCTGTTTTTGGTTTCAGAAATCCTAGTAACGAAATATTCTCGGAATTGGACGAAATCAAGACCCGGGGTCCTATTTTGCCACGAACCTTCCGGAAGACCGAAAGGGATACGAAGTGGGGCGACGAGGCGCCGCCACCATAGGGCCGCGCGGCCAAGGGGGGCCCGCGCCGCCTATGGTGTGGGCCCCTCGTCACCCCTCCGAGGCTGCCCTTCCGCCTATTTAAAGCCTCCGTCGCGAAAACCCTATTGCGTTGGACGAAACCCACAGAAACCTTCCAGAGCCGCCGCCATCGCGAAGCCAAGATCTGGGGGACAGGAGTCTCTGTTCCGGCACCCTGTCGGAGCGGGGAAGTGCCCCCGGAAGGCTTCTCCATCGACACCGCTGCCATCTCCACCGCCATCTTCATCACCGCTGCTGCTCCCATGAGGAGGGAGTAGTTCTCCATCGAGGCTCGGGGCTGTACCGGTAGCTATGTGGTTAATCTCTCTCCTATGTTCTTCAATACAATAATCTCATGAGCTTCCTTACATGATTGAGATTCATATGATGATGCTTGTAATCTAGATGTCACTATGCTAGTCAAGTGAGTTTTACTTATGTGATCTCCGGAGACTCCTTGTCCCACGTGTGTAAAGGTGACGAGTGTGTGCACCGTGTGGGTCTCTTAGGCTATATTTCACAGAATACTTACTCACTGTTATGAATGGCGTAGTGAAGTGCTTATTTATATCTCTTTATGATTGCAATGTATTTTGTATCACAATTTATCTATGTGCTACTCTAGCAATGTTATTAAAGTAGTTTATTCCTCCTGCACGGTGTAATGGTGACAGTGGTGTGCATCCGTGTTAGTACTTGGCGTATGCTATGATCATGATCTCTTGTAGATTGTGAAGTTAACTATTGCTATGATAGTATTGATGTGATCTATTCCTCCTACGTGGCGTGAAGGTGACAGTGTGCATGCTATGTTAGTACTTGGTTTAGTCGTGTTGATCTTTCTTGCACTCTAAGGTTATTTAAATATGAACATTTAATTGTGGAGCTTGTTAACTCCGGCATTGAGGGTTCGTGTAATCCTACGCAATGTGTTCATCATCCAACAAGAGAGTGTAGAGTATGCATTTATCTATTCTGTTATGTGATCAATGTTGAGAGTGTCCACTAGTGAAAGTCTAATCCCTAGGCCTTGTTCCTAAATACTGCTATCACTCGCTTGTTTACTCGTTTCTCTGCGTTACTACTCGCTTCGTTACTACTGCTTGTTTACTCGTCCCGGGCAAAGCACTTTTACTGGTGCCGTTGCTACTACTTATTCATACCACCCGTATTTCACTATCTCTTCGCCGAACTAGTACACCTATTAGGTGTGTTGGGGACACACGAGACTTCTTGCTTTGTGGTTGCGGGGTTGCATGAGAGGGATATCTTTGACCTCTTCCTCCCCGAGTTCGATAAACCTTGGGTGATCCACTTAAGGGAAACTTGCTGCTTGTTCTACAAACCTCTGCTCTTGGAGGCCCAACACTGTCTACAAGAATAGAAGCACCCGTAGACATCAAGCACTTTTCTCGGCGCCGTTGCCGGGAGGAAAGGTAAAAGGCACTCATACTCCGGTCCTAGGTAAAGTACTTTTACGGCGCCGTTGTGTGTGTGCTCGAAGCTATTTCCTTTAGATCCTGCAATTGCATCTTTTTGTTTCTTGTTTACACTAGTTTGGCATAATGGACAACAATGAGCTTCTTATTCTATTTCCTGATTTAAGACATGGATGGTTTGATGCGAAAATTAAAAAACCTATGGAATCTTATTTGCATGCTGGTAGTAATATTAGTATGAACGCTTTGAACACCATTGTTGCTAATGATATGGAAAATGCTAAGCTTGGGGAAGCTGGTTTTCATGATATTTTTAGTCCCCCAAGCAATGAGGAGAAAATTTACTTTGATGATACTTTGCCTCCTATTTATGATGATTATAATGATAGTGGTCTTTTGGTGCCACCTACTATAGAGAATAAATTTTGTTGTGATTATACTATGCCTCCTACACTTGATGAGAATAATAATGATAGCTACTTTGTTGAATTTGCTCCCACTATTACCAATAAAATTGATTATGCCTATGTGGAGAGTAATAATTTTATGCATGAAACTCATGATAAGAATGGTTTATGTGATAGTTATATTGTTGAGTTTGCTCATGTTGCTACTGAAAGTTATTATGAGAGAGGAAAATATGGTTGTAGAAATTTTCATGTTACTAAAATGCCTCTCTATGTGCTGAAATTTTTGAAGCTACACTTGTTTTATCTTCCTATGCTTGTTACTTTGCTCTTCATGAACTTGTTTATTTACAAAATTCCTTTTCATAGGAAGCATGTTAGACTTAAATGTGTTTTGAATTTGCCTCTTGATGCTCTCTTTTGCTTCAAATACTATTTCCTGCGAGTGCATCATTAAAACTGCTGAGCCCATCTTAATGGCTATAAAGAAAGAACTTCTTGGGAGATAACCCATGTGTTATTTTGCTACAGTACTTTGTTTTATATTTGTGTCTTGGAAGTTATTTACTACTGTAGCAACCTCTCCTTATCTTAGTTTTGTGTTTTGTTGTGCCAAGTAAAGTCTTTGATAGTAAAGTAAGTACTAGATTTGGATTACTGCGCAGAAACAGATTTCTTTGCTGTCACGAATCTGGGTCTAATTCTCTGTAGGTAACTCAGAAAATTATGCCAATTTACGTGAGTGATCCTCAGATATGTACGCAACTTTCATTCAATTTGAGCATTTTCATTTGAGCAAGTCTGGTGCCCTAATAAAATCCATATTTACGGACTGTTCTGTTTTGACAGATTCTGCCTTTTATTTCGCATTGCCTCTTTTGCTATGTTGGATGAATTTCTTTGATCCATTAATGTCCAGTAGCTTTATGCAATGTCCAGAAGTGTTAAGAATGATTGTGTCACCTCTGAACATGTGAATTTTTATTGTGCACTAACCCTCTAATGAGTTGTTTCGAGTTTGGTGTGGAGGAAGTTTTCAAGGATCAAGAGAGGAGTATGATGCAATATGATCAAGGAGAGTGAAAGCTCTAAGCTTGGGGATGCCCCGGTGGTTCACCCCTGCATATTTCAAGAAGACTCAAGCATCTAAGCTTGGGGATGCCTCCCCTTCTTCATCGACAACATTATCAGGTTCCTCCCCTGAAACTATATTTTTATTCCGTCACATCTTATGCACTTTGCTTGGAGCGTCGGTTTGTTTTTGTTTTTGTTTTGTTTGAATAAAATGGATCCTAGCATTCACTTTATGGGAGAGAGACACGCTCCGCTGTAGCATATGGACAAGTATGTCCTTAGGCTTTACTCATAGTATTCATGGCGAAGTTTCTTCTTCGTTAATTTGTTATATGGTTGGAATTGGAAAATGCTACATGTAGTAATTCTAAAATGTCTTGGATAATTTGATACTTGGCAATTGTTGTGCTCATGTTTAAGCTCTTGCATCATATACTTTGCACCCATTAATGAAGAAACACTTAGAGCTTGCTAATTTGGTTTGCATATTTAGTTTCTCTAGAGTCTAGATAACATCTAGTATTGAGTTTTGAACAACAAGGAAGACGGTGTAGAGTCTTATAATGTTTACAATATGTATTTTATGTGAGTTTTTCTGCACCGTTCATCCTTGTGTTTGTTTCAAATAACCTTGCTAGCCTAAACCTTGTATCGAGAGGGAATACTTCTCATGCATCCAAAATCCTTGAGCCAACCACTATGCCATTTGTGTCCACCATACCTACCTACTACATGGTATTTATCCGCCATTCCAAAGTAAATTGCTTGAGTGCTACCTTTAAAAATTCCATCATTCACCTTTGCAATATATAGCTCATGGGACAAATAGCTTAAAAATATTGTGGTATTAAATATGTACTTATGCACTTTATCTCTTATTAAGTTGCTTGTTGTGCGATAACCATGCTTCTGGGGACGCCATCAACTACTCCTTGTTGAATATCATGTGAGTTGCTATGCATGTCCGTCTTGTCTGAAGTAAGAGAGATCTACCACCTTAATGGTTGGAGCATGCATATTGTTAGAGAAGAACGTTGGGCCGCTAACTAAAGCCATGAATCATGGTGGAAGTTTCAGTTTTGGACATATATCCTCAATCTCATATGAGAATAATAATTGTTGCCACATGCTTATGCATTAAAGAGGAGTCCATTATCTGTTGTCCATGTTGTCCCGGTATGGATGTCTAAGTTGAGAATAATCAAAAGCGAGAAATCCAAAATGCGAGCTTTCTCCTTAGACCTTTGTACGAGCGGCATGGAGGTACCCCATTGTGACACTTGGTTAAAACATGTGTATTGCGATGATCCCGGTAGTCCAAGCTAATTAGGACAAGGTGCGGGCACTATTAGTATACTATGCATGAGGCTTGCAACTTGTAAGATATAATTTACATAACTCATATGCTTTATTACTACCGTTGACAAAATTGTTTCATGTTTTCAAAATAAAAGCTCTAGCACAAATATAGCAATCGATGCTTTCCTCTTTGAAGGACCATTCTCTTTACTTTTATGTTGAGTCGGTTCACCTATCTCTCTCCACCTCAAGAAGCAAACACTTGTGTGAACTGTGCATTGATTCCTACATACTTGCATATTGCACTTGTTATATTACTCTATGTTGACAATTATCCATGAGATATACATGTTACAAGTTGAAAGCAACCGCTGAAACTTAATCTTCCTTTGTGTTGCTTCAATGCCTTTACTTTGATTTATTGCTTTATGAGTTAACTCTTATGCAAGACTTATTGATGCTTGTCTTGAAGTACTATTCATGAAAAGTCTTTGCTTTATGATTCACTTGTTTACTCATGTCATTACCATTGTTTTGATCGCTGCATCCACTACATATGTTTACAAATAGTATGATCAAGGTTATGATGGCATGTCACTTCGAAATTATCTTTGTTATCGTTTTACCTGCTCGGGACGAGCAGAACTAAGCTTGGGGATGCTTGATACGTCTCCGACGTATCGATAATTTCTTATGTTCCATGCCATATTATTGATGATACCTACACGTTTTATGCACACTTTATGTCATATTCGTGCATTTTCTGGAACTAACCTATTAACAAGATGCCGAAGTGCCGCTGTCGTTTTCTCGCTGTTTTTGGTTTCAGAAATCCTAGTAACGAAATATTCTCGGAATTGGACGAAATCAAGACCCGGGGTCCTATTTTGCCACGAACCTTCCAGAAGACCGAAAGGGATACGAAGTGGGGCGACGAGGCGCCGCCACCATAGGGCCGCGCGGCCAAGGGGGGGCCCGCGCCGCCCTATGGTGTGGGCCCCTCGTCACCCCTCCGAGGCTGCCCTTCCGCCTATTTAAAGCCTCCGTCGCGAAAACCCTATTACGTTGGACGAAACCCACAGAAACCTTCCAGAGCCGCCGCCATCGCGAAGCCAAGATCTGGGGGACAGGAGTCTCTGTTCCGGCACCCGTCGGAGCGGGGAAGTGCCCCGGAAGGCTTCTCCATCGACACCGCTGCCATCTCCACCGCCATCTTCATCACCGCTGCTGCTCCCATGAGGAGGGAGTAGTTCTCCATCGAGGCTCGGGGCTGTACCGGTAGCTATGTGGTTAATCTCTCTCCTATGTGCTTCAATACAATAATCTCATGAGCTGCCTTACATGATTGAGATTCATATGATGATGCTTGTAATCTAGATGTCACTATGCTAGTCAAGTGAGTTTTACTTATGTGATCTCCGGAGACTCCTTGTCCCACGTGTGTAAAGGTGACAGTGTGTGCACCGTGTGGGTCTCTTAGGCTATATTTCACAGAATACTTACTCACTGTTATGGATGGCGTAGTGAAGTGCTTATTTATATCTCTTTATGATTGCAATGTATTTTGTATCACAATTTATCTATGTGCTACTCTAGCAATGTTATTAAAGTAGTTTATTCCTCCTGCACGGTGTAATGGTGACAGTGTGTGCATCCGTGTTAGTACTTGGCGTATGCTATGATCATGATCTCTTGTAGATTGTGAAGTTAACTATTGCTATGATAGTATTGATGTGATCTATTCCTCCTACGTGGCGTGAAGGTGACGAGTGTGCATGCTATGTTAGTACTTGGTTTAGTCGTGTTGATCTTTCTTGCACTCTAAGGTTATTTAAATATGAACATTTAATTGTGGAGCTTGTTAACTCCGGCATTGAGGGTTCGTGTAATCCTACGCAATGTGTTCATCATCCAACAAGAGAGTGTAGAGTATGCATTTATCTATTCCGTTATGTGATCAATGTTGAGAGTGTCCACTAGTGAAAGTCTAATCCCTAGGCCTTGTTCCTAAATACTGCTATCGCTGCTTGTTTACTTGTTTTACTTGCGTTACTACCTGCTCGCGTTACTACCGCTTGTTTATCGTCCGGGCAAAGCACTTTTCCGAGTGCCGTTGCTACTACTTATTCATACCACCTCGTATTTCACTATCTCTTCGCCGAACTAGTACACCTATTAGGTGTGTTGGGGACACAAGAGACTTCTTGCTTTGTGGTTGCAGTGGTTGCATGAGAGGGATATCTTTGACCTCTTCCTCCCTGAGTTCGATAAACCTTGGGTGATCCACTTAAGGGAAACTTGCTGCTGTTCTACAAACCTCTGCTCTTGGAGGCCCAACACTGTCTAGTAGAATAGAAGCACCCGTAGACATCACGCCGCCGCCGTCAACCCCATCTCGGGGGGTTCTGAAGATCACCTCCGGCACCCTGCCGGAGAGGGGAATCATCACCGGAGGGCTCTACATCACTATGCCCGCCTCCGGATTGATGCGTGAGTAGTTCATCCTTGGACTATGGGTCCATAGCAGTAGCTAGATGGTTGTCTTCTCCTATTATGCCATCATGTTTAGATCTTGTGAGCTGCCTATCATGATCCGATGAATATGTTGTGTTTGTTGGGATCCGATGAATATGGAATACTATGTCAAGTTGATTATTGATCTATCATATATGTGTTGTTTATGATCTTGCATGCTCTCCATTGCTAGTAGAGGCTCTGGCCAAGTTGATACTTATAACTCCAAGTGGGGGTATTTATGCTAGATAGTGGGTTCATGCCTCCATTGAACTGCGGACGAGTGACGAGAAAGTTCTAAGGTTGTGGATGTGTTGTTGCCACTAGGGATAAAACATCAATGCTTTGTCTAAGGATATTTGTATTGTTTACATACGCACAGTACTTAATGCAATTATCTGTTGTTTGCAACTTAATACTGGAAGGGGTGCGGATGCTAACCCGAAGGTGGACTTTTTAGGCATAGATGCATGTTGGATGGCGGTCTATGTTCTTTGTTGTAATTCCCTAAGTAAATCTCATAGTAGTCATCATGATATGTATGTGCATTGTTATGCCCTCTCTATTTGTCAATTGCCCAACTGTAATTTATTTACCCAACATGTTATTTATCTTATTGGAGAGACACCACTAGTGAACTGTGGACCCCGGTCCATTCTTTTACATCTGAAATACAACCTACTGCAATCATTGTTCTCTTTTGTTTTCTGCAAGCAAACATCATTCTCCACACCATACGTTTAATCCTTTGTTTTCAGCAAGCCGGTAAGATTGACAACCTCACTGTTAAGTTGGGGAAAAGTATTTTGATTGTGTTGTGCAGGTTCCACGTTGGCACCGGAATCCCTGGTGTTGCGCCGCACTACACTCCTTCACCAACAACCTTCACGTGGCCTTCATCTCCTACTGGTTCGATAACCTTGGTTTCTTACTGAGGGAAAACTCGCTGTTGTACTCATCATACCTTCCTCTTGGGGTTCCCAACGGACGTGTGCTTTACCGTCACAAGCAGCTACTTTTCTGGCGCCGTTGCCGGGGAGATCAAGACACGCTGCAAGGGGAGTCTCTCACACCCAATCTCTTTACTTTGTTTATTGTGTTGCTTTACTTTACTTTATTTTCTGTTTTGTTTGCTTTCTTTATAACAAAAACACACAAAAATTAGTTACTTGTTTTACTTTATTTAATTCGGTTTTGCTTAGTTTATCTTTATTATTGCTAAAATGAGTAATCCTGAAGTTGAAGTTCGTTCGTTTAAGCAACAAGGGGGAGAAAGCTTTAAAGATGCTTGGTATAGAATTAGTGATGCTCATCATAGGGGCACTAAGAAACACTCCACTATTATCCTCCTTAGGAACTTCTATGTTGGTATCTCTAGCTGGAATAGGTATGTTCTTGATACTCTTGCGGGAGGTAATTTCCTAGGCACTCCTGCTTTAGAAGCTAGTTGCATTATTGAGAGTCTAGTTGGAATACCACCTGTTGATGAAGCTAAAATTGAAATCTCTCTTGAAGATGTCATGAAAAAGTTGGAGGCCATAGAGAAAAATCTTCCAAGTGTTGAGACTAAATTGGGAATATTACTTGATAACACTGATAAACTTGATAAATCTCTAGGAGGAATTAATGAAAAAATTGTTGTCTTAGAAACTTGTGCTACCCATGATAATCAAACCCATAGGATTGGTGAACTTGAAGAAGCTATGGGAAACTTGGGTTCAACTTTTTCTTCCCTTAAGTTTAAGGAGAAAGCTTATGTGGGTAAGGAGCAAAAATTCATGTATATCTCTAAGGTGCCTAAGCCGAAGAATTATTATAAGCCTAAAATTAATAAAGCCCTTAGTACCACTATGGAAAATTTAGATAATGGAGCATCTAAGATACCTATTGTGACAAGTTGTGTTTTTAAGGAAAATTATGATGTTGATGCTTCATCTCTCGATAATACTTGATTCACACTTTCTGCGCCTAGCTGAAAGGCGTTAAAGAAAAGCGCTTATGGGAGACAACCCATTATTTTATTTCTGCAATCTTTGTTTTATATTTGTGTCTTGGAAGCTGTTACTACTGTAGCAACCTCTCCTTATCTTTACTTTATTGCATTGTTGTGCCAAGTAAAGTCGTTGATAGTAAGGTTGATACTAGATTTGGATTTCTGCGCAGAAACAGATTTCTAGCTGTCACGAATTTGAGTAGATCTCTCCGTAGGAAACTCAGAAAAATCTGCGAAAATTCATGAGTAATCCTCAGATATGTATGCAACTTTCATTCAATTTGAGCTTCTTCATCTGAGCATGTTAAGTGCCTCTAAAAAATTCGTCTTTACGGACTGTTCTGTTTTGACAGATTCTGTCTTTTATTTCACATTGCCTCCTTTACTGTGTTTGAATGGATTTCTTTGCTCCATTAACTTTCAGTAGCTTTGGGTAATGTCCAGAAGTGTTGGGAATGATTGTGTCCTCTTTGAACATGTGAATTTTTGATTATGCACTAACCCTCTAATGAGTTTGTTTTGAGTTTGGTGTGGAGAAAGTTTTCAAGGGTCAAGAGAGGAGGATGATATAATATGACCAAGAAGAGTGAAAACTCTAAGCTTGGGGATGCCACCGTGGTTCATCCCTGCATATTTCAAGAAGACTCAAGTATCCAAGCTTGGAGATGCCCAAGGCATCCCCTTCTTCATCGACAACTTATCAGGTCACCTCTAGTGAAACTATATTTTTATTCCGTCACATCTTATGTGCTTTACTTGGAGCGTCTGTATGATTTTATTTTTGTTTTTGTTTGAATAAATTTGGATCCTAGCATTCCTTGTGTGGGAGAAAGACATGCTCCGTTGTTTCATATGAACACTGGTGTTCTTAGTTTTACTTTTAATGTTCATGGCGAAAGCTGAAAGCCGCTTCGTTCATTGCTATTTGGTTGGAAACAGAAAATGTTCCATGTGGTAATTGGTATATTGTCTTGAATAATTTGATACTTGGCAATTGTTTTGAGCTCTCAAATAGATCATGTTTAAGTTCTTGCATCATGTAGTTTGAACCTATTAGTGGAGAACTACCGTAGAGCTTGTTGAAATTTGGTTTGCATGATTGGTCTCTGTAAAGTCTAGATATATTCTGGTAAAGGTGTTTGAAAAAGAAGGAGACAGTGTAGAGTCTTATAATGCTTGCAATATGTTCTTATGTAAGTTTTTCTGTACCGGTTCATACTTGTGTTTGCTTCAAACAACCTTGCTAGCCAAAGCCTTGTACTGAGAGAGAATGCTTCTCGTGCATCCAAAACCTTGAGCCAAAACTTATGCCATTTATGTCCACCATAACTACCTATCATGTGGTATTTCTCTGCCATTCCAAGTAAATTGCTTGCGTGCTACCTTTAAAATTTCATTCCTTGTCTTTGCAATACATAGCTCATGGGAAAGTAGCCTAAAATCTATTGTGGTATTGAATATGTCGCTTATGTATCTTATTTATTATAAGTTGCTTGTTGAGCGGTAACCATGTTTCTGGGGACGCCATCATCTGTTACACCTTTGTTGAATATCATGTGAGTTGCTATGCATGTTCGTCTTGTCTGAAGTAAGGGTGTTTTATCATGATTAAATGGTTTTAGTATGCATATTGTTAGAGAAGAACATTGGGCCGCCAACCAAAGCCATGTATCATGGTGGAAGTTTCAGCTTGGACATTAATCCTCAATCTCTTATGAGAATATTATATGTTGCTGAATGCTTAAGCATTAAAGAGGAGTCCATTATCCGTTTTCTATGTTGTCCCGGTATGGATGTCCTCAAGTTGAGATCTATCAAAATCGAGAAATCAAATGCGATCTATCTCCTTGGACCTTTGTATAGGTGACATAGAGGTACCCCTTTGTGACACTTGGTTGAAACATATGTAATGCAATGATAATCCATGGAAATCCGAGCTAATTAGGACAAGGTGCGAGCACTATTGGTATTCGATGCATGATGCTTGCAACTTATAGGATGTTTTATGCATAACACATATGAATTATTACTACCGTTGACAAATTTTTTTCCATGTTTTCAAAATAAAAAGCTCTAGCACATGAGTAATCCCTGCTTCCCTCTGCGAAGGGCCTTTCTTTTACTTTATGTTGAGTCAGTTTACCTACTTCTTTCTATCCTAGAAGCAAACACTTGTGTCAACCATGTGCATTGATTCTTACATACTTGCTTATTTGCATTCATCATATTACTTTGTGTTGACAATTATCCATGAGATATACATGTTGAAGTTGAAAGCAACTGCTGAAACTTACATCTTCCTTTGTGTTGCTTCAAAACCTTCTATTAAGAATCTATTGCTTTATGAGTTAACTCTTATGCAAGACTTATTGATGCTTGTCTTGAAAGTACTATTCATGAAAAGTCTTTGCTATATGATTCAGCTTGTTTAGTCATTATCTTTACCATTGCTTAGAATCACTTCATTCATCTCATATGCTTTACAATAGTATTGATCAAGATTATGATAGTAGCATGTCACTTCAGAAATTATCCTTGTTATCGTTTACCTACTCGAGGGCGAGTAGGAACTAAGCTTGGGGATGCTTGATACGTCTCAAACGTATCTATAATTTCTTATGTTCCATGCTAGTTTTATGACAATACTCACATGTTTTATATACACTTTATATCATTTTGATGCATTTCCGGCACTAACCTATTAACAAGATGCCGAAGCGCCAGTTCCTGTTTTCTGCTGTTTTTGGTTTCAGAAATCCTACACAGGAAATATTCCCGGAATTGGACGAAACAAAAGTCCACGGTCTTATTTTGCACGGAGCCTTCCAGAAGTCCAAGAGGAGACGAAGAGGGGACGCGAGGCGGCCACACCCTAGGGGGCGCGGCCCCACCCCTGGCCGCACCGCCCTATGGGGTGGGCCCCTCGGGCGCCCCCCGACTCTGCCCCTTCGCCTATTTATTCTCTCCGTCGCGAAAACCCTAGTACCGAGAGCCAAAATACGAGAAAAGTTCCAGAGACGCCGCCGCCGTCAACCCCATCTCGGGGGGTTCTGGAGATCACCTCCGGCACCCTGCCGGAGAGGGGAATCATCACCGGAGGGCTCTACATCACCATGCCCGCCTCCGGATTGATGCGTGAGTAGTTCATCCTTGGACTATGGGTCCATAGAAGTAGCTAGATGGTTGTCTTCTCCTATTATGCCATCATGTTTAGATCTTGTGAGGTGCCTATCATGATCAAAATCATCTACTTGTAATGCTACATGTTGTGTTTGTTGGGATCCGATGAATATGGAATACTATGTCAAGTTGATTATTGATCTATCATATATGTGTTGTTTATGATCTTGCATGCTCTCCATTGCTAGTAGAGGCTCTGGCCAAGTTGATACTTGTAACTCCAAGAGGGGGTATTTATGCTAGATAGTGGGTTCATGCCTCCATTGAATGCAGGACAGTGACGTGAAAGTTCTAAGGTTGTGGATGTGTTGTTGCCACTAGGGATAAAACATCAATGCTTTGTCTAAGGATATTTGTATTGTTTACATTACGCACAGTACTTAATGCAATTGTCTGTTGTTTGCAACTTAATACTGGAAGAGGTGCGGATGCTAACCCGAAGGTGGACTTTTTAGGCATAGATGCATGCTAGATGGCGGTCTATGTTCTTTGTCGTAATGCCGTGAGTAAATCTCATAGTAGTCATCATGATATGTATGTGCATTGTTATGCCCTCTCTATTTGTCAATTGCCCAACTGTAATTTGTTTACCCAACATGTTATTTATCTTATTGGAGAGACACCACTAGTGAATTGTGGACCCCGGTCCATTCTTTTACATCTGAAATACAACCTACTGCAATCATTGTTCTCTTTTGTTTTCTGCAAGCAAACATCATTCTCCACACCATACGTTTAATCCTTTGTTTTCAGCA
The DNA here is from genome assembly GCF_022539505.1 of Lolium rigidum. Taxonomy (NCBI): domain Eukaryota; kingdom Viridiplantae; phylum Streptophyta; class Magnoliopsida; order Poales; family Poaceae; genus Lolium; species Lolium rigidum. Next base: position 61,790,000 of record NC_061510.1, on the reverse strand, counting down.
AGCCGGTGAGATTGACAACCTCACTGTTAAGTTGGGGCAAAGTATTTTGATTGTGTTGTGCAGGTTCCACGTTGGCGCCGGAATCCATGGTGTTGCGCCGTACTACACTCTTCACCGACAACCTTCACGTGGCCTTCATCTCCTACTGGTTCGATAACCTTGGTTTCTTACTGAGGGAAAACTCGCTGCTGTACTCATCATACCTTCCTCTTGGGGTTCCCAACGGACGTGTGCTTTACCGTCACAAGCATGCGCCATCCTCCAGGTGGCTGTCCTAACAGCGTTGTCGATGCTTTCTTCTCCTGACGAATATCCGGCACTGCAGACGAACGGAGTATCGCTTGGTCCAAATCCATGCTTGGTATCACAGTTTAAGCAGTAGTACAAAGTCATATCGGATGACTCAGAGTCATTGAATCCGACCGACATAGATGATATTGACTGTGGGGCGGATGGCGGGTAAGAGTTTGTCGACGCTGTCAAGCCAGCCGACAAATCAATTGACGATGACGCGGTCAATCCTGTAGTTGGTGAAGATGACTTCCTTGCCGATTTGGATACAAACGGCTCAGGTAGCCGAAGGATCCCTTCCATATTGATGTTGTAGTGGACACTTCCGAACGTCATGCCTAAGCCTCCTTGCAGGTCGGAAAAGGTCGAGCTAGACGATTCGTTATGCAGAGTAAACTCGAAGGACCAGAATCGAATCGAGTTCCCCGAGATTGGTGATGAAGAAGCCGGCGGAGACGTCGGTGGTGTTGACGAAGCTGCCGATGACATGATCGAACCTGCCGATGCTGGGTCTTGTGCCAACAGGGTTCCCACAGACGGCGCCAATTGTCGAGGGTACTCCCCGGCAATGCCCTACGTTTGGGGCTTAGGGTAGATGGAATCATGTAGGTTGACACGAGACATCGGTTATCAAGAAAGCGGGGAGAGCGATTTACCCAGGTTTGGGGCCCTCGATGAGGTAAAACCCTTACGTCCTGCCTGTCTGATCTTGATTACTGAAAATATCGGGTTACAATGGGGTGCCGAAGGTTTCGGCTATGATCTCGTCGAGAGGATAAGTTCTGCGATGACCTAGCTCTAGACTTGCGGCGGTTATGGCTACTATGATGGTGTCCCTCGACAGGCCTTCTCTTGGCCCTTATATTGGGAGCCAGGTCTCGAGAGGCCTGTTCGAGTATGGTTAGGTTACAAAAAGTTCTATGTCTAATATTTCCTTGCTTTCTTCGTCTTCTTGCCTTCCTTTCCAAGACTCCTTTCTTGGAATTAACGTATCGGCCCACCTTGGTCGATGGATATCCTTCATGGGCCCCTGGTTGGACCGTAAGAGGTAGCACAAGACTAGTTACCCGAAAGGTAATGCCCACATCACCATTTACTGAAATAACTCAAGTGTAATGTCAATATATGTGAACTAGGCCATGAGCTTTGATGTAGTAAAGATATTGGTTCAAGGTGTAATATCTAAATGGATTTGGTAGATGGGTATGATCATAAGATTTACTTTTGTAGAAGGAGTCATATTGAAAGGAATCATAGAATTAATTCTATAATGAACATACTCAAATCCACATATTTGAATTTGAATATTTATAAAGTGATTCAAATATTTTGGACAATGGTGCTTCTGGATGGAGTACTGAAAAACAAGTCTTATGCAATTTGACATAGTGTGATAACACTTATCAAAGTAGCACAAGATCACACATAACATTGGGTATAAACTAATGATATATTAAACTACTCAAATAACTCATTGAAAGTTGAATAGTTTGAACTAAGTGGGAAGGTTGAATGGCATGAATGATACCAGAATTTGGTTCGCGGAGCCTAATGGATAACATGAGTTCAACACATGTGATATGGGGTAGAGTATCTCCACCATACTAGTAAAAATCTAAAGTAGGACATGTCACACTTTATTTAAATAACTCAATTATTATTTCAATAATATAGACTAGGATAATATGTTTTGGAGAGATGTGATCATAGAACATCACGAATGTGTCTAAATGATATTTATAGTCGAAGAACGATATTACGGATCATAAAAAATACCGCGAAAACAAAGTGCGCTAAACTGACATGCAAAATGTCTAAAATAATCTACGTATTTTACTGATTCTAACGGTTTAAAGTTTGTCAAAAACGAACGTGTAGAACTCAAGATATAGATTTTACAATACGGGGTTAAATTTTAGTTGTGTCCGAACAAGTTGCTTGAATGAAAAACTTCCTACAAGAAAATTGTAGAGAATCTAATTACAAATTTAAAGAAAAAACCACTATTCTAAACGGAGATCTAGATCTAAAGATATAAAATTACGAAGATACGTATAACAGTCTATATAAAAAAGCGAGAATAGGACTATTACAGCGCGAGAGATGCGTCGAGTCGCGGTGGTGATCTCGTGCGTGAAGAAGATGACGACGCGGACGTACGCGTGTAGCACCGCGAGCTGCAGCGTGTTACGAAGGTGGGTCACGCGTTTTAGAGAGCAGCAGCGCTGCGCACGAAGATAGGGAGAGAGGCGCAACTGCGCTGGGGTGCGTCTGGAGAGCTCCCTGGGCGTGCTATTTATAGGGCTGGGTTGTTGCTGGCGGTGTGCGGGTTGGGTTGGGTGGGTGCGTGCGTGAGATGTGGGAGCTGGGCTGGGGGCGCTGCCGTGCGGTTGGGCCGCGGCAGGGAAGCTGGGTGGGCCGAATCGGCCAGGTGGGCCGCGGTGTGGGCGACCCCGTGCAACCTATAGTGCATTTTGACATACATGTCTATGTGGCTATAGTGCATTTTTAGGATTTAATGTTTTCTCAAATAAAATATTTTATAAGTTTCAAAACCTCCGAACAAAATAGAGTATTGTTACAAAATCTTTTGAAACTAAGGTTTATGAAAACTTCATTTTGGAAATTAATTTTAAATAACTTCAAAAAGTTTTAATTCTTTGTGAACTTTCAATCAATTTCAAACAATCAAGCATTAAATTTATTTTTATTTTACATTTCAAAATTTAGAAAATTTTGGGATGTGACACGAAATGTCCACTTGATCATTGTTGCTTCGTGAAGACTCATAATTGCTCCCTCATACACCACTATGAGAAAGCTTCATTTGAAGTATATCTTCACAAGTCCAGTATGACCGAATGGACGATCTTCAAGCATGATATCTTCGATATGCTAATCTTGAACTTCCCCTTCAACAACTTTGATGATATCCAAGCTTGATGCCATTCTCTCATGGGCTATATGAGATCATACCCTTGATGCATGCCCATGGCAAGATACCTAACCCACATAGACAACATAAATGGACATATATAGTGGGTTAGCTCATGAAGCATAATTGACAAGGCTTACCACCCACAAGGTAGATCACATGATCTAAAGTGGTACTATATTTATGCTTCTTGTGTTGACCAACTTGAATTCAATCTTCACTCTTAGTCTTGGTCAACCTTGTATATCTTCATGCTCTATCATAATATCTTGATCATTCATTGCTTAACACATAAGTTAGAGCATGGCTACCTTGAGTTCCACACAAGAACTCCATCTTCATTTCTTCTACTTTATCATATTGTATTCTTTTCTTCAAATCGATGATCTTGATGCCAATACCAAAGATATAACATTATATTCATGGCATCCACACTTGAATCCAACATATGGAATTCAAGAAATACCTATGAAATATTCCTTCATATGAACACAACCAAAATATTAGTCCATACAGGATTGTCATTAATTACCAAAAACACACTTAGGAGCAATGTACCCACATCCATCCATAAAAGGATGTCTTCAATTTTTCTAAATTTCAATGTATCTATGCACTTAATGAATACATCCAAATTTTTAGAACCTTATCTAATATACAGAAATTTCGAATGTAGCTTGGGTTACATGTAGGCCAGTTCTCCGAAAAAATTAAGTATGACATCTAAAAGTCCTAAAAATATCTATAAAAAATCGTTACAATGCCTAGAATATAATGTATTTTGAGCTGAAATCATGTAGTATTATCGAGTACATCATTATCTACATCTAGATTGTTTTGCAAAATATTTTAAAATATTAAAATGACATTTTCATTTTTTCCAAAAAACAGGCTACATGTAGCTCGGTCTATGAAACGCCACACTCATCTAATATATGGATATCATATTTCTCAAAATAACAATACAGAAAGCAGATACATGTGATACTCCAAGCAAACATTCTCTTTGATCCAAAGTGTACTACTTGTTCTCTCCGTGCCAAATTAATTGTCTCAAATTTATCTAGATTCATACATATTTTAACACCAAAATACGTCTAGATACATGCAAATCTAGACAAATCTAAGCCTACTAGTTTGGAAGGGGAATATTTTTTCATAGCCCGTAATGCACGGTAGTGACTATGATTTTCACTTATGGTATGCATACGAGATAAGTAAAATGACACATGGCATAAGAGTATTTTTCAAGGCAACAAATGCAACAATATTTGTATACATTCCCAATTCATACACTTCTGCATATGATTACTAGGTAGAGTTTTATGATGTTGACTGCACTTATAATTATGTGCATTATATTTTGGAATCGGAACACTACATGAGTACTTGCTTAGAGCATCTCCAGCCGCGTCCCACAAAGCGTCCCCCAAAGTGATTTGGGACGCGCCGGACCAAAAAACCGTTCCAGCCGCGTCCCCCAAAGCCCGTTTTTGTTCGGCACGCCCCGATACGGTGTCCGGCGCCCCGAGCCCGTCCCCATCCCACAGGGGACGCACCGGGGACGCCGGACACACCAAAAAGCGAGGCGGGGAGTGGCGGGGCCGACTTGTCAGTGGCACAATAAATTTTAACCTAACCGTCGCCTACCTCGCGACGGAAGTTATTGGCGCGCAGCGACGGTGCAGTTCCCGCAGAGCCGCAGCGACGCGTCCCGTCGCGCCTAGCTCTGCGTGCCGGCGTTAATGAGCGCCACCGCTCCTCCGCCTCCCTCCGGCCTATAAAAGGGCCGCCTCTCATCGTCCCTCTCACACACAAACCCTAGTGTCTCTCTCCCAAACCCTAGCCGCCACCATCTCAACAAGACTCGACGCTATGTCTGGTAGAGGCGGAGGCCGACCTCGCGGCCGTGGTCGTGGTCGTGGTCGTGGTCGTGGCCGCGGCCGAGCTGAACGCTCGCCGTCGCCTCCCACGCCGTCGGCTTCATCGTCGGAGATGGACGTGGAGCCGGACGTGATGTTCGAGTTCGTCCTCGTCCTCAAGGGCGACCCGCGCGGCATCCAGAGGCTGCCGGACTCCTTCGCCGACTACGTCGCCGGTGACGACCGCCCGTGCACGATGCATCTGCGGGAGGCTGCGTGCGGCTACTATCGGTGGATCGTCGACGTGATCTACGATGCTCGCGGCAAGATGTACCTCAACATCGGCTGGGAGAAGTTCGCGCGGCACCACAGCCTCGAAGCCGGCTTCATCCTCCTGTTCTCCTACTTCGGCGACAGGGACATGAGCGTCAAGGTCTTCGACGAGACGCGCTGCCGTCGGGACTACCACGGCGACAGCACCGACGAGGAGGACGACTGAGTGTTGTTTCTTCGCAGCGAACACGTGCACGGAAGTTTACGGATGTTCGCCTCATCGGTAGAACCAACAAGGGCACCATCCTCCCGCTGGATTTTCCAGTTTAGGTGACTGGGTGTGCCCTCGAGTGTTCTTTCTTAGCAGCGAACACGGGAAACCTTCGATGCACGGCCTAGTTAGGTTTAGTTTCTTTGCAAAATTTTATATTTGTGTCCACGACGGTTCAAACTATGTATTAGTTTGGGAAAACCATGTTCCAAACTGTGTCTTCGTGTAAACCACGTTCCCAATTATGTATTAGTTTGTGGAAATTGAAATAAAAATATCAAAAAATGTATTTTAAATGTTTGAGGGAGGCGTTTGGGGAACGCGGCTGGGGAGCGACGTCGCCCAAAGGCGGCACAAACAAAACACGTCCCTAAAACGCTCAATCCGACGCGCTTTGGGAGACGCGGCTGGAGATGCTCTTAGCTTATATATGACTACGAGAATATATTTGTTGTCCCGAAGGTTGCTGCACGCCTAATGGTTGACTGCATGCATGCTGTTAGTTGGGTCTTCGGACAAGTAGCTCTTCTAATGGCTACGTTCTGTTAATCCCTTGACCCAAAATGTTTGAATTGTACCCAATATCAGTTGCAGTTGGAAGACGAAACAACACGCTTTCGTTCGTTGAATCTAGCTCTGCCTGTACGTACGAGTCAATTTCTAATTGCAACTGTGAACAAATATGTAGAGCGTTAGGGCATCTCCAACGCGGCGACCCTCTCGCGCCTGCGCGTCTGGATGAGCTCAATCGGATAAAAAAGCGGTCCAACGCGCGGACCCATTCCAAAAACGGATGGCCACGGCGTCCGGAACGACAAAACCCGGTCCAAATCTGGGACGAGTTTGCGTGGCCGCGGACGTCGATTGCTGGTCGCTCGCGTCCGCCCCTTGTCCGCCTCTAGCCCGCGTGTCATAGAGAGATAGATTTTTTCTTCATTAAAGTTGCCATTACATTTTTTCTTAAATCTACTACTACTAGTCTAGCAACGTACGGGGCTGGCGGTCTCGCCGGCGACTCGCCGCCGTTTCGCCACCGAGGCCGTGGATTTCACTCGACGCGGGCGGCCTGTACGCGTGAGGATTCCACTTCAGCTTTTAGCAGCTGGTGGCTCGGCGGCGGCCCTCTTGCGGCGTTCCTCCGCGGCCTCCTTCCTCTTTTTCGCCCGCGCAGCTTGGGCGCGCTCGCGCTCCGCCTCCTGCGGCGTCACCATCCGCCTCCCGCACAGGTCGAGCTCCTGAAAGGCGGCGCGTTCCACAGCAGTCCGTGCCTCCAGTCGGGCGCGGCCCGCGGCCTGGGCCTCGTGGTTCTCCTCGCGACGGCGCATGCGCCTTGGCGGCCGCGCTCCACCGACTAATTTTTTTGTGTTTTTGATATAGAGTGCAAGACAGTAAATAAAGTAAAGCTAGCAACTAATTTTTTTGTGTTTTGATATAATGCGGCAAACAAAGTAGTAAATAAAATAAAGCAAGACAAAAACAAAGTAAAGAGGTTGGGAAGTGGAGACTCCCTTGCAGCGTGTCTTGATCTCCCCGGCAACGGCGCCAGAAAATATGCTTGATGGCGTGTAATTCACACGTTCGTTGGGAACCCCAAGAGGAAGGTATGATGCGCACAGCAGCAAGTTTTTCCTCAGAAAGAAACCAAGGTTTATCGAACCAGGAGGAGCCAAGAAGCACGTTGAAGGTTGATGGCGGCGGGATGTAGTGCAGCGCAACACCAGGGATTCCGGCGCCAACGTGGAACCTGCACAACACAACCAAAGTACTTTGCCCCAACGAAACAGTGAGGTTTTCAATCTCACCGGCTTGCTGTAACAAAGGATTAACCGTATTGTGTGGAAGATGATTGTTTGCAAGAAAACAGTAAAAACAAGTATTGCAACAGATTTGTATTTCAGTATTAACGAATGGACCGGGGTCCACAGCTCACTAGAGGTGTCTCTCCCATAAGATAAAAGCATGTTGGGTGAACAAATTACAGTCGGGCAATTGACAAATAGAGAGGGCATAACAATGCACATACATGTCATGATAAGTACAGTGAGATTTAATTGGGCATTACGACAAAGTACATAGACCGCCATCCAACCGCATCTATGCCTAAAAAGTCCACCTTCAGGTTATCATCCGAACCCCTTCCAGTATTAAGTTGCAAAGCAACGAGACAATTGCATTAAGTATGGTGCGTAATGTAATCAACAACTACATCCTCGGACATAGCATCAATGTTTTATCCCTAGTGGCAACAAGCACAACACAACCTTAGGGGTTTCGTCACTCCCCAGGTGTCAATGCAGGCATGAACCCACTATCGAGCATAAATACTCCCTCTTGGAGTTACTAGCATCAACTTGGCCAGAGCCTCTACTAATAACGGAGAGCATGCAAGATCATAAACAACACATAGGTAATAACTTGATAATTAACATAACATGGTATTGTCTATCCATCGGATCCCGACAAACACAACATATAGTATTACAGATAGATGATCTTGATCATGTTAGGCAGCTCACAAGATCTAACAATGAAGCACAATGAGGAGAAGACAACCATCTAGCTACTGCTATGGACCCATAGTTCAGGGGTGAACTACTCACTCATCACTCCGGAGGCGACCATGGCGGTGTAGAGTCCTCCGGAGATGAATCCCCTCTCCGGCAGGGTGCCGGAGGAGATCTCCAGAATCCCCCCGAGATGGGATTGGCGGCGGCGGCGTCTCTGGAAGGTTTTCCGTATCGTGGTTCTTCGCATCAGGGGTTCGCAACGGAGGCTTTAAGTAGGCGGAAGGGCAACGTGGGGGGCCACACGAGGGCCACACACCACAGGTCGGCGCGGCCAAGACCTAGGCCGCGCCGCCCTATGGTGGCGGCCCCTCGTGGCCCCACTTCGACTCCTCTTCGGTCTTCCGGAAGCTTCGTGGCAAAATAGGACCCTGGGTGTTGATTTCGTCCAATTCCGAGAATATTTCGTTACTAGGATTTCCGAAACCAAAAACAGCAGAAAACAAGAATCGGCTCTTCGGCATCTTGTTAATAGGTTAGTTCCAGAAAATGCACGAATATGACATAAAGTGTGCATAAAACATGTAGGTATCATCAATAATATGGCATGGAACATAAGAAATTATCGATACGTCGGAGACGTATCACACTCTAAGGTTATTTAAATATGAAGAATATGTGGAGCTTGTTAACTCCGGCATTGAGGGTTCGTGTAATCCTACACAGTTAGTGGTGTTCATCATCCAACAAGAGAGTGTAGAGTCTAGCATCTATTTATTTATTCTGTTATGTGATCAAAGTTGAGAGTGTCCACTAGTGAAAGTATGATCCCTAGGCCTTGTTCCTAAATATCGCTATCGCTGCTTGTTTACTATTTTACCGCATCTCTATCGTCCGCAATATTACCACCATCAATCGCACGCCAGGCAAGCACTTTTCTGGCGCCGTTACTACTGCTCATACTTATTCATACCACCTGTATTTCACTATCTCTTCGCCGAACTAGTGCACCTATTAGATGTGTTGGGGACACAAGAGACTTCTTGCTTTGTGGTTGCAGGGTTGCATGAGAGGGATATCTTTGACCTCTTCCTCCCTGAGTTCGATAAACCTTGGGTGATCCACTTAAGGGAAACTTGCTGCTGTTCTACAAACCTCTGCTCTTGGAGGCCCAACACTTTCTACAAGAATAGAAGCACCCGTAGACATCAGCGTGCTGTTCGAGTTCGTCCTCGTCCTCAAGGGCGACCCACGCGGCATCCAGAGGCTGCCGGACTCCTTCGCCGAGTACGTCGCCGGCGACGACCGCCCACGCACGATGCATCTGCGGGAGGCTTCGTGCGGCTACTACCGGTGGATCGTCGACGTGATCTACGACACACGCGGAAAGATGTACCTCCACATCGACTGGGAGAAGTTCGCGCGCCACCACAGCCTCGAAGCCGGCTTCATCCTCATGTTCCCCTACTTTGGCGACATGGACATGAGCGTGAAGGTCTTCGACGAGACGCGCTGCCGCCGCGACTACCACGGCGACAACACCGACGAGGAGGACGACTGATGATGAAGAGTGTTGTTTCTTCGCAGCGAATACGTGCACAGAAGTTTCTGGATGTTCGTCTCATCGGTAGAACCAACAAGGGCACCATCTCCCGCTGGATTTTCCAGTTTGGGTGACTGGGTGTGGCCTCGAGTGTTCTTTCTTAGCAGCGAACACAGGAAACCTTCGATGCACGGCCTAGTTAGGTTTAGTTTTTTTGCAAAATTTTATATTTGTGTCCATCATGGTTCAAACTATGTATTAGTTTGTGGAAAACCATGTTCCAAATTGTGTCTTTCTGTAAACCACGTTCTTATGTATTAGTTTGTGGAAATTGAAATAAAAATGCCAAAAAGAAGTATTTTTAATGTTTGGGGCCGGCGTTTGGGGGACGCGGCTGGGGGGCGACGTCCCCCAAACGCGGCACGAACGAAACACGTCCCCAAACGCTCCATCCGGCACGATTTGGAAGACGCTTTGGGGGACGCGACTGGAGATGCTCTTAGTCAAGTGGGCTTTGGCTGATGCCTTCCTTAAAAATCACAAATTTTGTACAGAAAGTGGGCTTGTCTATGTCTACGTGCATGATAAAGCTGGCGATGGTGTCTTCATGGGAGCATCCTCCGTGGTGTTTAATGGAGACTATGGAGTCACAAACCTGGAATTGCATCAAGGCAGTTTGCAGCATCAAAGGCCCGGGGAAAGGAGCATATATGGTCACATAGTTGAGAGCATTTCGAGAAGGAGGTGTTTCAGAGTGTAGCCATGTTTGGTTTGAGCCTCCACCCACGGGTGTCTGTATCGGAGCAATAAAGGGGCGGTGAATTCATAAATAAAAGAGTTCAACCTAAGGTTGGGTGGTTAGGAGGGTGGTTGTACCCCCAGCCCACCAGAGTTCAAACCTCAGGTTTGACATCTGTGTGTCTCATAAAGGCGGAATATTCATTAAGTGGGAGGCGACGTTCCCGTCGACAGCGAGGCGCCTGTGCGTTCATAGGGGTAAGTGTATGCACGTGTATGTGAGCGTCTGCGTTTGTACTGTGTTTCTAAAAAAAGAATTCATAAATAAAAATAATCGAACAGTAAATTACCGGGATTTTTGAGATTTCACGAAAACCCTAAATACCGATGCCCTCAGGTAAAAATGTTTGCCCGAGAAAAAAAAACCTCGGTATATAGACACATTTCAGTGTATAGGCTCGCTCATTTTGAAAAGAAAGTTGGGACAACTAACGTGGACGTAGAAAGTACTATGCTTGAGATTCTCAAAACAATAGTGCTATTATTGAAATCACTATGGGATTTGAAATCCAAATTTCATAGGAGAATCACGTATGTAAACAACTAAAATTATGTAATTGTAAAATGTATGAATTTTGTAGTATGCACCAACATGCAATCCTCAAAAAACAATTGTGACTGTATATGTACGATGCTAACGTGTACGGTGCACACTTTTTTTATTCGATAAAACTATTACCAGGAAACGAGAGACATATCGTCCAATATAAATTAATGACCATGACGGCGATGACGCCATGACGGTGCAGCGTCGCGTGGAGAGACCTCGGCCTGGGCGGGCGCGCTCTAGCCGGACAGGAAGTCCTGCGTCTTGACGCTCTGCAAATTCGGCCCCGACGTCGGGTGCGGCAGTATGGACCCGCCGCTGAGCGGGCCGGCCTGCCACACCATGTTCTGCGTCGTGGAGTTCCCCGGCAGCGCCACCGTGGTGTAGATCGTGTACGCGCCGCCCGCGTACTCGGCGGTGGCCGGCACCGGCACATCGAACTTGAGGGTGCCGTTGGTCAGGCTAGGGGACGTGCTCTCCAGGACGGTGGTAAGCACGGACACGGCGCCGCTGCCGTCCTGCAAGGCGACGAAGACGTTGCTGCCGGGCATGCCGGCGCCGGTGGGGTTGATGCCCCAGGCCACCCAACCGCCGCTGGTTGACGGCGCACGGAAAGCGAGCTCAGCCGTGCCGTTCGCCGCGCGTGGTAGGTCCAGTACAAGCTCGCCCCGAGCACGGGGAGCGTGTTGCACCGCTCGAACGACCGGCCCGCCGGGAACGTCGCATTCGCGCAGTCTTGCGCCGTCGTGCCGGACGCGAGCAGCAGCGCGGTGGTTGCTACGAGGAGGAGCGCCACCGTGTGGCCTGGCTGCGCCATGGTGCTAGCTAGACCGCACGCACGTAACTTGCTCGTGTCGATCGCGTTGCTTCGACTCGGCTCCGAGCTAGGCAGCTGGAGATGCAAATGCAATGTCTGCTTGAGGCGTGAATGGTACAGAGAGGCTAGGTATTTGTAATACCGAGACGTGGCAATTTGAGGTATCTACGGCCGGTCGGAAGCTTCATAGATTGTGACTGCAGAGCTTGACGAAATCTGCAATCTCGAGCTCTTGGTAACATCACAAATACAGATAATATTCACCGCCGCCATACGTGTTCGACCCTAGCTACTTCACATATATCAGGAAGAACCCTTGAACAAGTGATCCTCACTGAATCACACTTCTAGAAGGAAATGGCTGACTTAGCTTCGTCTTAACCGAGTAAACCCCCGGAGCTAACTAAGTATCTGGGCTCCGTGTTGACATTATGCAAGATGAGAGATGTCGAGAACTCGAGATGATCACCGCGTACGTGTTCTCTACCGTACCGAACGCACGTCCGTTTCAACGAACACATTTGGTCGTAGGCTGAACGATCGATGTCGCAGTCACCTGAAGAATTTTACACGTTCCCGTGAACACATTTGCAACTGCTGCACACGCACGCAGCTGCGTGGACAAAAATCTGAACAGTGTACCTAATCACGTACGTCCATCGGTCCACGCCGTAGCAGGCCATTCGTTGGGCTACTGCCACCTGCCCGCAACGGTAATATCTTTTCAGTATTTTTTTCCTTTTGCAGATGACCCGAAGTTCTATATTAATCAAACATCAATGTCATAAGAAAAACCCTGGTAGAAAATACAATCCTGTCCATGGGGAACTGTTCATCTTCTCCATTCCACACATGTCTCGATGGCACACCTATGTTGCCACCTCTGGAATTCCGCACCAATGTCGAAAACTCTTGGACAGGAAAGTAGTATTCACACGGCAGCCCCTGCGATCCTGCGAGGCGACGAAGATTTTCGGGCCGCGGCGGGACAGGAAACGAGTGCGGGCGGGAAACCGGAGCCGCCGTGGGTGGGAACCAACCGGAAGCGCGGGAATCATCTACGGAGCGCGCGAAGCCGGCGACGGCCATTAGCGTCCCATCGCCACTAGAGGCAGCGCGTCATCGTTAACAATGGACGAGGAAGGACACTTTGGGTCGAGGCCGCTGGACGCACCACCCAACCAAAATGGACAGACACCCCAAACTGTTCATGGGCCGGCCCAAACATACAAAAACATACCGTTTGGATCGTCGATTTGGGTCAACCTGCTGGAGATGCCCTAACATCTGCAGCAAATGGTTTCTTCCTCGTCTACATCTCGCTGTCGAGACTATGCTTTGATGCCATGGGGTCGTTGCATTGCCTTCGGTCTCAAGACTTGGCTTTTCCATGGGGCCGGCCGGATGCTTTGATTCATACATGCAGGAACGGGGAGCCAAAGCTCAAAGTTGACACTTGACAGGTGATATCAACATATCTTATCGCCCCCCCTTGCTGCGTGTAGCAATGCTTGATGCTTCGATCCAGGCTAGCTACGCTACTCGGTATGAGAAAGTAGTACAGTATGTGTTTCTTACGCTCAGTTGCGATAAAGGTGGCGGCTGCTCGCAATATTTAGAACACGAGGAATGATTCCTCCGTCACGGGATTGCGCATCCTTCGATCTGGCCTCCGACGTGCGCGCGTGCCGCGATTTTGGATGGAGACGCGCGACGGAGAAAAACTAGCGGATCGAATCCATGGGCCGTGCCGGGCCAGCTGTCGACTGAAGTGGGCTTTGCCTGAGGCCTAGAAAAAATTAGATATAATTATAGTGGATTTATTACTACTACTTCAGCCAATCCAAACTATATTTAAAAGTCATCCAATAAAGAGAGCAAGGCCGCTTTGTTTGATGTATTTGTGTTGACTAAAAGCTAAAATGTAGATTAATATGGAACACAATTTTAGTCTAAAATATAGACTAAATTGAAGGGGGGGGGGGGGGAGTATGTTCTAAGACATTGTGATATGGCATGTTGTGTTTGGGCTTTGATAGAGACAGAACCGGCAGCGTGACAATGATATTCTCGATCTTGAGACGACGAAGGAAGATGATCTGACAAAGATGTTGGGTACACTTTGGGCGATATGCAAACGGAAAGCAATCCACCAAGAGGCGTACCAAAGTTCGATGGCCACTGTCTTTTTCGTGAAGAGGTTTTGAAAGATCTTGAGACAAGTATATAACCAGACGTTGTGGCACCTCCGAGAAGTTCAAGGAGAACACGATCATCGGTGTGGATAGCATCGCCTTAAGAGAAGGCGAAGCTCAATGTTGACGCCTTCTCTTTCAAATTATTCAAATTCCTCTCGCTCCATTAGTGGTGAATTGAATTGGAAACACCCTTCTGAAGTCATCAGGCTAGCCCCCCGTGAATGAAAAAGTAGTGGGGGCCCTTGCCCGCCTGTTCCCGGTAAATAGGAATTATATATCTTGTTGTGTTAGCCTTGGACTTAGCTATCATAGAATAGAAATGTATCTAACCGTTAAAAAGATATTTCTAAATGTTAATGTGCGATCAACCTTCTAGTCAAATCCTTTTTAGTAGAAGGGAGCTTGCCTTCTATTTCTAAATGTTACTTAGCTGATGCCTGATGGGACTTAAACATACACTGGACCAATGACCAGTCAATCATCATATATAGCACTTAAACATACACTAGTAATAGATAGAAAAATCAAAACATACATGATACCTTGCGCAGTGTTGGTCCTTCTTTAGACTTCTACGTATAACCTTATTTTTCTATCATTGCATTGAACCGGCGAGACCTAAAGCTCTATATTTTCTAGTATTTATAAAGTTTGGAGTTTGTGGTGAGTTCACTTTTCAATTAGTATCTATAATATCTATAAAGTTCATCTCCACTAAAAATCATTTAATGTTTGCAAGCTCAAACCTAGTGCATCCACGTCACTCCATTTATTCATATCCGTCTGATTGAAATCTGATGATCACCACTAACTCATTTCTCTACGTGCAACCCTCCCACCTCAGGAGCCCCTCCACGTCATACCCCACAGTATTGTTTTTTGTATGGTTGAGTAAATGACTTTAGCAACTCAAGTTCTAGAAGCGTCACAGACATGTACGTGAGGCGATGAGTGAATGGCTAATCTCTTGCCCTTCCACTAGGACCGTTCATCTTCACTGCCTTATATATATGCCACGGTGAATGGCAGTCTTCTCTCCATATTCTTGATCAACTTCTTTGTTTCCCAGTGAAAAGCTACATTCGCTCCCCGAATATATCTCCAACTCTCCTAGGTTATTCCCGTCTCTTGATCTTGTTGTCTAACAAGTCTGAACAATGATTAATGTTTTCCTCTGCTCTTCTGCCTATTCTTGTGTGTGTGTGCACGCGCTCTATTTATTTTCAGGTGTTTACCATCTATTAGCTGCAGCATGGCGTTATGCTGGACCAAATTTCAGCGTTCTTGGAACTATATACATCAGGACATGTGAGTTCACCTCAGCTTTTCGACAGTTGATACTTTGGATAGCACTGTGTTGAACTACATATATAATAATTTCACAACGGGTGGGTAAGTATTTGTTGAAATCGATATTTTTTCCGTTAATACACTACAGTGTACCCTGCTATCTTAGTTTATTTCATCTCCATACTAAGATGGTTTTCGGTGCTCTTTTATATAACTACTATATTAAAATGTAACACACATCTTTTTTTCCATAATTTTGAGTTTTATTTTGGATTAACGCTGAGCTCACACATATGAGTTTTTAATGTTTTGATTTCTGCTGGGTATTCTCCGTGTGCAATTTTGTTACCCTCTACGAATTATTGTGAGGCTCAGAGTTCACGTGCAGCTGACACGTGCGAAATTTTCCTTCCTGAGCCTCCGTTCGCGAGCTTCTTGGGTGCCTTGGTTGTGTGTGTACTGTGTAGTGGCGGTGCCGTGTGGGCTTCTTCATGTTAATTCATTTTAATTAGTCGGTGCAGATATTTTTTGTGAAAGATGCAAAAAAGATTATCAAGCATTATGGATCAAGATTCGGTAACAATTTAGGTGTTTATGTGGTAAGTTGAGGTAATCATTCGATAGTTCATACCTTAATTTACCTATTTTTTCTTAAAACATAAATTCCCTTGTGGATACTTGGATGTATATAGACGATGCAAACCACAAAAACGTTGATACAATTCCTTCAAAATTATTTCACCAAACATTCCGTAGCAAAATGCGGGGAATCATCTTGTTATATAATATAGATGGGATCAACAACTTCAATAAACAATCACAACTATTCATACATGTGTACATTGAGTTTGCGCTCTCTCATCAATACTCTATAATATTGTGTGGGACCAACATCCTACAAAAGGTTTAAATAAACGACTACAACCATCAACGAACATCGACCATCTAATGTAAAACATATATAATAAACAATACACATTGTTGTAATTATACGTAGGACCAATAGTTTTTGTAAAACGACACACAAATCTATAATATCTATAAAGTTCATCTCCACTAAAAATCATTTAATGTTTGCAAGCTCAAACCTGGTGCATCCACGTCACTCCATTTATTCATATCTGTCTGATTGAAATATGATGATCACCACTAACTCATTTCTCTACGTGCAACATTCCCACCTCAGGAGCCCCTCCACGTCATACCCCACAGTATTGTGTTTTGTATGGTTGAGTAAATGATTTTAGCAACTCAAGTTCTGGAAGTGTCACAGACATGTACGTGAGGCGATGAGTGAATGGCTAATCTCTTGCCCTTCCACTAGGACCGTTCATCTTCACTGCCTTATATATATGCCACGGTGAATGGCAGTCTTCTCTCCATATTCTTGATCAACTTCTTTATTTCCCAGTGAAAAGCTACATTCGCTCCCCGAATCTATCTCCAACTCTCCTAGGTTATTCCCGTCTCTTGATCTTGCTGTCTAACAAGTCTGAACAATGATTAATGTTTTCCTCTGCTCTTCTGCCTATTCTTCTGTGTGTGCGCACGCGCTCTATTTATTTTCAGGTGTTTACCATCTATCTGCTGCAGCATGGCGTTATGCTGGACCAAATTTCAGCGTTCTTGGAACTATATACATCAGGACATGTGAGTTCACCTCAGCTTTTCGACAGTTGATACTTTGGATAGCACTGTGT
This sequence comes from Lolium rigidum, assembly GCF_022539505.1. NCBI lineage: Eukaryota > Viridiplantae > Streptophyta > Magnoliopsida > Poales > Poaceae > Lolium > Lolium rigidum. The sequence continues at coordinate 61,772,971 of NC_061510.1, read as the reverse complement.
TGAACTACATATATAATAATTTCACAACGGGTGGGTAAGTATTTGTTGAAATCGATATTTTTTCCGTTAATACACTACAGACTACCCCGCTATCTTAGTTTATTTCATCTCCATACTAAGATGGTTTTCAGTGCTCTTTTATATAACTACTATATTAAAATGTAACACACATCTTTTTTCCCATAATTTCGAGTTTTATTTTGGATTAACGCTGAGCTCACACATATGCATTTTCAATGTTTTGATTTCTGCTGGGTATTCTCTGTGTGCAATTTTGTTACCCTCTACGAATTATTGTGAGGCTCAGAGTTCACGTGCAGCTGACACGTGCGAAATTTTCCTTCATGAGCCTCCGTTCGCGAGCTTCTTGGGTGCCTTGGTTGTGTGTGTACTGTGTAGTGGCGGTGCCGTGTGGGCTTCTTCATGTTAATTCATTTTAATTAGTCGGTGCAGATATTTTTTGTGAAAGATGCAAAAAAGATTATCAAGCATTATGGATCAAGATTCGGTAACAATTTAGGTGTTTATGTGGTAAGTTGAGGGAATCATTCGATAGTTCATACCTTGATTTACCTATTTTTTTCTTAAAACATAAATTCTCTTGTGGATACTTGGATGTATATAGATGATGCAAACCACAAAAACGTTGATACAATTCCTTCAAAATTATTTCACCAAACATTCCGTAGCAAAATGCGGGGAATCATCTTGTTATATAATATAGATGGGATCAACAACTTCAATAAACAATCACAACTATTCATACATGTGTACATTGAGTTTGCGCTCTCTCATCAATACTCTATAATATTGTGTGGGACCAACATCTTACAAAAGGTTTAAATAAACAACTACAACCATCAACGAACATCGACCATCTAATGTAAAACATATATAATAAACAATACACATTGTTGTAATTATGTAGGACCAATAGTTTTTGTAAAACGACACACAAATCTATAATATCTATAAAGTTCATCTCCACTAAAAATCATTTAATGTTTGCAAGCTCAAACCTGGTGCATCCACGTCACTCCATTTATTCATATCCGTCTGATTGAAATCTGATGATCACCACTAACTCATTTCTCTACGTGCAACCCTCCCACCTCAGGAGCCCCTCCACGTCATACCCCACAGTATTGTTTTTTGTATGGTTGAGTAAATGGCTTTAGCAACTCAAGTTCTGGAAGCGTCACAGACATGTACGTGAGGCGATGAGTGAATGGCTAATCTCTTGCCCTTCCACTAGGACCGTTCATCTTCACTGCCTTATATATATGCCACGGTGAATGGCAATCTTCTCTCCATATTCTTGATCAACTTCTTTGTTTCCCAGTGAAAAGCTACATTCGCTCCCCAAATCTATCTCCAACTCTCCTAGGTTATTCCCGTCTCTTGATCTTGCTGTCTAACAAGTCTGAACAATGATTAATGTTTTCCTCTGCTCTTCTGCCTATTCTTGTGTGTGTGTGCACGCGCTCTATTTATTTTCAGGTGTTTACCATCTATCTGCTGCAGCATGGCGTTATGCTGGACCAAATTTCAGCGTTCTTGGAACTATATACATCAGGACATGTGAGTTCACCTCAGCTTTTCGTGGCACTGTCAAAACCTCTGGGTGCCAACCATGATGATGATGCATCCCCACCGGATACCAGAGAATAAAGGAAAACCTAAAGAAGAAACTTTAATTTATTATGTCTCTTGCTGATATGTGGATGATGAGAATAGAGACAACAAATTTGGAGGGTATTGATGTAACTTTAAGTTTTATTATGGATTTTTAAGTTAATTTTTGCTTCCGTTTTTTCTATGAGACGGGTATTTTGTTTGAACCCCTAGCCCCCCAAATTCCTTTTTTGGAAACAAAGAAGATAGATGAGATTACTTGCCAAGCATATTTTAACCAAATCCAACTTAGTTGAATGGGCAACAATTACCCCTCCACCCAGCTGCTCTTTTAAGAATTTTGTCTACAATTAGTGTAATATCCCAGGTAATGGGGTTACAAAAATAGAGGAAACAGATGTGTGCATTGCATTCATGCATAGAAAATCTGGGGAATTTTTGCGCTTTAAAGTAAAACAACCATAGTAACTGAAGTTTCCCTTGACCTTGGTGGAATTGAAGTAGCTCATCAAGTCAAGCGCTATAAACCTCAATGTGACTTTGTTAAAAACCTTGTTTTGGGTAGAGATGATTTGATCTAAAGGGTTAGATCAAATGGAACTAAAATCAACACAACAACACTTTACCCAATGATCAATTGCTTGATCTTATAAAAGATCATAACATGGTATTCCTTGCCATAACATAAGAACATCTATTCAATTGGAAATCAAGTAACAATAATGGAGAACCCATTCTTCACTTATCTTTTCCATGTCTTAAACTAACCCATGTTCTTACCATGAACCTCATGGTAATTCTTGAACTAAATTCTTGAACTTAACACCAACAAAAGTTGATCATTAAACCCTAGAGATGGGAGAGGTATATAATCATTAAAGAGATAAGAAGCACACTCTAAATTATTAACACTTAAAAATTAAGCAACTACCTTGAGGTACAATTGAATTCACTTTAAAACTAAATACCAAATATAGCAAAACACAAGGACCTAAGTGCATAAAAGCCACACCTTCTAATTTCAATCATAACTTATTAAATATGTGGAATATCACAAAACTAAATTCGTTTACATTACGAATTATAGTTCAAACTATTTGAATAAAATAAACTATGAGTATTTTGAAACTCATATGATCATGCCTCGGTGAAATCAAGCATCACCATTCAAAATTGGGGTATAATCCTTATCTTTGACATTTTGATCCCAATAATAATATAAATACAATCACATATGATATAGTGACTCAACCACAAGCTTAAAATCATTCACAAGATATTTAGTAACAATAGCCACTTGGCTATCCAAAAATAAATCACATGAGAGGATAATCTCAATGCCACATAGGATGAAAATATCTACATAGCTTGAATCCTAAGCTATGCCACCTCATGCTTAAAGGATTGCTATGGATGAGAGCATGACAACCAAGCACCTTACTCATCAAATGAAAGCAAGAGTCATCCACCCATGTGTCATGTTACTAGAGCATGCCCAAGCCTATAAAAGGAGCCTCACACTTCATCCATTTCATCATCTTGCACCTTGATGCAAGAAGACCAACACATTGAGCCACTCCATAAAATAGTTAGGATCAAGATGAAGCAGCTAGGAGGTGGAGGCATGCCACAAGATGCAGGTTTACCAGAATTCCTGAAGAACAAGCTACTGAAGATAGCAAGGTAGAATTCTTAGGCAAACAATATATTTAGATAATCACATCATCATTCCTTGAGTAGAACCCTAGAATAATCCATTCCAAAATAAGAATTGGGAGTAGAAGATAAACATTAAGAATAAGTTGCTCATGATGATGCCATGACCATGCTTTGGGGAAATAGAAGAATAAGCCATAAGATAAACCCTATATTTAAGGTAGTGTGAGAAACCATTCATCCTTATAACCAAAGTTAACTATAAAAAGAACCATAAACATTTTAGTTACTCTAAATGATAAATTAAGGATAATAAAAGAAGTATATTGGTAGAAGATAAAACCAATTCTCAGATCCTTAGTAACTAAAGAAGCACATGAAATATTAAGCAAGTAACCATTTTTATCATGCATTGGGGAGAGTAAACCTAGTCAGTGCAATATGGTATCATCTCATATCTACAACCTAGAATTATATCTCAACTCTAGTTTGTGTATCACTTAAGTGATTATAACTAAGAAACCTAAACCATATTTGAGATCCAACCCATGTGTCATTAGGTAAATAGCATTTGAACTCTAATGGTTCATTAATTAAATCCTATGCTTCAATTAAAACATAAGAGCCACCTAATGCTAAGTCCTATAATTAAACCATATGTGTAGTGATCAACCCATTATCTTTGTAACAAGATAAACCATGATGGAAACAATAACTACTTAGATACTTTCAAATATAATGATAGTATTAACCTTAATAAGGGGGTTATGATAGAAACTATAAAACCCTAATACAATTGAGCTCACATAAAATCATGTGCAATTGACCAATTCCTCCAATATGAAGCCAAGTCCTAATAAATAACTTCCTAAACATTTGGAATAAGAATCATCAACTCTAATTATCCAACAGGGAGTTATATTACAAATGAGAAAGAAAATTAAAATGAATACCTAAATTCTTGTCTAATTAAAAATTGCAACAAGGCTCACATATATTCATGTTTATTCAAAAACATCACAGTAATACAATGATCCTTGTATTAGAGCTCATGAAAACCAAATTGTTAAAAACCTGCAAAACAGAAAAGAATTCAAATTTGAATTAAAACCAGAATTGAAAACAAGAAATAAAAACAGAAAAAGAAAAGGAGAGGAAAAAGACTTACCTGGACCTTACCTGGCCGTGTAGCCCACCAAACGGCCCAGCAGCCCCAGCCCAGCACAGCCCATCGCGGCCCAGCTACCGTTTCGCGTGGATAAAGACGAGGAGACGTCGTCGTCTTCGTCTTCGTCACTGGACGCGCGGGAGCTCGCCACCGCGACGCCAACGCCACGTCCCGCGGTCGCCGCCGCTGTTGCTGACCGCCAGCACACGCCGGAGCACTCCGTAAAGGCGTAGAGAACCTCCAATTCCCTCTCTTCGCCCAATTCCTTCCCAAACCGAAACCCTAACACGCTCGGACCCCGACTATCGCCATCGATTGGGGAAGCCCCGAGCCTCGCCGTGCCCACCGTTGGGACCGCCGTCCTCGACATGGTCACCGTACGCGAGGAATCGAGCTGACGCGCCTCCCATCGACCGCGCCAGGTCGTCTTCTCCGACGCCGGCATCGAGCAATCCCGGCGACTGCGACCTCCTCTCGCCTCGCCACCAAGCTCATCGTGCTCCCGGTGAGCTCACCGAACCTCGAGGAGTACTTGGCTCGTTCGATTGCATGCCGTAGCACCGCCGCGTCGTTAGCCCGTGAGCACTGCCGCCGCCCCTCGCCGCCGTGCATGCTCCGGTGACCTATTTGGAGCGGCGCCACCACCATCGTGTTCGCCTCGTTGTCCTCTTTCCGACGCACATCCATACGGCCCCGCGGAACCCCCGTATCGCCGGTGACGTCCACCACCGGCCGCCGGCGAGCACATGGTTGCCACATCGGCACCACGTGGCAGCTGACATGGCTAAGGCCCACCGGTCGGTGTCTATGTGTAGACTAGCCCGGGTGTGTTTAACCATTTCATTTCAAATTCAAATTCCATTAATATCTGAAACTTTGCAAATTTGTAGGAAATTCATATGAACTTAGAAAAATGTAAATAAGATATCAAAATTCTTATAAAAGAAAATCCTATCCAATAAAAATATAATATGAAATTTTTATTTTAAACAAAATCTAATTACTTAAATACCTATTAATTAAGTCTTTTATTTTAATTCAAAATTCAATTAAAATTCAATAATTAAGAAAAGTTCTGAAATAAATAAAAACCAGTAAACAAATAAAGAAAACCTGAAAACTAAATTTTCTTTATTTGTTATTAAATCCTTATTAGAGGGATTTAAACCCTAATTAACAATTATCTTAATTATTGATTCTTTAAAAATAATAAAATGCCATAGTCCAATATTATTTTCAATTCAAAGCTTTTTAACAACTTCAACTCCATAATCAAATGGTTACATAAAGAATTGCATCACAATTAGGAAAACCTAGTTCCATATTGAATAAAGAACACAACCTCATAATTTTATGTGGAATTATAAAACCCTAATTCATTAGGAACCCTAGCTCCACTAATCCATTTGAACCCTAATTTTCCACTAACCTAAACCCTAGGTTATACCATGTGATCATCCTATTTTCTTTTAAATCATAGAACCATTTAGAACCTAGATACTTGTCATAGCCACATAAAATGTAGAAGACCTATCACTAATATATGGGTACCCCATGTGTTCATCTTCATCAGACCTAGACAATCAAGTAGGGTCAGCCAGGTGTAAACCCTAGATCCTATTACCTAGGATTTCATCCTTAATTAACCTTGACTAGCATCACACCATTGTGATGAACCCTAACAACAACTATGCCAAATATTGTGCATTACCTAACCATATTCCACTAAACCCTATTAATACTAGACACTTCTGAACCATAGTATCCAGGAGTCAACTATACACTATTTAAGTGGATTCCATAATAAAGACTAGACCACCTCAACCCTAATTGTTACACTTCTTATAATTAAGAAGCATGTTCTTCAAAAGTTATTATTTTGAAGAAGATATGAAGTAGCCAACAACCCTGCCTAATAGGATTTATAAACCCTAGCTATATATCACCAATAAGATATAACAAACTTTGATAGCACCTATGTATAACCAGTTGCTTAAGATGCTTAGGCTTAAGTCAACATTACAGGCCCTAGGTGTCGATGAATCCAATCTTGTTTGGATCCATCTACCACTTACTCCAGAAACTAGATGAAACCATAGACAACCATAGAACCCCACCAACCTAATTATCATACTTGTTCTTTATCAAAGAACATGTTCTTCAAAAGTTATTCTTTTAAAGTATATAATAATCAACCATTAACCATGCCATATAGTACTAAAACTGACAACTTGTTCTTTACTTGTTAACATTATGCCAATTATCATTCTTTGTGTGCTCAATTGATTATTATGCTTTATTATCTACCTGTTTATAATACCAAGTAATCACACCTAAATAAGAACCTTGTATGTGAATCACTCTAAAAGTGCAACACACCCTGAACCAATCATTACAACTCACTGATCCTAAATCATCGGGGTTAGGTCACGCTTAGAGCGATTGCATCTCATACTTATGCATTGTTGCATCCTTGCCAATCTTTTAAACATCGTCCTTACCGAGCGATGATGATATTTCAGAATTTGGAGTTATTGCGTATCGAAGACCTTGCCTGCATAATCTTGCAGTCAAGAAAGGCAAGTTCATCACTTGCTCATGTCATTTGAGTATTTCTATCAAATTACTTGCAAAGTATTATGGTTATCACTATTGCATAAAAACCAAAACCACTACTTTCATAACTATGAATATGACTATGTGGTGGGCAATGGAACCATGGATTGTGTTGATATGGTGGAGGTTCCATTGCAAGGGTTAATATCCATCTAGTATTAAACAACAAATGTCACCAGTGATTCTTGTGCCGTAATACCCGTGTTAACCATAAGATCCGGAGTGGGACGGAGTAGTCAAAAGTGTTTCCACCTCTCGTACATCAACGGATGCGCTTACCGTAGACACTTGACCCAGGTTGGGCAAGCGGTGGGGTGGGGATCCCATTCTAATTCCCCACGGTAAGTGGTCTATGATGGGTTGCAGCTACCGGCGAAGGAGTTTGGTTAACGAGTCCCAAACCGTTGTCGTGGTCGGGGTCCATCCTTAATTGGTATAAGAGGACCGACGAGGACCCAGGGTCGGGGTATGCAACAAAGGGTGGGTGTGCGAGGTAGCGGAGGAACATGATTGGCTAGACCTTATACCGGGCCTCACACCATAGGAAGTGTGGACGAGAACATGACTCGGTTGGCACCAAGGTTAAGATCTCTTATGGGTAAAGCAACACACCTCTGCAGAGTGTAAAGAACCGTGACCTGTCACTCCCTGTTCCGGGATATGGAAGCTGCGAACGCGGCCGGAAAGGAGCTCCATGAAGTTCTAGTAAACCGGTGAAGGCTGACGGACATAGTTCTTCCGAATAAAAGCAACCTCTTGAAGAAATGGTTATGAAAACCTGCATTGGTATTAGACTTTCCGGTCTAATGCCGTAGCTAGTGCATTAAACACCTCTTTCCTATAATGAACTTGTTGAGTACGCTCGTACTCATCCCACTCTTAAATCCCCTGCTTAGATATGGAGGCATCGAAGGAGGAGCTACAGTGCAACTCGAAGACCGAGGAGTCAACAACTACTTCAAGAGACAGGACCCTGTCAGATGAGTCAGATACCACATCCAACAAGGAGGAAACCTAGTTTAGCCATAGAAGGGAACTAGCTTCCTAAAACTAGCTCCTATTTAGCTAGAGTCTATTCTTAGCCTCTGTAGTTAGTGAAATACTCTTCCAATAGAGTTCGTGATAGGATTAGACTACGAGTCGTTCTTCTGGAGTTTATTTGTAGTTTTACCTCATTGTAAAGTAGGAGGCTGTGATGATCTTATGTAACAGACTCGATGTTGTAATTCTATAGACATACCTTGGACCCGCATATGTTTCGTTGTACCACTCGAGCGATATAATACTAGTGGAACGGTGTTTCATTGGTGTTATATCGGACTTGCATACTACACCATGCGAGTGGTATGCCGGGTCACCATAACTGGTATCGAGCAAATGCTTTGACTCTAGGATTAAAACCCTTTAAAGGAGACCTATAGGATTGGTAGTGTCTATAAGAAGTTGTCCTAGGTAAACCAAATACTTCTTATGACTTGAGATGGATATTCACTTGAGAATAATCCTGACACACTTGAGTTAACATTTCTTACCTAGCTTACTAAGATAAAATTAAGTTAGTTAGCTAATCCCAAACAAGTAGTACACCATGAAGTCCTTAAACAATAGATGAGTAAATCACAGTTGGTATACAATACATGATAGTCCAAAGAGAGGATACAACCATAAGGAAGATATCCTATTGGAAGATGTGTATCAACATATGTTATGATTAAGTAAGAATTATTCAGACCTATAATCGGAGTAATATTAAGTGATAAAGATAAGTATATAAGGACGATATTTTGCTAGAAGGTGTATACCAATACAGGTAATGGGTAAGTAAAAATTTGTTTAGACATATGAAACAATTGATAGTAAGTGATAACTATGAGTCATATGAGATAGTATAGACCATGATGAGTCAATCATGGGAAATAAGGAAGAGTGATAGGAATAATATATGTCTACTTACCTGGTAGAGATAGAAATCATATATGATTCACCTGAGAATCATTATGTGATGGAATAGAATATAATAAACATTTAGGAGGAGATTAATAAGCAGTCAGACAATAGTGCAAGAACTGTATTCCAAAAATATGGGAAGTGTGTCAAGCACATCTTGACCATAGTCTTGTGATAGAAACACTTGGAAGTATAGGAACTATGCTCAAATAGTTAGGAGTAATTTAGAGTAGCTATATTAGAATCTAGAGGTAGCATGTAAAGTAGTCCTCAATAAAATGAAAGTTAAGTAGTACTTCCAAAGAAAATTAGGTTAACCTTAACTATCCTAGCCCACTTTGTTACAAGTTTATCTCATTGCAAATGTGCAATTAAGGTAAATGTTGAGATAAATAGTAGAACTCCCCATATTCGTGCTAAGTATCACGATATAAACCTATATTATGATGGTGTGTATTATAAGCACAAAGCTGAATCTTCTTGGATTTTATTGGATTTTCATTGTTTGACTAGATCCATACATGAAGTTTGACTTTGATATGCAAATGCATGTTGCAATATCAAGTCCTTACTTGATGCTGTAGGTCTAGAGGGTAATGGTAAACGTGTGAGGAAGTGTCGAACTCTGAAAATCTTAAAGACAAGATGAAGGTTCATCAGAAAAAGGAAACAAAGTTGTGGGAAGCAACCACAATACTCTGAAGGAAGTTGATACGTCTCCGACGTATCGATAATTTCTTATGTTCTATGCCATATTATTGATGATACCTACATGTTTTATGCACACTTTATGTCATATTCGTGCATTTTCTGGAACTAACCTATTAACAAGATGCCGAAGTGCCAGTTCTCGTTTTCTGCTGTTTTTGGTTTCGAAATCCTAGTAACGAAATATTCTCGGAATTGGACGAAACGAAGACCCAGGGGCCTATTTCGCCACGAACCTTCCAGAAGACCGAAGAGCATACGAAGTGGGGCCACGAGGTGGCGACACCACATGGCGGTGCGGCCAAGGGGGGGCCCGCGCCGCCCTATGGTGTGGGCCCCTTGTCAGGCCCCCGACTCTTCCCTTCCGCCTACTTAAAGCCTCCGTCGCGAAACCCCTGATGCGAAAAACCACGATACGGAAAACCTTACTGAGACGCCGCCGCCGCCGATCCCATCTCGGGGGATTACGGAGATCTCCTCCGGCACCCTGCCGGAGAGGGGATTCATCTCCCGGAGGACTCTACACCGCCATGGTCGCCTCCGGAGTGATGAGTGAGTAGTTCACCCCTGGACTATGGGTCCATAGCAGTAGCTAGATGGTTGTCTTCTCCTCATTGTGCTTCATTGTTGGATCTTGTGAGCTGCCTAACATGATCAAGATCATCTATCCGTAATACTCTATGTTGTGTTTGTCGGGATCCGATGGATAGAGAATACCATGTTATGTTAATTATCAAGTTATTACATATGTGTTGTTTATGATCTTGCATGCTCTCCGTTACTAGTAGAGGCTCGGCCAAGTTTTTGCTTTTAACTCCAAGAGGGAGTATTTATGCTCGATAGTGGGTTCATGCTCGCATTAACACCTGGGACGATGATGAGAAAGTTCTAAGGTTGTGTTGTGCTTGTTGCCACTAGGGATAAAACATTGGCGCTATGTCCGAGGATGTAGTTGTTGATTACATTACGCACCATACTTAATGCAATTGTCCGTTGCTTTGCAACTTAATACCGGAAGGGGTTCGGACGATAACTCGAAGGTGGACTTTTTAGGCATAGATGCAGTTGGATGGCGGTCTATGTACTTTGTCGTAATGCCCAATTAAATCTCACTATACTTATCATGCCATGTATGTGCATTGTTATGCCCTCTCTATTTGTCAATTGCCCGACTGTAATTTGTTCACCCAACATGCTTTTATCTTATGGGAGAGACACCTCTAGTGAACTGTGGACCCCGGTCCATTCTTTTAATACTTGAAATACAAATCTGCTGCAATACTTGTTTTACTCGTTTTCTCTGCAAACAATCATCTTCCACACAATACGGTTAATCCTTTGTTACAGACAAGCCGGTGAGATTGACAACCTCACTTGTTTCGTTGGGGCAAAGTACTTTGGTTGTGTTGTGCAGGTTCCACGTTGGCGCCGGAATCTCCGGTGTTGCGCCGCACTACATCCCGCCGCCATCAACCTTCAACGTGCTTCTTGACTCCTACTGGTTCGATTAAACCTTGGTTTCTTACTGAGGGAAACTTGCCGCTGTGCGCATCACACCTTCCTCTTGGGGTTCCCAACGGACGTGTCAACTACACGCATCAAGCAAATTTCTGGCGCCGTTGCCAGGGAGATTAAGACACGCTGCAAGGGGAGTCTCCACTTCTCAATCTCTTTACTTTGTTTTTGTCTTGCTTTATTTTATTTACTACTTTGTTTGCTGCATTATATCAAAAACACAAAAAAATTAGTTGCTAGCTTTACTTTATTTACTGTCTTGCACTCTATATCAAAAACACACACAAAAATTAGTTTACTTGCATTTACTTTATCTAGTTTGTTTTATTTACTATTGCTAAAATGAGTAATCCTGAAGTTGAAGTTCGTTCATTTAAGCAACAAGGAGGAGAATGTTTAAAAGATGCTTGGTATAGAATTAGTGATGCCCATAATAGGTGCACTAAGAAACACTCCACCACTATCCTACTCGGGAATTTTTATGTTGGTATCTCTAGTCGGAATAGATATGTTCTTGATTGTCTCGCGGGAGGTAACTTCCTAGGTGCTCCCGCTTTAGAAGCTAGTTGCATTATTGAGAGTTTATTTGGAACACCACCTGTTAATGAAATTAAAATTGAAACCTCCCTTGAGGATGTTATGAACAAATTGGAAACAATAGAGAAAAATTTTAGTGTTGAAACTAAGTTGGAGATGTTACTTGTTAAAACTGATAAACTTGATAAATCCTTAGGAGGAATTGATGAAAGGATTAGTGTCCTAGGAACTTTTGTTGACCATGATAATCAAATTAATAGGATTGGCGAACTTGAAAAAGCTATGGGAACCTTGGGTTCAACCTTTTCATCTTTACAGTTTAGAGAGAAAGCTTATGTGGGAAAGGAGCAAAAGTTTATGTATACCTCTAAATTGCCTAAACCAAAGAAATATTATTATAGGCCTAAAATTGACAAAGCCCCTAGTACCACTGCAAATGGGGAAGCTTATGATATCAATGCTCCATCTTTTGATAACACTTGAGTTACACTTTCTGCGCCTAGCTGAAAGGCGTTAAAGAAAAGCGCTTATGGGAGACAACCCATGTTTTTACTCCAGTATTTTTGTTTTATATTTGTGTCTTGGAAGTTGTTTACTACTGTAGCAACCTCTCCTTATCTTAGTTTTGAGTTTTGTTGTGCCAAGTAAAGTCTTTGATAGTAAAGTAAGTACTAGATTTGGATTACTGCGCAGTTCCAGATTTCTTTGCTGTCACGAATCTGGGTCTACCTCACTGTAGGAAGCTCAGAAAATTAAGCCAATTTACGTGCATGGTCCTCAGATATGTACGCAACTTTAATTCAATTTGAGCATTTTCATTTGAGCAAGTCTGGTGGCCTAATAAAATCCATCTTTACGGACTGTTCTGTTTTGACAGATTCTGCCTTTTATTTTGCATTGCCTCTTTTGCTATGTTGGATAAATTTCTTTGATCCATTAATGTCCAGTAGCTTTATGCAATGTCCAGAAGTGTTAAGAATGATTGTGTCACCTCTGAACATGTGAATTTTTATTATGCACTAACCCTCTAATGAGTTGTTTCGAGTTTGGTGTGGAGGAAGTTTTCAAGGATCAAGAGAGGAGTATGATGCAATATGATCAAGGAGAGTGAAAGCTCTAAGCTTGGGGATGCCCCGGTGGTTCACCCCTGCATATTCTAAGAAGACTCAAGCGTCTAATCTTGGGGATGCCCAAGGCATCCCCTTCTTCATCGACAACATTATCGGGTTCCTCCCCTGAAACTATATTTTTATTCCGTCACATCTTATGTACTTTGCTTGGAGCGTCGGTTTGTTTTTGTTTTTTGTTTTGTTTGAATAAAATGGATCCTAGCATTCACTTTATGGGAGAGAGACACGCTCCGCTGTAGCATATGGACAAATATGTCCTTAGGCTCTACTCATAGTATTCATGGCGAAGTTTCATCTTCGTTAAATTGTTGTATGGTTGGAATTGGAAAATGCTACATGTAGTAATTCTAAAATGTCTTGGATAATTTGATACTTGTCAATTGTTGTGCTCATGTTTAAGCTCTTGCATCATATACTTTGCACCCATTAATGAAGAAATACTTAGAGCTTGCTAATTTGGTTTGCATATTTGGTTTCTCTAGAGTCTAGATAACATCTAGTATTGAGTTTTGAACAACAAGGAAGACGGTGTGGAGTCTTATAATGTTTACAATATGTTTTTTATGTGAGTTTTTCTGTACCGTTCATCCGTGTGTTTGTTTCAAATAACCTTGCTAGCCTAAACCTTGTATCGAGAGGGAATACTTCTCATGCATCCAAAATACTTGAGCCAACCACTATGCCATTTGTGTCCACCATACCTACCTACTACATGGTATTTATCCGCCATTCCAAAGTAAATTGCTTGAGTGCTACCTTTAAAACTCCATCATTCACCTTTGCAATATATAGCTCATGGGACAAATAGCTTAAAAAATATTGTGGTATTGAATATGTACTTATGCACTTTATCTCTTATTAAGTTGCTTGTTGTGCGATAACCATGCTTCTGGGGACGCCATCAACTATTCTTTGTTGAATATCATGTGAGTTGCTATGCATGTCCGTCTTGTCTGAAGTAAGAGAGATCTACCACCTTCATGGTTGGAGCATGCATATGAAGGAGATATGCCCTAGAGGCAATAATAAAGTGGTTATTATTTATATCTTTATGTTTATGATAAATATTTATATATCATGCTATAATTGTATTAACCGAAACATTAGTACATGTGTGATATGTAGACAAACAAAGAGTCCCTTGTATGCCTCTTAACTAGCTTGTTGATTAATGGATGATTAGTTTCATAATCATGAACATTGGATGTTATTAATAACAAGGTTATATCATTGTATGAATGATGTAATGGACACACCCAATTAAGCGTAGCATAAGATCTCGTCATTAAGTTATTTGCTATAAGCTTTCGATACATAGTTACCTAGTCCTTATGACCATGAGATCATGTAAATCACTTATACCGGAAAGGTACTTTGATTACATCAAACGCCACTGCGTAAATGGGTGGTTATAAAGGTGGGATTAAGTATCCGGAAAGTATGAGTTGAGGCATATGGATCAACGAGTGGGATTTGTCCATCCCGATGACGGATAGATATACTCTGGGCCCTCTCGGTGGAATGTCGTCTAATGTCTTGCAAGCATATGAATAAGTTCATAAGAGACCACATACCACGGTACGAGTAAAGAGTACTTGTCGGGAGACGAGGTTGAACAAGGTATAGAGTGATACCGATGATCAAACCTCGGACAAGTAAAATATCGCGTGACAAAGGGAATTGGTATCGTATGTGAATGGTTCATTCGATCACCGAAGTCATCGTTAAATATGTGGGAGCCATTATGGATCTCCAGATCCCGCTATTGGTTATTGGTCGGAGAGAGTACTCAACCATGTCCGCATAGTTCGCGAACCGTAGGGTGACACACTTAAGGTTTGATGTTGAAATGGTAGAACTCTAATATGGAATGGAGTTCGAAGTTTTGTTCGAAGTCCTGGATGAGATCCCGGACATCACGAGGAGTTCCGGAATGGTCCGGAGAATAAGATTCATATATAGGAAGTCATATTCCAAGTTTGGAAATGATCCGGTGCATTTATGGCAGGTTCTAGAAGGTTCTAGAAAAGTTCGGAAGAATAGCACTATGGAAGGTGGAGTCCCATGGCCGGCCAGCCCTAAGGGGAAAGAATCCCAGGTGGATTCCACCCATGGTGGCCGGCCACCCCACCTAAGGAAAAGGTGGGAGTCCCACCTTGGGTAGGACTCCCTCCTTGAGTAGGTTTCCCACCTTTGGGAAGTTTTGGTGTTGGGGTCTTATTCGAAGACTTGGACTACAACTCTTGGGGCTTCCACCTATATAATGAGGGGCATAGGGGAGGGGGCCGGCCACCACAGAGCCATAGCTTGGCCGCACCCCTTGAGGCCGGCCACCCCCTCTCCCAAACCCTAGCCGCCCCCTCTCTCCTCCACCTCTCCCGCACGCTTAGCGAAGCTCCGCCGGAGTTCTCCATCGCCACCGCCACCACGCCGTCGTGCTGCCGGATTCAAGGAGGAGCTACTACTTCCGCTGCCCGCTGGAACGGGGAGATGGACGTCGTCTTCATCAACAACCGAACGTGTGACCGAGTACGGAGGTGCTGCCCGTTCGTGGCGCCGGAACCGATCGTGATCAAGATCTTCTACGCGCTTTTGCAAGCGGCAAGTGAACGTCTACCGCAGCAACAAGAGCCTCATCTTGTAGGCTTTGGAATCTCTTCAAGGGTGAGACTCGATACCCCCTCGTTGCTACCGTCTTCTAAATTGCATCTTGGCTTGGATTGCGTGTTCGCGGTAGGAAAATTTTTGTTTTCTATGCAACGTTTTCATACAGTGGTATCAGAGCCGTGTCTATGCATAGATGGTTGCACGAGTAGAACACAATGGTTTTGTGGGCGTTGATGCTCTTGTTATCTTTAGTTTGAGTACTTTGCATCTTTGTGGCATAGTGGGATGAAGCGGCTCGGGCTAACTTTACATGACCGCGTTCATGAGACTTGCTCCTCGTTCGACATGCAACTTGTATTGCATAAGAGGCTTTGCGGGTGTCTGTCTCTCCTACTATAGTGAAGATTCAATTTACTCTTCTATTGACAACACTAGTATCACCGTTGTGGTTCATGTTCGTAGGTAGATTAGATCTTACTCGAAAACCCTAAACCACGTAAAATATGCAAACCAAATTAGAGACGTCTAACTTGTTTTTGCAGGGTTTGGTGATGTGATATGGCCATAATGTGATGATGAATATGTATGAGATGATCACTATTGTATTGTGGCAACCGGCAGGAGCCTTATGGTTGTCTTTAATTTTCATGTTGAGTAGTATTTCAAAGTAGTTGTAATAGTTGCTACATGAGGTGAACAACCATGAAGACGGCGCCATGGACCTTGACGCTACGCCGACGATGATGGAGATCATGCCCGAAGATGATGGAGATCATGTCCGTGCTTTGGAGATGAAGATCAAAGGCGCAAAGACAAAAGGGCCATATCATATCACATATGAACTGCATGTGATGTTAATCCTTTTATGCATCTTATTTTGCTTAGATCGCGACGGTAGCATTATAAGATGATCCCTCACATTAATATCAAGATAATAAAGTGTTCTCCCCTAGTATGCACCGTTGTACAATTCGTCGTTTCGAAGCATCTCGTGATGATCGGATGTGATAGACTCAACGTTCACATACAACGGGTGTAAGCCATGTTGCACACGCGGAATACTTGGGTTTGCTTGACGAGCCTAGCATGTACAGACATGGCCTCGGGACAACGGAAACCGAAAGGTTGAACACGAGTCATATGGATGATATGATCAACATGTTGATGTTCACCATTGAAGCTACATCATCTCACGTGATGATCGGTTTTGGTGTAGTGGATTTGGATCGTGTACCACATAACAACTATGAGGGATGTTGTATTAAGTGGGAGTTCATTAGTAATTAGATTAAAACATGAACTAATTATCATAAACATAGTCCGAGTAGTATTTTGAATTAATTTTGTAGTATTGGCATCCGTTTTCTTCCATGCGCTAGTCTTGTAATTGAGATAGAAATACTCGTTAAAATCTGACAAGAAACTTTACGGATTGGTACCGTATTGTTAAAGAATCAAGAATTGATTAAGTCCTATTGCAAACTTTTAGTAAACCTCACATTGTTGATTCAAAGAGCTATGGTTTCAATTAGTACCTAAAGTTATCTTGTCTCCGTGAAACTTGAAGTTCAAATCTGTTTGAAAAGTAAGGAGCTGAAAATTTAGTTTTCGAAATAATCAAGGTATGAGATATATGTGATATCTAAGACCTTATTGCAAGATGATAGAATATAATTTGGTGAGACTACATGAACTCATAAGTTTTATGGGAATGTACGAAGGTTGAAGACGCAAGGCGTCACAATCCTCCAACTATTGGGGCACTAACGATATTCGCATATCCATGAAGTGACCATCCTTAATATGCACCGTTGCTAAGACTCGTCGTTTCGAAGCATCACGTGATGATCGGGTGTGATAGATTCTACGTGTGCATACAACGGGTGCAAGCTAGATTTGCACATGCGAATACCAAGGTTAAAACTTTATGAGCCTAGCATGTACAGACATGGTCTCAGAAAGTCATCATGATACAATGGATAAAATTATGAGTGAAATTATTCATCATATTACAAGGTTACTAATAGTGAAATCCGGAAAACTTATCATATGATGATCAAAGTAAGAACCTCAAGGTTATTGGTATTTGACCAACAAACCTAGAAGTTAATGATGTTGAAGTGTTTTCTGAATAATGAGGAAAGCTAAAAGAGAAACTGCAAAAGATATTTTGGCAAAAAGAAAAGAAAAGACTAGAAAGTCTAGCTCAGGTGTATATAAATGATATACATGTTATGGTTGTATTCCTAGTTAAGTCACACTATGAAATTCTTGGGTATTAGTACTATATTGGTTGGTATGAAGTGTCATACAAAACAACGCAATACAAGAATACAATGGCCTAAGTGATCGACAAGGAATATGATAGGAATGCACGTCCGGAACAAAATAAAGTGTTATTATGTTCGTCGTTGGCATTCTATCTAGCCCTTAGAATTTATAATAAAGAACTTAATAATTGTTATTTTGCTCGGTCAAATGAAAACAATGAGTTGTTCAAATTATGACATTACTCCATGTACGATGGATAAGTTATTATAAATCTTAATGGTGAAACACACATACATAACACTGACGCTAAAATGCCATAAGGCAAATGATTTGAATTACACTTATTTGTGGAACCGCCATTTAGGTCATGTTAGAAAGGAATGCATGAAGGAACTCCATGCAAATGGATTTTTGGAGTCATTTGATTTTTTGAATCGTTTGGCGCTTGCAATATCTTTTCTAAAAGTAATGACTAAAATACCGTTCATAGGCCAAGTTTTGAACGGGCAACTAACTTAGTGGAAACATACATGATGATGTATATGGATCACTGGGCATAGTTGTGTGCGGGAGATTCTTATACTTCATGAAAACTTCAAACAATGAATTGAGTATATATATGTGGATATATTCGATAAGGAAGAAGTTTGAAACATTTGAATGGATTCAAATAAATTTCAGCATGAAGTAGAAATCATCGTAATAGAAAAGTCAAATATCTATGATTGGATCATAGTGGAAATATTTGAATTACTAGTTTTAGCAAACATCTAAGAGAGTTATGAAATTGTTCTACAACTCACATTTCTTGGAGTATCATAGTGATGATGAAGTATCCGAGAGATGTATCCAAACCTAGTTGGGTCAATGATGAGATAAAATATTAATGCCATTATATTTTTGTGAATTATGCTTTAGAGACTACCGCTTTACACTGAATAGAGCATCATCATGATCCGTTGAAATGACATCATACGAGTTATGACATGGGTATAAACCCTAATAGTCTTTTCTTAAATTTTGGTACGCATAGCATAAGTAAATAAGTTTACAACCAAAATCGGATGAATGTCTTTGTTGGTTATCCCAGAGAATTGATTGGGAATTCTTCCCACAATGGAGACAAAGACAAAGTGTTTGTCAATGTTTCTTATTTCCAAGAAATTGTTTCTAGCGAAGTTTTTGAGTGGGAGGACAATAGAACTTGATAAGGTTTATGAACCCGAGCATAATGATCGAGTAGCGCAAAGCATCGGAATTGGTTCCGGAAGCGACCACGATAATCATGGCTCCCATGACTACAAAGTGTTTTAGCCATGGAGATCGAAGTACATATTGAACCTTGTAGGTATGGTTTACTTTGTGATCAAATAAATGATTTGTGGACAAAGGATTGATTTTGAACAATAATAAACCAACTACAAACAAAGAAGTTATGATGGGCCCTGACTCCGTTAAAATGGCTATACGCCATGAAATCCAAGATAGATAAATACTTTTTGAAAGTAAATGGATCTATAGAATTGATGGACTTGGATGAAATATCCTTGAAAAAGCTCGACTTGTCGAAAAGTTGTTTACGACAAAGTTCAAAGAGTTGACTACGATAAGATTAGATCTTCCGTAGCAATGCTTATAGTCTATGAGGATTATTCTAGTAATCGCTACATATTTCTTTTATGAGATATGCTAGTAGGATGGCAAAATACATTACTTAACAGAAGTGTGTATTAAAGGTGTATACAAGATACAACCAAGAGTTTTGCTGGTCCGTGGAATACTAGATAGGTATACGAACTTCAATTGGATGAAGTAAGTATTGCGGAGTTGGAATCTTCACCGAGATGAAATAGTCAAAGAGTTTTTGATTTCATCGTAGACGATGAAGAGGCTTGCATTTGCAAGAAATTAAGTGGGAGCGCTAAGACACATTTATAATACTTTATGTAGGTGACATATAGTTAGTTATAAATGATGTAATTATATACTTGATTAAAAGGTTTCATTGAGAAATTAATTTCAATGAAAGGATATGGACTCGAAACATATCTAGTGTCAAGATCTATGAAGATAGATTGAAACACAAAATAAGTTTAAGTCAAAGTACATAGAATGGATATTGAAAATAGTTCAATATAGAAATATTAAGAAAATATTCTTGTCATGTGAAGTTTTAACAAGACTTGAGTGTATCCGACACTCAATGAGTAAAAACACATGAGTGATTATAGATCACGAATAATATGTACACAATCAGATATCATGTGCTATAAAGTGTTATGAGCATATACCAGAATGATTCATATGATGATCATTGGACGACAGTAAGAATATCCTTGAGTACTTTAGAAGAACTAAGGATATATATATATATATATATATATATTTGTATGAAGAAATGACAAACAAATCGCTGTAAGGTGTTACACCGATATTGGTTTTGTCACATATAAAATATAATTTCAATCTCAAATTAGATTAAGTGTTGTTTAAAAGGTAGCACAATGAGCTAGAAGTTGTCTATGCTAGATTTAGAAGAGTTCTAAATATTGTGACGGATTCTACAAAAGAAGGCAGAGTATGTCATTGTTTTGACAATGACAAAGGATGTTAAGTCAAGAGGTTCTTTGAGAACTTGGTGTATTTCCAGCAGTCGTGAACTTTGAAGCTATATTGTGTGTGACAATATTAGTGACATATTTCAGACCGCGGAATTAAGGTTCCACCAAAAGACCAAACATATTTAATGCCGACTCATTTGGAAATGAGTGATGCGTTGAGACGCAAATGAATTACAAAATACATACGTTTCTGAGCGTGTCAGATCCGTTGACTAAAAACCTCTCCCGTGAGCAATACATGATAAAGCACCATAAGGCCAAGGTGTTATATCTTTACAAATGTAAACTAGATTATTGACTCTAGTGCAAGTGGGAGATCGAAGGAGATATGCCCTAGAGGCAATAATAAAGTGGTTATTATTTATATCTTTATGTTTATGATAAATATTTATATATCATGCTATAATTGTATTAACCGAAACATTAGTACATGTGTGATATGTAGACAAACAAAGAGTCCCTAGTATGCCTCTTAACTAGCTTGTTGATTAATGGATGATTAGTTTCATAATCATGAACATTGGATGTTATTAATAACACGGTTATATCATTGTATGAATGATGTAATGGACACACCCAATTAAGCGTAGCATAAGATCTCGTCATTAAGTTATTTGCTATAAGCTTTCGATACATAGTTACCTAGTCCTTATGACCATGAGATCATGTAAATCACTTATACCGGAAAGGTACTTTGATTACATCAAACGCCACTGCGTAAATGGGTGGTTATAAAGGTGGGATTAAGTATCCGGAAAGTATGAGTTGAGGCATATGGATCAACGATGGGATTTGTCCATCCCGATGACGGATAGATATACTCGGGCCCTCTCGGTGGAATGTCGTCTAATGTCTTGCAAGCATATGAATAAGTTCATAAGAGACCACATACCACGGTACGAGTAAAGAGTACTTGTCAGGAGACGAGGTTGAACAAGGTATAGAGTGATACCGATGATCAAACCTCGGACAAGTAAAATATCGCGTGACAAAGGGAATTGGTATCGCATGTGAATGGTTCATTCGATCACTGAAGTCATCGTTAAATATGTGGGAGCCATTATGGATCTCCAGATCCCGCTATTGGTTATTGGTCGGAGAGAGTACTCAACCATGTCCGCATAGTTCGCGAACCGTAGGGTGACACACTTAAGGTTTGATGTTGAAATGGTAGAACTTGAATATGGAATGGAGTTCGAAGTTTTGTTCGAAGTCCCGATGAGATCCCGGACATCACGAGGAGTTCCGGAATGGTCCGGAGAATAAGATTCATATATAGGAAGTCATATTCCAAGTTTGGAAATGATCCGGTGCATTTATGGCAGGTTCTAGAAGGTTCTAGAAAAGTTCGGAAGAATAGCACTATGGAAGGTGGAGTCCCGGAGGGACTCCACTAGCATGGCCGGCCAGCCCTAAGGGGAAAGAATCCCAGGTGGATTCCACCCATGGTGGCCGGCCACCCCACCTAAGGAAAAGGTGGGAGTCCCACCTTGGGTAGGACTCCCTCCTTGAGTAGGTTTCCCACCTTTGGGAACTTTTGGTGTTGGGGTCTTATTCGAAGACTTGGACTACAACTCTTGGGGCTTCCACCTATATAATGAGGGGCATAGGGGAGGGGGCCGGCCACCACGAGCCATAGCTTGGCCGCACCCCTTGAGGCCGGCCACCCCCTCTCCCAAACCCTAGCCGCCCCTCTCTCCTCCACCTCTCCCGCACGCTTAGCGAAGCTCCACCGGAGTTCTCCATCGCCACCGCCACCACGCCGTCGTGCTGCCGGATTCAAGGAGGAGCTACTACTTCCGCTGCCCGCTGGAACGGGGAGATGGACGTCGTCTTCATCAACAACCGAACGTGTGACCGAGTACGGAGCACTACTAGGGAAAGCCTTATAGCAGCACTCCTTACCGCCGGCGAGTACGGTTTGAAAATGCCGGCGGTAAGACCTTCCAGGGTGGCCTAACCCTACCGCCGGCGAGCTGAACGCAAGGCGCCGGGGGTGAGGGCTTTACCGCCGGCGAACACGAAAATGGAAATGCCGGGGGTAATGAGTGGCTCGGCGGGCCACCCAGCCTGCCCTTACCACCGGCGTTTTATGCCCAAACCGCCGGGGGTAGCGGGTTGTACCGCCGGCGAACCCGAGAACGTAAATGCCGGGGGTAACAAGTGGCTGGGTGGGCCACCCATCCCGCACTTACCGCCGGCGTTTGTGGGCCGTAGGTGCCGGCGGTAATGGGCCCTACCGCCGGCAAACGCGCATGTTGGCGCCGGCGGTAACTCGGGCTTGGCCATTTAATTAGCTAGCCCGACCAGCCACCTACCACCACCCTCACTCACTCATATGTGATGGAAAATCAACCCAAGCACTTGTTATCTCATTCCCCCACCCATTTTAGCTATTTCAACCAACAAAATATGATGTATTTGAGCAAATCATGCACTACCTAGCCCCTCTAGCATGATTTGCATGATCTAGATCTAGATCTATCTCCTCCCACCACCTTTTCCACTAGATCTAGCTATTTCTAGATCTCTAGATCTCTCGAGCATAAAAGTCGACGTGTGGCGTCTCTCCGGTGCTTTTGGACGTCGCGTCAACTAATAGGTATATAGCTAATGAGTGGAATGTTCATGAGTTGGTGAAAATTCACGGTTATGTCACTAGTGATGGCAAAAGATGCGGTTCCATATATGTAAATGCATTGTTTTGCATTTGTTGACGTGTGCGGGAACATTGAGTTGCCAATGTTTTGCCGGAATGTTGATTAACTTCCGTTCCGGCGAATTTTTGGAACTCCAGCATGACAATATTTAGCAAAGGTCATGCCGAATTTTTTCCGTGAAAACCGAGACGGCGGTGTAATCAATTATCTTGTCTTGTAGGCGGCGATGGTCATCGCGATGAGGGAAAGCGTCGTGGATAGATACGTGGAACGCGCGATGGCCGACATGTATCGAAAAAAGCGAAAGGATATCATGTGTCCTTGTCGAAGATGCAAGCTAGGATCGTTGTTTGACCCCTTCTCAGGCATAGTGAATCAACACCTGCTCAGGTATAGTTTCATGGAGGGGCATACTCAGTGGATGAGTTATGATGGAGATGATGATATCGATGGTCATGAAGATGGAGGTGATGATGGTGGAGATGATGATAACGAAGGTGATGGAGAGGATGCCCCACACGACAATGGAGAGGAGGTTGAAGAGGATGGCGCACACGTTGATGGTGATCAAGAAGGCCGGGAAGAACATGCGGCCGACGAGGACATGAGTAGAAATACCCCGCTAACCGCGGCCGTGCAGGACCGTCATGTTCAAGAACTTCTTCTCAGCAACACATCGACCGACCCCAAAATCGCTGGTAGACGGAAGGCTAAGCTGGATCAACTCGAGGTAGACTCGAGAACTCCGTTGTACGATGCAGCTCGTGGGACGGAGGAGAGCCGTCTGAGATACGCTCTCGATATTATGGAGATGAAGGCAAAGCACAAATGGACGGACACAAGCGTGGACGAACTCTTCGGATACTTGAAGATCCACTTTCCTAAAGATAACACGTGTGCCGGTAGCCTACGGGAGGCCAAGAAAATCGTGTGCCCTCTCGATTTACCGCACCGGAAATACCACGCATGCATCGATGATCGCGTAATATATCGGAACGAGCATGCCAATCTCGATACATGCCCACAGGTGTGGCGAATCTCGATACAAGAGAGGGACAAGAAAATCTCCTCGAAAAGTTGTGTGGTACTTCCCGCTCACGCCCCGTCTGCAGCGGTACTTCGTGGACCCCAAGGAAGCAAAGCTCATGCGCTGGCACGCGGAAAGAAAGGAGGCGGTGATGCGTGATGTGGAACGGGTTGAAAACCCAGTGCTAACACACCCTTCGGATGCAAGCCGAGTGGAAAACATTAGACGATGAGTATTACGAAGAATTCGGGAAAGAACCAAGGAACATCAGGTTGGGTGCGAGCACCGACGGACTCAATCCGTTTGGGAACCAAAGCAGCAAGCACAACACCTGGCCCGTGTTTGTATGGATGTACAACCTCCCTCCATGGCTATGCCTGAAGAAGAAGTACATACACATGAGTATGCTAATCCAAGGGCCGACGCAGCCGGGGAGCGATATCAACCTCGTATCCGGAGCTATTGAAGGAGGAGCTAGTCACTCTGTGGGAGGAAGGGACAGAACTTGGGACGCCTACGGACAAGAAACTTTCCGTATGAAAGCCGCACTGTTGACGACGGTGCGGGACTATCTTGGATACGGATATATTGCGTGCCGGGTGTGCCACGGACACAAGGCATGTGTGAGGTGCATGGAAAAGACGCCATTTTTACAGCTGGGTAAGGATCCCGGGTCTTCAAAAACCGTCTACATGAGGCATCGAATGTGGCTTCCCAAGAATGATCCGTGGAGGAAGCGTGGAGACTTGTTCAATGGGAAGGATGAGGTCGAGGGACCTCCACCTAGGCGAAGCGGCGAAGAGATAGATACTCGTTGAAAAACTGGAAAGATCGCCCTCCGGCGGGTAAGATAAAGATCCGTGAAGCGGAAGAAAGGAGACAAGAGAAAGAAAAAGGAACCCGGGCCGCTCTTGGGGGTATGGAAAAGGAGGTCCGTGTTTTGGGACTTGCCGTACTGGAAGGTCCTCGGTACGCCTCATAGCCTTGATGTCATGCATATCACGAAGAACGTGTGCGAGAGCTTGCTTGGCACTGTGCTCAACATGCCGGAGAGGACCAAAGACGGGTCGAAAGCAAGACACGACCTGATGGCCCTTGATATCAGAAAAGAGCTTCATTTCGCCCAGGATGACCAGGAAACCGAGGAGGAGGAGACGGATGGTCGCAAACGCAAAAGGGTGGCCAAGCAGCGCGAAACTCCTCGCCCTCCTGCTTTACTCTAAATCCCGATGAGCTCGAACAATTCTTCAAGTGCCTACTAGAAGTCAAATTTCCCCTAGGCTACGCGGGGCTGATACGCAGATGGCTGGACCCGACGAAAAAAATCTTCAGCTGGATGAAGTCTCATGACTGTCATGTCATGATGACGCGAATACTTCCGGTTGCTATCCGAGGGATAATGGAACCGCACGTTCGTGCGACGCCGACCGACTCGTGTAACGTCTTCGACGTCATCACTCGAAAGTCGATAACCGTCAAGAAACTCGGGAGGCTGCAGGAAGAGATCGTCACCATCCTATGCGAGATGGAGATGTACTTCCCGCCCGCATTCTTTGACATCATGGTCCATCTGTCTGGTGCATATAGTGGACGATATCGAGGATCTCGGGCCCGCGTTCCTTCACAACATGATGGCGTTAGAAAGAATGAACGGCTTCATCAAAGGATACGTTCGTAACAGGGCACATCCGGATGGAAGCATCGTCCAGGGCTTTCTCACCGAGGAGTGCATCTCTTTCGCAAGAATTATTTAAACGAGGACGACCCACGTCCGGTTGGATTGCCCGCCAACAAGCACCTCGGCAGATTCGAGGGAGTAGGCCACAACGGCGGCGAGGAGGGAACTCGACGCGGATCAAGATGATAGGAGAACAGACTTTAACGAGGGCCCACTACAAGCACATGAACGAGGTAGAGCCTTGGGTGGATCAGCACATAAACATGATCAAGAGCAGGGCTGACAAGCCGATGACGGAACAAGAGGTATTTAGAGCGCACAACTCCTCTTTCGCGAGCTGGTTCAAAGACCAGATTGATGCCAATCCCCCACCAATGGCAAGCGACGTAGACAAAATGATATTGGCCTTGTCTTATGGGCCCGCCGCCAACCTCATGACTTATCAGAAATACGACATCAACGGTTACACATTCTCCACAGAGGAGAGAGACAAAAAAGCGACTATCAGAACTCGGGCGTGACGATGGAATCGTACATGGGTGAAGAGAAGAAAAGGTACTACGGAAGGATCGAGGAAATTCGGGAGCTCGACTACGTCGGGGAGAAGCTACCGATGTTTCGTGTCGGATGGGCTACGGACGTCACAAAAGAAGATGCGTATGTCACCACCATGCGACTGCCCCCAAATCCAAGACCAAGAACCCCACCGCGCAAAATGAGCCTTGGGTATTGGCTAAGCACGTCGAGCAATGCTTCTTCATAACCGACCCGTCAAGGCCCAGCCGTGTTGTCGTAAGGAGAGGAAAAAGGGCCCTCGTCGGAATGGATGGAGTTGCCGACGAGCAAGACTTCGACGGCCTCGTCGGAGACCCAATGATGGAAGAACCCGATGAAGACGATAGAACCTACACACTAAGAATAAGAAGGATGACGCTACCTAGGTCAAGTGTTCCTCCGTACACAAGGAGTCGCGACGATACCGGTGGGGTCACAAGGACCAAGCGGAAGGGACTTTGAAGTCATTTGTGTATTTATAATAATTATCTCTCGAACAACCATTTGTCCTTCTCAAGTGTATCCTAAATTTATGTCTTGGTTTTTTATCGGATATCCTCGAAAGGACTTTGAAGTCATTCAAGAATTCAAATCATCAATTTATGTCTCGCAATTTATCCTAAATTTATGTCTTGGTTTTTTATGTCTTGGTTTTTTATCGGATGTTGCCAAAGGACTTTACAATTTATCTAAATAACTAGAAACAATAAAAAAAAGGTCTTAAGAAAAGAAAAAAAAAAGTTGCCAAAGGACTTCACAATTTATCTAAATAACTAGAAACAATAAAAAAAAGTCTTAAGAAAAGTGCAAAAAATGGTGCCTTTTTGGCACCCACAGGGATTCGAACCCGGGGGCTTCGGCTGTGCAGCGAAGCGACTGGCCCAACCACTGCGCTATCGAATCGATTCTCGTGTAACTACGAGGGTTTACGGAATTAATAGTGTCACCTGTTATCCCCGGCGAATTGGTCGATTTCGCCGGCGGTAAATGCACTTGGGCCCACCTGTTAGTGGCTCAAACATTACCGCCGGCGTTTACAGCAAAACGCCGGGGGTAAAGCGTCCACGACTTAGTCGTTTTGGTGGCCGCGCGTCTGTCGTTCCCCCCAAATCGACCGCCGTCGATCCGCCGTCGCCGCCTGCCGCCGTTCCCCTCTCCTCGTTCCTCACCGCTGGCCTCCGTCGCTGCTGTCCCCACCGCAGGTGCGCCCCCTCTCCTCTCCCTTGCCGCCGTTCCCCTCTCCTTGTTCCTCACCGTTGGCCTCCGTCGATCCGTCGCAGTAGCTAGGTCCCCCGTCGCCTGGAAAGCAGAACCTCGTCCCGTCGCCCGACGTTGACCCCGAGGACCCCTGCCGCTATCGATCCGCCGTTGATCCACCGTCGATCCGTCGCCGTCTTCCTCGATCCGTCGCCTCTCCCCTGCACCTCCAGCCGCTCAAGCTCGTCTGCCGCCGTCGCTGCTCTCTCCACGAGTGCGCGTCCTCTCCCTCTGCCCCCTCTCCGTACCGTTCCTTGTTTTCTTGATGAATAATAAACCTCTTTACTCGCATTGCTGCACTTGCTAGTTTAATTTAGATGTCATTACCTCAGCTTATATGGGCACCCAAGCTTATATGTTCTTATCTTGTGAAGCTGAACTCGAAAACAATGTGTAAAAACACAGTTTGGTAAAGAAGGTGATGTTGTTTGTGTTTTGATTAAGAGAAGACAACTACGGAAACACCCTATGTTAGGTAAAACTGGCTGAACAAAGTGTGATTGCAATTTCTGGTACTTATTTACTATCTTCAACATTTCTTTGATGTGATGCTCAAATCAAAATATGTGTTTCATGGTAGATTGTTTTCAGCCATAATAAGTATTGTAAATGGATCACAACTTTAAGAACAAAATCGAGTAAGACATTATTTGGTGATTGCCTGGCAATTTATTCTAGCATCCTTCAATCGCAAGAACACAATGATCCAATGTATTCCAATGCATCATAAAGGAGTACTATCTTATCCGATTCTAAAATCCAAACTATAAAGTAGGTATATGCGAAGCTAATCTGACTTGTAAAGGAGCTAAGCAGATGTTTGGTGAAAAGGATAGAAAACCATTCACGAGTCATATCAATTCTCATGGCAGTGCTTGTAGCTTGTGCCTAAATTGTTCCACCAGAAATTCAGAGATACAGTAGCATCAAAATGAGTCGGTTCTTGCTGATTTTTTTAGATGCCAAAACTTGATTCAAGCACCATATGTATCTATATTTGTTCAATTAACTATCTACTCGTTTATTAACGCTTTACATCAATATATAAGCTTGATATGGACATAGTTGCTTCATACTAAATTACTTGATGCTTCTCTGTCAAGCACCTTTTTTGTTTATGCTTAGTTTCTAGCGAAGCTCCTTTTTACATATGTATGTTGTTAGTTAAGGGTTTTTTGGACATACTAGTTGTGGCCGTGAACAAGTAACCTTACTTTTCCAACCGAGATGATTAATTATTCTGTGTGTTTTTAAGGCCACAAACACCTCCAGTATTTGATTTCTTTGATGTGAGCATGTATTGGTAGCATGTTTGGCGAGCACTATAATCTTGTTATGTCGGTGAACCGAGTTGTCTGCTCTTCTATAGATTATGTCGATGAACCGAGTTGCTGCTCTTCTATAATCTTGTTATTTTACTGTAAAGATACACATGAGCATATGCTGGAGGCTCAGGTCATTGCTATATTGATATGTCTGGAAGGAAAAGTTGTGTGAAATGTGTCTGCAGGTACATTGAGTGCCAATGTTTCGCCGGAATGTCGATTAACTTCCGTTCCGGCGAATTTCTGGCACTCCGGCATGACCATTTTTTAGCAAAGGTCATGCCGAATTTTTTGTTGGTATAGTTTAATAAGATACCGCTTCATCCGCATGTGTATGCTGCCTAATGCTGTCACATCTACCTTTGTTAGCATGTTCCTAAAACACTACCTGTTTTCTTTCTTTGACTAATAGTAGTTCTAAATACATGGCGGAAGCACGTAGCTAGCGATGTCGTCTTCTCGCAGACCCCAACGAAGACGTTGACGGGTCTTCTCGGCGGAAGTTGGATGAGCACTACAGGCTCATGGTCTCGGATCAGCTCGGAGGAACTTCCGGCAGCGATGACGAGTCCTCGGAGGAGGAGGATGCTGAGATGGACAACGATGGTGAGGATGAGAGGGGGCTGCCGACGAGACCACCGACGGTGGCGTTGCCGGGGGTAGCTCGGATACTACTACCGAGGCCAAGAGGAAACGGAAGCAGCGGCGCCCAAACAGGGTCGGCACCACTCGCGACATAATCACCGCGGTGGACGCCAAGACCGGGATTCCTACTGAGCCCAAGCACGTGGCGAAGGGGTACGGCCTCCAACTGGGAGCAATCCTTCGGGACGTCGTCGACGTCAACGAGACGAAACTCCGAACCAAGAAGAAGCAAGCATCTGCAGGCCCAACTCCTTGCGCGGCTGCACGCACGGTATGAGTTCCCCGTGGAATACAGGAACGAGGATACCAAGGATAACATCGTGAACGGACGAGCCCTCTCTAAGTTCTCCAAGAACCTCGGCGGTTATAAAACCATGCTGAGGGGGATGCTTGGTGACAATGAGACTTGGGAAGAGATCCAGCGCCACTTCCCGCGGATGACGCCGGAGCAAGTATAATAAATTCTTGGAAAACGAGGAGCTCGAGTACACCAAAAGACAATCGACCGGGGGAAGGAGCTGGCGGATAAGAACATCGGTCACCACAATCTCGGTTGCCGTGGCTTCGAAGGCAAGCAGCCGGTATGGGACAAGGAGGACCAGGCCTACATAAATGCTGGCCTCGAGCCCCCTTTTGCCAAGTACAAAGACCCACTCTTCAGGGCATATCTCAGGTCCCGATACCATCGAGAATTGGCTGGGAAACGTGTCACGAAACCTGATGTGGTGGTGGGAGTTGAGTATGATGGTTTATTTCCATTTTGCGCAGTTTCAAGTATTGCACCCTCCTCCTCTTTTACCCGTATCATTCCGATGTCACTTATCTCGACTCCGGGCTTGATAAGGAGAAAGACTTCACCGACCTTAAGTCTACACTTGATAAAGCCCTCGGCGGCTTCATAGCTGAGGTTGGCGTCAACAAACTCGGGCATGAGAAGAAAGTTAAGGGTTGCCATGTGTGCAACCACATAACCAAGTTCCCTGCCTAAAGCAATCGGCGGATGACAATGGGATGGAGGCATGGTTTGCCATCCTACGGATGAGGGCGGTTGTAAGGTCTCGTAACGATCTCTTGTTGCCATCCGCTCTGCGGGGAAGTTCGTGAACATGGTGGACACCACCGATGAAAACGTGAGAGCCGACTTCCGTGCCATCCAGCGGACCATTTGCACAATACTCTGGAGGGATGTCATCATGAATGGTGGCTTGTTCAACTATGCCTCCGCACTTTCTAATTCCGAGATAGAAGGCCGATTAGAAGATGGATGTGACGACGGAACATTCAACACGCTCGAGGGCATCCGTCCCTTCCCGCCGAAGTAGACTTGAGTCAAAAACTTTTGTGTCCTGCAAATGTTAGTCATAAATTACATAAGTATTTTTTATGTTTGTTCTTTTGCACACCTATATGTTATATCTCTCTCTATGGATGTACTAACAACTTACATTTCTTTGTTGTGTGTTTGCATAGATGACGTACTATGTCGTCTACCACGGCAGGGTTCCCGGAGTCTACGAGGACTGGGAAGACCGTAGGAGGCAGGTCCACCGTTTCGGCGGCAACGGCTACAAGGGGTACACCACTTTGGAGGAGGCGGAAACTCGATACGCCAACTTTCGAGCGGGACGAGAGGAGGGAGATGTGGAGGACCCCTTTCATCGTGATGATGCTTGCCGCTACCGCCTCTCTAGTTTACTATGTCATTGTTGTTTAGCTAGGTCGTCGACTGGACTTGTATGTATTTGTGTAATATGTGCTACTTCGAGTCGTGATGGTTGAACCATATGGTCGACACTTGTGTTATTGATGCATGCATGCATGTTATGGACATTTCGGGACTTTCTAATGATGTGTATCTTGCTAATGATGTGTATCTTGCTAATGATGTCTATTTTACTTGTCATTCGGTAATTGCCTGTATATTCTATGTATATGCTATGAATTCTGGTGTATATACTTGTGAA
This sequence comes from Lolium rigidum, assembly GCF_022539505.1. Taxonomy (NCBI): domain Eukaryota; kingdom Viridiplantae; phylum Streptophyta; class Magnoliopsida; order Poales; family Poaceae; genus Lolium; species Lolium rigidum. The sequence goes on along the minus strand of NC_061510.1, from coordinate 61,741,449 downwards.
ATTCGAGTTTTTTTATTTTTCTCCCGTTAATATTACCACCGGCGAAATTTTCATGTATCCCTGGCGTTTTCCAAATCGCCGGCACTACGACTCCGATACCCCCGGCGAAATGGGAAGACGCCGGCGGTAAGACTTACCCCCGGCGAATAGGGTAAAACGCCAGCGGTAAAGGCTCTTACCACCGGCGAATTGGAAGGCGCCGGCGATGAGGCATTACCACCGGCGAGGTGGTCGCCGGCGAATGCAAAAATGCCGGCGGTAAGGGTTTCTGGGGCGCCGGCGGTAGTACATTTCCTAGTAGTGGAGGTGCTGCCCGTTCGTGGCGCCGGAACCGATCGTGATCAAGATCTTCTACGCGCTTTTGCAAGCGGCAAGTGAACGTCTACCGCAGCAACAAGAGCCTCATCTTGTAGGCTTTGGAATCTCTTCAAGGGTGAGACTCGATACCCCCTCGTTGCTACCGTCTTCTAGATTGCATCTTGGCTTGGATTGCGTGTTCGCGGTAGGAAAATTTTTGTTTTCTATGCAACGTTTTCATACAGCATATTGTTAGAGAAGAGCAATGGGCCGCTAACTAAAGCCATGATTCATGGTGGAAGTTTCAGTCTTGGACATATATCCTCAATCTCATATGAGAATAATAATTGTTGCCACATGCTTATGCATTAAAGAGGAGTCCATTATCTGTTGTCCATGTTGTCCCGGTATGGATGTCTAAGTTGAGAATAATCAAAAGCGAGAAATCCAAAATGCGAGCTTTCTCCTTAGACCTTTGTACAGGCGGCATGGAGGTACCCCATTGTGACACTTGGTTAAAACATGTGCATTGCAAAGATCCGGTAGTCCAAGTTAATTAGGACAAGGTGCGGGCACTATTAGTATACTATGCATGAGGCTTGCAACTTGTAAGATATAATGTACATAACTCATATGCTTTATTACTACCGTTGACAAAATTGTTTCATGTTTTCAAAATAAAAGCTCTAGCACAAATATAGCAATCGATGCTTTCCTCCTTGAAGGACCATTCTTTTACTTTATTGTTGAGTCAGTTCACCTATCTCTCTCCACCTCAAGAAGCAAACACTTGTGTGAACTGTGCATTGATTCCTACATACTTGCATATTGCACTTGTTATATTACTCTATGTTGACAATTATCCATGAGATATACATGTTGCAAGTTGAAAGCAACCGCTGAAACTTAATCTTCCTTTGTGTTGCTTCAACACCTTTACTTTGATTTATTGCTTTATGAGTTAACTCTTATGCAAGACTTATTAATACTTGTCTTGAAGTACTATTCATGAAAAGTCTTTGCTTTATGATTCACTTGTTTACTCATGTCATTACCATTGTTTTTATCGCTGCATTCACTACATATGTTTACAAATAGTATGATCAAGGTTATGATGGCATATCACTTCAGAAATTATCTTTGTTATCGTTTTACCTGCTCGGGACGAGCGAAACTAAGCTTGGGGATGCTTGATACGTCTCCGACGTATCGATAATTTCTTATGTTCTATGCCATATTATTGATGATACCTACATGTTTTATGCACACTTTATGTCATATTCGTGCATTTTACTGGAACTAACCTATTAACAAGATGCCGAAGTGCCGGTTCCAGGTTTCTACGCTGTTTTTGGTTTCAGAAATCCTAGTAACGAAATATTCTCGGAATTGGACGAAACGAAGACCCGGGGGCCTATTTCGCCACGAACCTTCCGGAAGACCGAAGAGCATACGAAGTGGGGCCACGAGGTGGCGACACCACATGGCGGCGCGGCCAAGGGGGGGCCCGCGCCGCCCTATGGTGTGGGCCCCTCGGCAGGACCCCGACTCTGCCCTTCCGCCTACTTAAAGCCTCCGTCGCGAAACCCCGATGCGAAAAACCACGATACGGAAAACCTTGCGAGACACCGCCGCCGCCGATCCCATCTCGGGGGATTACGGAGATCTCCTCCGGCACCCTGCCGGAGAGGGGATTCATCTCCCGGAGGACTCTACACCGCCATGGTCGCCTCCGGAGTGATGAGTGAGTAGTTCACCCCTGGACTATGGGTCCATAGCAGTAGCTAGATGGTTGTCTTCTCCTCATTGTGCTTCATTGTTGGATCTTGTGAGCTGCCTAACATGATCAAGATCATCTATCCGTAATACTCTATGTTGTGTTTGTCGGGATCCGATGGATAGAGAATACCATGTTATGTTAATTATCAAGTTATTACATATGTGTTGTTTATGATCTTGCATGCTCTCCGTTACTAGTAGAGGCTCGGCCAAGTTTTTGCTTTTAACTCCAAGAGGGAGTATTTATGCTCGATAGTGGGTTCATGCCCGCATTGACACTAGGACGAGTGATGAGAAAGTTCTAAGGTTGTGTTGTCTTGTTGCCACTAGGGATAAAACATTGGCGCTATGTCCGAGGATGTAGTTGTTGATTACATTACGCACCATACTTAATGCAATTGTCTGTTGCTTTGCAACTTAATGCTGGAAGGGGTTCGGACGATAACTCGAAGATGGACTTTTTAGGCATAGATGCGGTTGGATGGCGGTCTATGTACTTTGTCGTAATGCCCAATTAAATCTCACTATACTTATCATGCCATGTATGTGCATTGTTATGCCCTCTCTATTTGTCAATTGCCCGACGGTAATTTGTTCACCCAACATGCTTTTATCTTATGGGAGAGACACCTCTAGTGAACTGTGGACCCCGGTCCATTCTTTTAATACTGAAATTCAAATCTGCTGCAATACTTGTTTTACTGTTTTCTCTGCAAACAATCATCTTCCACACAATACGGTTAATCCTTTGTTACAACAAGCCGGTGAGATTGACAACCTCACTGTTTCGTTGGGGCAAAGTACTTTGGTTGTGTTGTGCGGGTTCCACGTTGGCGCCGGAATCTCCGGTGTTGCGCCGCACTACATCCCGCCGCCATCAACCTTCAACGTGCTTCTTGACTCCTACTGGTTCGATTAAACCTTGGTTTCTTACTGAGGGAAACTTGCCGCTGTGCGCATCACACCTTCCTCTTGGGGTTCCCAACGGACGTGTCAACTACACGCATGAGAAGTGCCAATCAACATTCATGCTTTACCTCACCAGAGGAGTACTTTAGTACATGAGAAGCATGAAGGTACGAAATATGGTGATTATGGTGAAGCTGAAGCAGATCCATAGTCAACATAGAAGAGGGAATGCATGGGAAATCACTTAGGATACTATATTCATAGTGTCAGCTAGTGGTTTTCTTGCAAAATAAACCCTGAATGAAGGAAGGTGATATATGAAATCATAGCGAGACATAAGAAGACCATAGTCGATATCGGAAGACCACAATTGGTATAATATCAATACTGCGAGATAAAGTAGAAGATGTCTCGTCCAGTTGATCGGAACCTATAATAGAATCCATTTTTAGATATCAAATAGCCACGGTTGGTATAATAACCACAACTGGTATCGGTTGGTATTACAAATAGTCCACGATTTAATTAGTTGTAACAAAAGTTTGTGAACAAATAAAAATCTTGTCAGCCAAATAGCTAGATCTATAAACATTTAGTCAAAGGATTCACATTGGATGTCCACAATTGAGTGGATACACCACAAAGTTTCTTCGCAAAACCTTAGAGGAATATAAATTATAAACAAGACCTATACCAATATTCTAATCATAAGTCCAATAGTTGGAAGAAAAGGAGTTGAAGACCATAAGAAAACTCTAAGGGGTAGAGTAAAGATTGAGTTGGATGTACAATAACTCAATACTTTGAGCATAATAGAAAAGGAAGGTCTGAACTGAGAGGAAGTTCGATCTTATTTTCATAAGATTGATGAACAATACTTTCAGAAGGAAGCCAGACCAGAAGCCGAGGTTTATACTTCGAGGAAGTAAGAAGTGGACTCTAACTTGAGAAAGTGAGTAGTATTTACTCAGAAGTACGAAAGCTCAAGTAAGTCAAGCATAAAGAAGTTGGACGAAGAAAACACCATAGACCTAATACAGCTCAAGAAGGCCAAAGACCGAAGGAGATTGACCATACCAAAACTAAAGTCTATTTGAAAGATTCCTTTCATGGAACCAAAATAACCCAAAATAGTTATAGGTATCAACTATAAACCATGATTGGATGGGCTAAAAGAGTCAAATCCATTCTTAGGATAATAAACCATCACGACCATTCCATGTTAAGTACCTTAATTAGTACCATTATTGCAGCTTTGGTAGTAAGGGAAAATAAAGACCTATTTACCGTTAGGAGTATGTTGTTAAATTAGTCTTCAGTTGAGACTAGCAGCATAAGAAGAAATTCCAAGCATTGAATCTTCAATGAGGAAGGAAACCAGATTATGATATTGAAAGAAATCATGGAATTGAAGGAAGAAACCATGATTCAGAGACAAACCCTAATGGATTCCAGGAAGAATCTGGACAAGGGATATATTCAATGATATCCAGTAAGATCAATACGGAGTTCGAGAAAAGATGTAGTCTATACAAGTCAGATCCACACTCCGAAAACGTGAGAGAGTTCAAACTTCGAGGACGAAGTTTAGTTTAAGGGGTAGAGACTGTAATATCCCAGGTAATGGGGTTACAAAAATAGAGGAAACAGATGTGTGCATTGCATTCATGCATAGAAAATCTGGGGAATTTTCGCGCTTTAAAGTAAAACAGACCACGATGAACCGAAGTTTCACTTGACCTTGGTGGAATTGAAGTAGCTCATCAAGTCAAGCGCTATAAACCTCAATGTGACTTTGTTAAAAACCTTGTTTTGGGTAGAGATGATTTGATCTAAAGGGTTAGATCAAATGGAACTAAAATCAACACAACAACACTTTACCCAATGATCAATTGCTTGATCTTATAAAAGATCATAACATGGTATTCCTTGCCATAACATAAGAACATCTATTCAATTGGAAATCAAGTAACAATAATGGAGAACCCATTCTTCACTTATCTTTTCCATGTCTTAAACTAACCCATGTTCTTACCATGAACCTCATGGTAATTCTTGAACTAAATTCTTGAACTTAACACCAACAAAAGTTGATCATTAAACCCTAGAGATGGGAGAGGTATATAATCACTAAAGAGATAAGAAGCACACTATAAATTATTAACACTTAAAAGTTAAGCAACTACCTTGAGGTACAATTGAATTCACTTTAAAACTAAATACCAAATATAGCAAAACACAAGGACCTAAGTGCATAAAAGCCACACCTTCTGATTTCAATCATAACTTATTAAATATGTGGAATATCACAAAACTAAATTCGTTTACATTACGAATTATAGTTCAAACTATTTGAATAAAATAAACTATGAGTATTTTGAAACTCATATGATCATGCCTCGGTGAAATCAAGCATCACCATTCAAAATTGGGGTATAATCCTTATCTTTGACATTTTGATCCCAATAATAATATAAATACAATCACATATGATATAGTGACTCAACCACAAGCTTAAAATCATTCACAAGATATTTAGTAACAAAAGCCACTTGGCTATCCAAAAATAAATCACATGAGAGGATAATCTCAATGCCACATAGGATGAAAATATCTACATAGCTTGAATCCTAAGCTATGCCACCTCATGCTTAAAGGATTGCTATGGATGAGAGCATGACAACCAAGCACCTTACTCATCAAATGAAAGCAAGAGTCATCCACCCATGTGTCATGTTACTAGAGCATGCCCAAGCCTATAAAAGGAGCCTCACACTTCATCCATTTCATCATCTTGCACCTTGATGCAAGAAGACCAACACATTGAGCCACTCCATAAAATAGTTAGGATCAAGATGAAGCAGCTAGGAGGTGGAGGCATGCCACAAGATGCAGGTTTACCAGATTTCCTGAAGAACAAGCTACAGAAGCTAGCAAGGTAGAATTCTTAGGCAAACCACATATTTAGTTAATCACATCATCATTCCTTGAGTAGAACCCTAGAATAATCCATTCCAAAATAAGAATTGGGAGTAGAAGATAAACATTAAGAATAAGTTGCTCATGATGATGCCATGACCATGCTTTGGGGAAATAGAAGAATAAGCCATAAGATAAACCCTATATTTAAGGTAGTGTGAGAAACCATTCATCCTTATAACCAAAGTTAACTATAAAAAGAACCATAAACATTTTAGTTACTCTAAATGATAAATTAAGGATAATAAAAGAAGTATATTGGTAGAAGATAAAACCAATTCTCGGATCCTTAGTAACTAAAGAAGCACATGAAATATTAAGCAAGTAACCATTTTTATCATGCATTGGGGAGAGTAAACCTAGTCAATGCAATATGGTATCATCTCATATCTACAACCTAGAATTATATCTCAACTCTAGTTTGTGTATCACTTAAGTGATTATAACTAAGAAACCTAAACCATATTTGAGATCCAACCCATGTGTCATTAGGTAAATAGCATTTGAACTCTAATGGTTCATTAATTAAATCCTATGCTTCAATTAAAACATAAGAGCCACCTAATGCTAAGTCCTATAATTAAACCATATGTGTAGTGATCAACCCATTATCTTTGTAACAAGATAAACCATGATGGAAACAATAACTACTTAGATACTTTCAAATATAATGATAGTATTAACCTTAATAAGGGGGTTATGATAGAAACTATAAAACCCTAATACAATTGAGCTCACATAAAATCATGTGCAATTGACCAATTCCTCCAATATGAAGCCAAGTCCTAATAAATAAATTCCTAAACATTTGGAATAAGAATCATCAACTCTAATTATCCAACAGGGAGTTATATTACAAATGAGAAAGAAAATTAAAATGAATACCTAAATTCTTGTCTAATTAAAAATTGCAACAAGGCTCACATATATTCATGTTTATTCAAAAACAACACAGTAATACAATGATCCTTGTATTAGAGCTCATGAAAACCAAATTGTTAAAAACCTGCAAAACAGACAAGAATTCAAATTTGAATTAAAACCAGAATTGAAAACAAGAAATAAAAACAGAAAAAGAAAAGGAGAGGAAAAAGACTTACCTGGACCTTACCTGGCCGTGTAGCCCACCAAACGGCCCAGCAGCCCCAGCCCAGCACAGCCCATCGCGGCCCAGCTACCGTTTCGCGTGGATAAAGACGAGGAGACGTCGTCGTCTTCGTCTTCGTCACTGGACGCGCGGGAGCTCGCCACCGCGACGCCAACGCCACGTCCCGCGGTCGCCGCCGCTGTTGCTGACCGCCAGCACACGCCGGAGCACCTATAAAAGGCGTAGAGAACCTCCAATTCCCCTCTCTTCGCCCAATTCCTTCCCAAACCGAAACCCTAACACGCTCGGACCCCGACTATCGCCGTCGATTGGGGAAGCCCCAGGCCTCGCCGTGCCCACCGTTGGGACCGCCGTCCTCGACATGGTCACCGTACGCGAGGAATCGAGCTGACGCGCCTCCCATCGACCGCGCCAGGTCATCTTCTCCGACGCCGGCATCGAGCAATCCCGGCGACTGCGACCTCCTCTCGCCTCGCCACCAAGCTCATCGTGCTCCTGGTGAGCTACTGAACCTCGAGGAGTACTTGGCTCGTTCGATTGCATGCCGTAGCACCGCCGCGTCGTTAGCCCGTGAGCACTGCCGCCGCCCCTCGCCGCCGTGCATGCTCCGGTGACCTATTTGGAGCGGCGCCACCACCATCGTGTTCGCCTCGTTGTCCTCTTTCCGACGCACATCCATACGGCCCCGCGGGAACCCTGTATCGCCGGCGACGTCCACCACTGGCCGCCGGCAGAGCACATGGTTGCCACATCGGCACCACGTGGCAGCTGACATGGCTAAGGCCCACCGGTCGGTGTCTATGTGTAGACTAGCCCGGTGTGTTTAACCATTTCATTTCAAATTCAAATTCCGTTAATATCTGAAACTTTGCAAATTTGTAGGAAATTCATATGAACTTAGAAAAATGTAAATAAGATATCAAAATTCTTATAAAAGAAAATCCTATCCAATAAAAATATAATATGAAATTTTTATTTTAAACAAAAATCTAATTACTTAAATACCTATTAATTAAGTCTTTTATTTTAATTCAAAATTCAATTAAAATTCAATAATTAAGAAAAGTTCTGAAATAAATAAAAACCAGTAAACAAATAAAGAAAACCCGAAAACTAAATTTTCTTTATTTGTTATTAAATCCTTATTAGAGGGATTTAAACCCTAATTAACAATTATCTTAATTATTGATTCTTTAAAAATAATAAAATGCCATAGTCCAATATTATTTTCAATTCAAAGCTTTTTAACAACTTCAACTCCATAATCAAATGGTTACATAAAGAATTGCATCACAATTAGGAAAACCTAGTTCCATATTGAATAAAGAACACAACCTCATAATTTTATGTGGAATTATAAAACCCTAATTCATTAGGAACCCTAGCTCCACTAATCCATTTGAACCCTAATTTGCCACTAACCTAAACCCTAGGTTATACCATGTGATCATCCTATTTTCTTTTAAATCATAGAACCATTTAGAACCTAGATACTTGTCATAGCCACATAAAATGTAGAAGACCTATCACTAATATATGGGTACCCCATGTGTTCATCTTCATCAGACCTAGACAATCAAGTAGGGTCAGCCAGGTGTAAACCCTAGATCCTATTACCTAGGATTTCATCCTTAATTAACCTTGACTAGCATCACACCATTGTGATGAACCCTAACAACAACTATGCCAAATATTGTGCATTACCTAACCATATTCCACTAAACCCTATTAATACTAGACACTTCTGAACCATAGTATCCAGGAGTCAACTATACCCTATTTAAGTGGATTCCATAATAAAGACTAGACCACCTCAACCCTAATTGTTACACTTCTTATTAATTAAGAAGCATGTTCTTCAAAAGTTATTATTTTGAAGAAGATATGAAGTAGCCAACAACCCTGCCTAATAGGATTTATAAACCCTAGCTATATATCACCAATAAGATATAACAAACTTTGATAGCACCTATGTATAACCAGTTGCTTAAGATGCTTAGGCTTAAGTCAACATTACAAGCCCTAGGTGTCGATGAATCCAATCTTGTTTGGATCCATCTACCACTTACTCCAGAAACTAGATGAAACCATAGACAACCATAGAACCCCACCAACCTAATTATCATACTTGTTCTTTATCAAAGAACATGTTCTTCAAAAGTTATTCTTTTAAAGTATATAATAATCAACCATTAACCATGCCATATAGTACTAAAACTGACAACTGTTCTTTACTTGTTAACATTATGCCAATTATCATTCTTTGTGTGCTCAATTGATTATTATGCTTTATTATCTACCTGTTTATAATACCAAGTAATCACACCTAAATAAGAACCTTGTATGTGAATCACTCTAAAAGTGCAACACACCCTGAACCAATCATTACAACTCACTGATCCTAAATCATCGGGGTTAGGTCACGCTTAGAGCGATTGCATCTCATACTTATGCATTGTTGCATCCTTGCCAATCTTTTAAACATCGTCCTTACCGGACGATGATGCTATTTCAGAATTTGGAGTTATTGCGTATCGAAGACCTTGCCTGCATAATCTTGCAGTCAAGAAAGGCAAGTTCATCGCTTGCTCATGTCATTTGAGTATTTCTATCAAATTACTTGCAAAGTATTATGGTTATCACTATTGCATAAAAACCAAAACCACTACTTTCATAACTATGAATATGACTATGTGGTGGGCAATGGAACCATGGATTGTGTTGATATGGTGGAGGTTCCATTGCAAGGGTTAATATCCATCTAGGATTAAACAACAAATGTCGCCAGTGATTCTTGTGCCGTAATACCCGTGTTAACCATAAGATCCGGAGTGGGACGGAGTAGTCAAAAGTGTTTCCACCTCTCGTACATCAACGGATGCGCTTACCGTAGACACTTGACCCAGGTTGGGCAAGCGGTGGGGTGGGGATCCCATTCTAATTCCCCACGGTAAGTGGTCTATGATGGGTTGCAGCTACCGGCGAAGGAGTTTGGTTAACGAGTCCCAA
>NC_061510.1:61708893-61731268 GCF_022539505.1 Lolium rigidum | reverse complement strand
ATTTATAGCGCTAGCATTGGGACTCTTAGCAAGTTTTTGCAAGAACTTTATAACTTCAGAGATGTGGCAATCATCAAAATCTAAATCATTACAATCTAAAGCAATGGGATTATCATCCCCAAGGTTGGAAAAAATTTCAGCGAGTTTTATCACAAGCGATTTCAGCGTTTTAGCGATTTCGAGGTAATTTTGCGCGCTTTGCACTAGGACTAGAAGCATTGCCAACACCAATTATTTTACCATTGATAGTAGGAGGTGCAGCAACATATGAATCATTAGCATTGCTAGTGGTGGTAATAGTCCAAACTTTAGCTACATTTTCCTTTTTAGCTAGTTTTTCATTTTCTTCTCTATCCCACTCTAGCACGCAGTTCAACCATTAATCTTATATTCTCATTAATTCTAACTTGGATGGCATTTGCTGTAGTAACAATTTTATTTTCAATATCATCAGGTTTAGCAGCCATTTTATTAATTAAAGAAGATTGTGACGCGAGACATGTATGAGATTCGGTCTTCGGCATTTGCAAGTTTAGTTTGCAACCCGGAAATCTTCATATTCAGATTTTCAAGTTGATTTCCTATTTTCTTCAACAAGGTAGATTGCTCATTCATAGTTTTAGTAAACAATTTATTTTGCTCATACTGTGATTGCATAAAGCTCTTGGTGGACCTTTCAATTTCTAACATCTTTTCCTCATTGGGTGAAACATATCTACCATAAGAATTACCATTAGCAGGATGTGGTCTAGAATTTTGAGCAACCAATGAAGCTAACGGAACATTATTAGGATCAACATTAGTCCTACCATTAACAAGCATAGACATAATAGCATCAATCTTATCACTCAAGGAAGAGGATTCTTCAACGAATTTACCTTCTTACCTTGTGGAGCTCTTTCCGTGTGCCATTCGAAGTAATTAACCATCATATTATCAAGAAGCTTTGTTGCTTCACCAAGAGTGATGGACATAAAGGTACCTCCAGCAGCTGAATCCAATAAATTTCGCGAAGAAAAATTTAGTCCTGCATAGAAGGTTTGGATGATCATCCAAGTAGTCGATCCATGGGTTGGGCAATTTTTAACCAGAGATTTCATTCTTTCCCAAGCTTGAGCAACATGTTCATTATCTAATTGTTTAAAATTCATTATGCTACTCCTCAAAGATATAATTTTAGCAGGGGGATAATATCTACCAATAAAAGCATCCTTGCATTTAGTCCATGAATCAATACTATTCTTAGGCGAGAGATAGCAACCAATCTTTAGCTCTTCCTCTTAATGAGAAAGGGAACAATTTTAATTTTATAATGTCACCATCTACATCTTTATACTTTTGCATTTCACATAGTTCAACAAAATTATTGAGATGGGCAGCGACATCATCGGAACTAACACCGGAAAATTGCTCTCGCATAACAAGATTAAGTAAAGCAGGTTTAATTTCAAAGAATTCTGCTGTAGTAGCAGAGTGGAGCAATAGGTGTGCATAAGAAATCATTATTATTTGTGCTAGTGAAGTCACACAACTTAGTATTTTCAGGGGTAGCCATTTTAGCAATAGTAAATACAGCAAACTAGATAAAGTAAATGCAAGTAAACTAATTTTTTTGTGTTTTTGATATAGCAAACAAGATAGCAAATAAAGTAAAACTAGCAACTAATTTTTTTGTGTTTTGATATAAGTGCAGCAAACAAAGTAGTAAATAAAATAAAGCAAGACAAAAACAAAGTAAAGAGATTGAGAAGTGGAGACTCCCCTTGCGGCGTGTCTTGATCTCCCCGGCAACGGCGCCGGAAAAAGAGCTTGATGGCGTGTATTTCACACGTTCGTTGGGCAACCCCAAGAGGAAGGTATGATGCGCACGAAGCAAGTTTTCCCTCGGAAAGAAACCAAGGTTTATCGAACCGAGGAGGAGCCAAGAAGCACGTTGAAGGTTGATGGCGGCGGGATGTAGTGCGGCGCAACACCGGAGATTCCGGCGCCAACGTGGAACCCGCACAACACAACCAAAGTACTTTGCCCCAACGAAACGAGTGAGGTTGTCAATCTCACCGGCTTGCTGTAACAAAGGATTAACCGTATTGTGTGGAAGATGATTGTTTGCAGAGAAAACGAGTAAAACAAGTATTGCAGCAGATTTGTATTTCAGTATTAAAGAATGGACCGGGGTCCACGAGTTCACTAGAGGTGTCTCTCCCGTAAGATAAAAGCATGTTGGGTGAACAAATTACGAGTCGGGCAATTGACAAATAGAGAGGGCATAACAATGCACATACATGACATGATAAGTATAGTGAGATTTAATTGGGCATTATGACAAAGTACATAGACCGCCATCCAACTGCATCTATGCCTAAAAAGTCCACCTTCGAGGTTATCATCCGAACCCCCTCCGAGTATTAAGTTGCAAAGCAACGAGACAATTGCATTAAGTATGGTGCGTAATGTAATCAACAACTACATCCTCGGACATAGCGCCAATGTTTTATCCCTAGTGGCAACGACACAACACAACCTTAGGGGTTTCGTCACTCGCCCGGTGTCAATGCGGGCATGAACCCACTATCGAGCATAAGTACTCCCTCTTGGAGTTAAAAGTAAAAACTTGGCCGAGCCTCTACTAGAAACGGAGAGCATGCAAGATCATAAACAACACATGTATAATAACTTGATAATTAACATGACATGGTATTCTCTATCCATCGGATCCCGACAAACACAACATAGAGTATTACGGATAGATGATCTTGATCATGTTAGGCAGCTCACAAGATCCAACAATGAAGCACAATGAGGAGAAGACAACCATCTAGCTACTGCTATGGACCCATAGTCCGGGGGTGAACTACTCACTCATCACTCCGGAGGCGACCATGGCGGTGTAGAGTCCTCCGGGAGATGAATCCCCTCTCCGGCGAGGGTGCCGGAGGAGATCTCCGAGATCCCCGAGATGGGATCGGCGGCGACGGCGTCTCGCATAGGTTTTCCGTATCGTGGTTTTTCGCATCGGGGGTTTCGCGACGGAGGCTTTAAGTAGGCGGAAGGGCGAGTCGGGGGCTAACGAGGGCCCACGCTATAGGTCGGCGCGGCCGGGGCTTGGGCCGCGCCGCCCTATAGCTTGGCCACCTCGTGGCCCCACTTCGTGTGTTCTTCGGTCTTCGGAAGCTCCGTGGAAAAATAGGGCCCCGGGTCTTCGTTTCGTCCAATTCCGAGAATATTTCGTTACTAGGATTTACGAAACCAAAAACAGCGAGAAAACAGAACTGGCACTTCGGCATCTTGTTAATAGGTTAGTTCCAGAAAATGCACTAATATGACATAAAGTGTGCATAAAACATGTAGGTATCATCAATAATATGGCATAGAACATAAGAAATTATCGATACGTCGGAGACGTATCATCCAGCGGTGGAGACGGCGGTGATGATGGTGGAGATGATGATGATGGTGATGGAGATGATGTCCAGCTCGATGGCGGTGACGATGGCGTCGATTTCCCCCTCCGGGAGGGAATTTCCCACGGATTCCTGCCCGCCGGAGAGCTTTTTCTCTCGGTGTTCTCCGCCCCGCGAGGCGGCCGTAACCCTTCGTGAGGATCCCTCCGTGGCTTAGGTTTTCGGGACGAAGGGTTTCGCGAAGAAAAGGAGGCGAAAGGGGCTGTGGGGCCCCCACACCACAAGGTGGCGCGGCCGGAGCCATGGGCCGCGCCGCCCTATGGTCCGGGCCCACCTTGGGTCCAGGCTGGCTCCCCCTTCGGCTTCCTTCGTCATCTGGAAAAATAGGATTTTTGGTGAAATTTCCTTCCACAGTTGATCTTCCGAAATATTGCATCCTGACGGCGCTTTTTCCAGCAGGATCCTGGCTCCGGTGCGCGATCTTCAAATAATCATGAAACATGCAAAATAGATGAAATAACATAAGTATTGTGTCCCAATATGAAATATATCAATGAATAACAGCAAATTATGATATAAAATAGTGATGCAAATTGGACGTATCAATAGGCAGGTGTTTCCCTTCGTCTAGGGTGTTGTTGTTCCCCTCTGTAAAGCTTGTTATTCCCCTCCGTATAGGTTGTTGTTCTACTCTGTCTAGACTTGTTCCCTTCCATCCAAGATGTTGTTTCCTTCCATCTAGGTTGTTATCCCCCTCTGTCAATATTGATGTTCCCCTCTATCTAGATTGTTGTTCCCCTCCGTCTAGGCTCTTGTTCCCTAACTAGACAAAATGTGTTCCTCGGACGCAATATTTTTGTTCCTCATAATCTATGGTATTGTTTCTTAGATATTTCCAAGTTATTCCTCATTATAAAATATTTTGTTCCCTCAAATATTTTATTTTGGTTTCGAAGTTTGTCTAAATTATATTTTTGATGCTCATTTTTTGATATGGCTATATGCTTGTTCTAAAATACACTAATTTTAGGGTATTATTCTCTATATGTGCGTGTACATTCTTCTTGTTTTAATCAGTGTGACACAAGCAACCACGAGCTAGCCATGTGCAGTGTGGAGAAAAAATGGACCAATCAGTAAAAAAATATTTGTACTATGCTCTCTTTGCATGCAATACCTAGCTACCTTTTTCCAGTGTGGAGAAAAAATTCACCAATAAAAAAATTAGTGGGCAGCGGCCCATCACATCAGGTACCTTTTCTATTGTTTCTTTTTGTTTATATTTTTCATTTCTTTAAATCTAACACTTCTTAACAAAAAATTGAGAGATATATTTTTCAAAATTTGAATAGTCTTTTAAAATATTTAATTTAGAACTTGAACAATTTCAGAATTTGAAAATTTTCAATATTGAGCGGATTAAAAAAATAAACTATTTTAATTTTTTGAACAATAATAAAATTTGAATACTTCCCAAATCTTAGAGCGTTTTAAAATCTAAATAATTCCAAAACCTGAACTTTTCGAAACAGCTGAACAATCTTCTAAAGATTTATCAAAAAAAATATGTATTTTAACCAGTTTTTTTTCAAAACCCGACAAAAAACTAAATAGGACGCAAAAAATTCAAAAAAAAAGGAGAAAAATAACATAAACCCGCCAAAGTGGGTGAGAAAAAAAATAGCCACACTATATGGGCCGGCCCATAACAATGGGCGGAGGTGTGCGACATGCCGACACAGGGTTAGTGCCATGGGGGTTCCCTAATCCCCGCTCGTTAGCGCGCCGGAGTGCTGCATCGCCTGAAGCACATCGCAAATGGACCGGCCCATTAGTTCGTTCGGTCTACACATACGTACTATTTACAGCTCCTTCCCTCATAGCATAGACCATAGTTCAAATCCCCGTATCTACAAGGACGCATACACATTTTTTGAACTTAAATAAATTTCGAAACCGAGCAAAAATTAAATCTGAGCAAGTTTTGAATTAAATAAATTTCGAACCGAGCAAAAATTTAAATCTAAGCAAATTTCAAAACCGTGCAAAACATTAATCTTAGCAAATTCCAAAACCGAACAAAATTTTGAAATCTATTCCAGTTTAAAATTTTCTCAAATTTGTAATTTGCTCGAATTTGAAAGTTAAAATTTGCTCGAATTTAAAATTTACTCGAATTTGAAAATTATGTTCAAAAGCGGAAAAATAAAAAATAAAACAGAAAAAGGAAAACAGAAAAACAGAAAAACAGAAAAAAGAAAAGAAATAAAGAAATAAAAGAAATAAAACCACCAGGAAACCAACCGACACCAGAAGAAGAACCAAAGAAAAAACGAAAAAACAAACCAGCGACATGGGCCGCGGCCCGCTCGCCCCCGCACGCGGGCGGGTGTTAATCTGCCCCGCTGCTTTGCGGGAAATAGGGTTTACCGTGCCGTGGTCGGTGTATAGGCCACAAGGAATGCGCGGACAAGCCGGAAGTAGATCATGGATCTACTGTACACAAGTTCAGAAATGGGCCACAAGACGGTCTTCGTCTCGTGCAATCTTGCCTTCGATTAGACAAAACTTGTTTGAGCCCATCGTAATTCCCTACCCGACACGACTTCGTCTTCTTCGCGATTTAGAAACCGTGCGAAGCTAGGAACTCATTCGCAGTCTCCCTCGAGAAAAAAGGAACTCATTCGCCGTCCGAGCATGCAGGAGGGGTTACATTGAAGATTGAACTGAGTAAATTCATGCTGAAATAACCGTTCAAGCCGATCCATCCCGAGGGGTCAAGGGAACCGCGTTCATGTTTCAAGCCTGTCCTCGACGTCGATAAGGGCTGGCCGACTCAGGACCTAGGATTCATTCACCCATGTGCACCCAGTCCCTTCCAGCACGTTTCGATTCGAGAAGGGCTGCTCGATCGATCGTCGACCCCCACCGACGCAGCAAGTATATTTTCCGGGTGAATTCAAGCTATACGGACTAGGGGCGCGTCACGCGTGTTAATTTATCTTACAACTTGCGACCGAGACTGGAAAAGGCCAAGAAAACTCCCTGAGATTTCCGTTTTCCTTTGTTTCAAGAGGAAGAGGAACCAAGGAAAACTTTGGTTCGGACGAGACGGCCGGCGAGACGCCCATGTTTGCCTTGTGTGTACGCACGTGAGTCACGGCAAGATAGTGAGATAGTACTGACTTGACGGCCGGAGACGACGACGGACGACGGCCCGGCCGTGAGCAGAAACGTGGGAGGAGCTTACCCGATCCTCACCGGACCGGACCGGACGGTACCTACATATTCCAGGAGGGAGCTACCGCGTGGAATTTCTTTACCGGTGACCATGAAACTTTTCAAGTAAAAGAAAAAAAAAACTGATTCCGTAGCTCTTACCAAGCTTCTGTCCCACGGATTTTGCTCACGAATTAATGAGGTAATTACATCATTGGTCCAACAGCTCGTCCACTTTGCGAAGATTTGATCCTACTTCTCGTAAAGTATGAACCCGCGGTTCTGGAACTTTCCAATTGCATGAAGAATTGGTCCTTCAAGTCCGAAATAGGCCACGCCAGAGTTAGAATCGGTCCATGTGTATCCTCTCGAGTTGGTAATTTTGCATAAAGCCTCTCGATGTGCTTGAGTTGTTTTGGTCCTTGCATGCGGGTGGATGTTTTAACAGAGTCTTTTTTTGGTTTTCTCTCCAGATTTTCTAATAAATTATCAAATTTTATCCATAGATGTTTTAAATTGTACTCCCTTCGATCCTAAAAAAATATCGGACGTACGATTTAAAAAAACACCCTCCATCTTCTTGTCTTATCAACCCGCACTCCAAGCATGTGCTGCTGCTGGTGCTTTTTGTAGCCAAGCTACTTTGCATAGCTCCGAGTCACGGACAGGTCCCATGCATGTGTATCCAAAAGAATTGATTAATTTAGAAGCGGTTAATTATAAAACGTAATTAGACTATGTTTTCCGATACTTTTTTAGAATCGGAGGGAGTAATACATATGAGGATTTTTCTATTTTTTATGGTAGCTCTTAAAATTACGAAAAATATACAAAAATTAGCAAAAATTTCGAACATGTCTTGGTTGCCTAAAAATATTGGTTTTGCTGCTGCTGAAAATCTGGACAGATTCTGCTGACAAGTGTTTGGGGCCCTAAAATGGTTTGGCATGAGTATTTGGATATGTTAGGAATGTGCAAGACACTATATGCTTTTTGGAATACCTAGGATTTTTTTGTCTTTGATTTTTTTTTGAGGTTTTAATATTTCAATCAATCAACACAGATTATACAAAATTTACAATCTAAAGCTATGGCTTCTTCCACACAAACTGGAAAGTTTCTGTTCCAACAGTCATCTAAACCTGTAGACATAATAAATCTAGCTATTACCTGCGCAACATTGTTTTGATCTCTTTTCACATGTACGCACGTCCAACGACTCAGGTTCGAGGTGTACATATTGAAATCATGGAGAATACTCTTGAGATGAGACAAATGTTGCTCTTTGCTTTGGATTGCCTGTGTAATGGTGATACAATCAGATTCGAAGATCACAGGTCTGTCACACCATTGGGTGGCCAGGCGAGCTCCTTCTCGGGCAGCTATAGCTTCAGCTTCCTGGGCGTCACAACAGTTGTCGGAGAACTCGCCTACAGCAATCACGACATGGCCAGTATGGTCTCGAATGACAATACCAACCGATGCATGACCTGTTTCTTTGACGTAGGAGCCGTCAACATTCACTTTGAGCCATCCTTGGTCTGGTGGCTTCCATTCTTGGGTCTTTGTCTTTTTCTTTCTCTTTCTCTTATTTGTTTCATTATTGCTGGTTTCTGCTTGGTAATTCCCCACTGATTTCTTCCCTTTCGGGTCTAGGGGCATGTTTTCAAAGGAAGCACATGGATTAGTATCTAAAGAATTTGCATAGTTCAGGAGGAAAAGTACCGATTGTTTGATGGTAGCCTTCCCTTTGTCATGAATTACATCGTTCCTTAGGTGCCAACATCTCCAGAACAACATCATGATTGCTTGATGCATGTCTTTTTTTTTTGTCTTGTCCAACAGAATCAACAACCAATCTTCACATGTTTTCACCATATCTTCTTCCCTCGGCAGATCCCAGTGCTTTCTCATTTCAAATCTTAGTTCTTTAGCTTTTGTGCACTCAATGATTGCATGGAAACTGTCCTCTACCCCGTTACCGCAAATCTTGCAAGTGGTTTGGACCTCAAGACTCCTTCTCCATTTATTTCTTTGTGTTGGCAAGTTATCGTTTGCAAGTCTCCAGTTGAAAAAGTGTACTTTGTTTGGAAATGGGGCCTTCTAAATGTTTTGCCATAGTTTTCTTTCACCACTTGGAGCATTGCTTCCAGCAGTTGCATCCTCTCTCCTCAGCATTGTGGCAAGGCGATACACACTTTTGACTGTGAACATGCCGCTTTTCTCAAACTGCCAAGCGATAATGTCTTCCATGCCATGATCTGGGACTTTAATCTTCAGTATTTGTTCAGCATCGTGTGCTACGAAAATGTCACTGACCAGTTGGTTATTCCATTTATTCCATCTCATAAGAGGCTTCTTACCCATTTCAATCTAGACTTTTTCTTTTTTCCGGTGAATTTTAGGAGTCCATCTCTACCGATCCAGTTATCCCTCCAAATGAGGATTTTAGAGCCATTTCCAATGCGCCAAATGGTTCCCTTTATAAGGAGTTCAAGACCATGCTCCACCCCCTTCCAGCTCGCAGAAGCATTTTTTGCGAAAACTGTATCCATGAGGTTTCCATTAGGGTAATATTTGGCTTTCATTAATCTCGGACACAGAGAGTTTGGTTTTTGGAGGAGCCTCCAACCTTGTCGTGCTAGCAATGCTTGGTTGAAGAGTCTGGAGTCACGAAAACCTATTCCACTGATACGTCTCAAACATATCTATAATTTTTGAAGCTCCATTCTTGTTTTACACCAATTCACATATGTTTTGCTTACACTCCGTTGCACTTTTACATGATTTCCGGCACTAATATATTAACAAGATGCCACAGTGTCAGTTCCTTGTTTTCTGCTGTTTTTGTATTTCAGAAAAGTTGTACTGAAAATATTCTCGGAATTGGACGAAACAAAAGCCCAAGTCAATATTTTACCGAAACAGAGACGAAGTCCGGAGGGGGGACGCAGAGGCGCCACAGGGCGGCCAGACCACCCCACGGCGCGACCTCTGGCCCGCGCCCAGGGGTGGTGTGGGCTCCCTGGCACCCCACCGACCTAAATCCTCCGCCTATTTAAGAACGATCTCGAGAAAACCATGGATACACGAGCCACCATCCACAAAAAGTTCCGTCGCGGCCGCCATCACAGAACCCATCTCAGGGGTTCTGAAGCTCTTTCCGGCACCCTGCCGGAGGGGGAAATCATCACCGAAGGCATCTACATCACCATGTCCGCCTCCGAAGTGATGCGTGAGTAGTTCATCCCTGGACTATGGGTCCATAGCAGTAGCTAGACGGTTGTCTTCTCCAATTTGAGCTTCATGTATAGATCTTGTGAGCTGCCCTACATGATTAAGATCATCCTTATGTAATCCTACATGTTGTGTTTGATGGGATCCGATGAATATTGTATACTATGTTGAGGTCGATTATATATTCATGTCATATATTATTTGTGATCTTGCATGCTCTCCGTTGCTACTAGATACTCTGGCCAAGTAGATGCTTGTGACTCCAAGAGGGGGTATTTATGCTCGATAGTGGGTTCATGCCTCTAGTTTTCTGGAAGAGTGACAATAACTTCTAAGATTGTAGATGTGCTGCTGCTACTAGGGAGAAAACAACAATGTTTTATCCGAGGGTAATTCTGTTATTTACATTACACACAATGCTTAATGCAATTATCTGTTGCTTGCAACTTAATACTAGAAGGGGTTCGGACGATAACCGGAAGGTGAATTTTTAGTCATAGACGCAGTTGGATTACGGTCTATGTATTATGTTGTAATGCCCAATCAAATCTCATAGTAATCATCTTGACATGTATGGTCGATATTCTGTCAATTGCACAGCTGTAATTTGTTCACCCAACATGCTATTTATCTTTATGGAGAGACACCTCTAGTGAACTGTGGATCCTAGTCCTTTTTCCGTTACACTGATAAATTCAACCACTGCAATCCTGCTCTGTTTACTTACTGCAAACATCTCTTTCCACTCGATACGTCTAATCCTTTGTGTTCAGCAAACCAGTGAGATTGACAACCTCACTGCAAGTTGGGGCAATGTACTTTATTCCATCTATTTGTGAATTTATGATTAGGATTATTATAATAGAGTATGAATGTTTATGTGCACCTAATGTTATTATCTAATTTAAGGGTCCATATAGCATGATCTTTAGAACTCATAGACAAGAACTTTTTTGCTAGTGAATCAGCGACCCCCGAGTGACACAACCGATATCAAAGAGGATCTAACAATACCCGAGGAATCACAAGGAACCACCAAGGTTAAAGCTCTACTCCGGTTTAACCATCTTAATAGATGCGCTGACCATGGCTTTGGTAACAGGCAGAAAGATTATTGGACTAAGATGAAATCTACCAAGAGGAGTCTTTCTCTCTTATGGGTTGCTTGCCTTCTCAGATATATAAATAGGAAGAATCATATTCACTTACATATTTATTTAACCCCGCACATTCACTATCACCATGAACTGAATCACCTCACGCCTACTTGTCCATCTGGAAAAACCAATTTATTTATTATTAGCTGTTTACTTTTATGCACTCTACTTTATTGCATTACCAATACTCTAAAATCGTATCATTTACATTTTTCATGGTGATAGTTATTATCTAATTTAAGGGTGACTAGATACAAATAGTTTGAGAACAAGCAATAACATAATCATGAATCAACCAATAATAAATTTTGGGACTATGCACATTATACTCAGAATGACAACTATACTCTCTTAATTGGTGCATAAAGTTAGAAGATGAAGACTCAACATAAAAGTAAAAGAAAGACCCTTAACAGAGGGAAGCAGGGATTACTCATGTGCTAGAGCTTTTTATTTGAATAAAACAGAGGCATTGAAAATATAATTTTGAGAGGTATGTATGTCTATGTCAATGAATGAAATCAAATGATTTATCATCCTTTCATGTTTAATGGCTTAAAGAGCGGCTCCCATAGAGAGAACAATAAAGTCCATCTTCTCCTTCGTTTGAACAAGCTAAGTTCATGATTACTCAAGCCCATAGTGTTAGGAGATTTATTTGATTATTTTATATATTATATTTAGTGGGTTGGGCACCCGTTTGCCTGCTCTTTTTTGCAATATTAGGGACTAGAAAATTATGCATGCTAGTCAACGTGTGAAGCCAAATAAACATGAAAGAGAGAATACAACATCTAACACTTCCTCATGAGCTAAAACAAGAACACAAAACAAGTAATAGCTTTTGAAGGTTTTAAAGGTAGCACATAAGCAATTTACTTCGGAGTGGCGGTGAAATACCACATATAGTTAGGTATGGTGGACACATTTGGAAAACTTTGGGTTTTTGGGAGTTGGATGCACGAGTAGAGCTCATACTCTGTATAGGTGAAGGCTAGCAAGAGAATGGGAGAGACCAACTAAGAGATCAATAATGACCATAATCATGCATAGCGACAAAACATTATTAATCAAGCATAATGTGATATTACAAGTAAAAAACTAAATAATCATAGCGGCTTCATGTGACTGGTTTCTAGTCATAACATGGTATAAGTGATACGCGTACAGCACGCGTCCGTTGGGAACCCCAAGAGGAAGGTGTGATGCGTACAGCGGCAAGTTTTCCCTCAGTAAGAAACCAAGCTTTATCGAACCAGTAGGAGCCAAGAAGCACGTTGAAGGTTGATGGCGGCGGGATGTAGTGCGGCGCAACACCAGGGATTCCGGTGCCAACGTGGAACATGCACAACACAACCAAAGTACTTTGCCACAACGAAACAGATGAGGTTGTCAATCTCACCGCTTGTCGTAACAAAGGATTAGATGTATAGTGTGGATGATGATTGTTTGCAGTAAACAAGTAGAACAAGTATTGCGATAGATTGTATTCAATGTAAAAGAATGGACCGGGGTCCACGAGTTCACTAGAGGTGTCTCTCCCATAAGATAAATAGCATGTTGGGTGAACAAATTACGGTCAGGCAATTGACAAATAGAGAGGGCATGACCATGCACATACATGATATGATGAGTATTGTGAGATTTAATTGGGCATTACGACAAAGTACATAGACCGCTATCCAGCATGCATCTATGCCTAAAAAGTCCACCTTCGAGGTTATCATCCGAACCCCTTCCGGTATTAAGTTGTAAACAACGAGACAATTGCATTAAGTATGGTGCGTAATGTAATCAATAACTACATCCTCGGACATAGCATCAATGTTTTATCCCTAGTGGCAACGAAGCACATCCACAACCTTAGAACTTTCGTCACTCGTCCCGCATTTAATGGAGGCATGAACCCACTATCGAGCATAAATACTCCCTCTTGGAGTTAAGAGCAAAAACTTGGCCGCAGCCTCTACTAATAACGGAGAGCATGCAAGATCATAAACAACACATAGGTAATAGATTGATAATCAACATAACATAGTATTCTCTATCCATCGGATCCCGACAAACACAACATATAGCATTACGGATAGATGATCTTGATCATGTTAGGCAGCTCACAAGATCCGACAATGAAGCACATGAGGAGAAGACAACCATCTAGCTACTGCTATGGACCCATAGTCCGAGGGTGAACTACTCACTCATCACTCCGGAGGCGACCATGGCGGTGAAGAGTCCTCCAGGAGATGAATCCCCTCTCCGGCAGGGTGCCGGAGGCGATCTCCCGAATCCCCCGAGATGGGATTGGCGGCGGCGGCGTCTCGATAAGGTTTTCCGTATCGTGGCTCTCGTGCATCGGGGGTTTCGTCACGGAGGCTTTAAGTAGGCGGAAGGGCAACGCGGGGGCCACACGAGGGCCCCACACGCCGGGCCGCGCGGCCGGGGGCTGGGCCGCGCCGCCCTGCCGTGGCGGCGCCTCGTGGCCCCACTTCCTTTCCCCTCGGTCTTCTGGAAGCTTCGTGTGAAAATAGGACCCTGGGCGTTGATTTCGTCCAATTCCGAGAATATTTATTTACTAGGATTTCTGAAACCAAAAACAGCAGAAAACAACAACTGGCTCTTCGGCATCTCGTTAATAGGTTAGTGCCGGAAAATGCATAAATACGACATATAATCTTTACTTTTAAATTGCAATAGGTGACTGCCTGGTGTCACAAACGGGCCAAAGTTTTTTTTCCCTAAGCCCAACATCTACTGAAAATCTTAGGCCCAATATCTCTAAATCCACCACGTATCTAAGATCTGAGAGCCCAGCTCAAACTAACACGATTGACCCACGCCACCACGTAACCACGAGTCCTCCCCTGTTTCCGCTTCGAAGTTACGGGCCAAAGTTTTTTTCCCTAAGCCCAACATCTCCTGAAAATCTTAGGCCCAATATCTCTAAATCCACCACGTATCTAAGATCTGAGAGCCCAGCTCAAACTAACACGATTGACCCACGCCACCACGTAACCACGAGTCCTCCCCTGTTTCCGCTTCGAAGTTATATTCCAACAAACGATAGCTGAATCAATCCACGTACTGTACGGCAAGTTATAATAGCTGAAACAATAGCTGTGCGTCCGTCGCTTG
Organism: Lolium rigidum; assembly: GCF_022539505.1. NCBI lineage: Eukaryota > Viridiplantae > Streptophyta > Magnoliopsida > Poales > Poaceae > Lolium > Lolium rigidum. Next base: position 61,717,119 of record NC_061510.1, on the reverse strand, counting down.
GTTTTGTTCATATGGTATGTACAGTCCTTTCCTAATCTCCGTCGTTTGGTTTTGTTCCCATGGTATTGGACTTCAAAATTTACGCACCGACGTTGTATTGTATTCCATCTCTAATTCCAATCCAACAAAGATTAAATGTATCCATATCGATATATACGACAGACCCAGCAAAGCTTTAAGCCGGGTTGAACGATCTATAGGTAAGATGCTCTGTGCGGGGATTTGATTGCGTCTTCCGTTGCAGCAACGCGCCAACGCCGACGCGCTCACGGGGCAGATGAACCACGGAGGAGGTGAAGCACATCAGCCATGGGACTGAACGCCACAGGCAGCGCTGCAGGGGCGGCGTCGAGCTGAGGGAGCGCGGCAGGCCGGCGTGCCTGAATGTACCCTTCCGTCGCGTTGGTGTATTCGTACGTGGTCTTCTTCGTCGACAGTCCCTTAGCCCAGCAGTTCTAATCTAAACCGAACCAAGATTCTACCCCCGGCCTTTCCCACTCCAACATAATATAGCCGGACCGATCGCAAAGCAGTTCGTGAGATGAGGGTTCCATCGATCAACAGAAAACGATCGTAACCGCCTCAACCCCTCCGCTCCATATCTCTCCGGGCATAGGAAACGACAGCGCTGGCACTCGAGGCCGACAACTGGTGGCGTAGCCTCTCCATCCTCAACAGCAACCTCCGCAATGTGTGCGATGATCGAAGGGTCGGAGACGACGAGGGAAGGTCTTCAGCTTCTCCATCAGGATCACCGTGCACAGCTTCCTTGCATGGCCGGTTGCCGTCCTGATTATTCGTCCATATTCGTATCGTATACCGATAGCACCGTAGGGATGACCACTCGTCGGCCAGCCCTGGGACCGCGAAGAAGCTGCTATCGTGTGTCGTTGCCACGTTCTTTTCTAGCTATGTATCTGAGTTCGTCGACATATCCGCCATGGGCGAGGTGAGGTTCGAGAAGGCAAATACCAAGGCGCCGTGCATCGATGACTCGATGAGATTGATGCCGTAGTGCCGGGACGTGTGCAAAGCATCAACCAGCTGCTTAGGGAGATGGATGGCTTCTGCGAAAACAACGGTGTCATGGCGCTCGCCACGACTAACATGCTAGATGTGCTGGACAACGATGGAGCTTGCCTGCTTGGCGCTACAGGTCGGATGGAGCTCGGCACTGCAGGTCATGGTGCTCGCCGCTTCTAATGCCAGGGAGGTTCGATCATCAGGTTACGGTTTATCGTCCACATGCTACTGGTCGTGTTAGGATCCTTAAGGCGAGCAATCGCGGAACACTAAAAAAACAAATCGACTTGAGCATCAGGTTTCAGTCGACAGCGACAGAGCCACTCACGCTGTGTCATCTTTCAGGGAAAAAACACAACCATTGCCTCCTGATGATAGAACATACAGTAAGGCCTACGATGCCTTGCCTTTTATTTTATCGAGCAGGCGGATGACTCTTGGCCTCCAGTTTTGAAACACGGCAAAAGATGGCCGTGAATACATAGATTGTGCGTCCATGTCAATATATTGGTTGAGATTTTGTATATAGAGCCCGTTGATACCAGTCTAAAAAGATCAAAGCAAGGACAACAATAGGCATCTAAAACATCAAGTGATGTCTCCTAAATATTTTGGTGCTTCTCCCATCACCATGATTTCTTCGTTTGTAGAGTCTTGCAAGTTATGGTTTGCTAGAGTATTTCCGTGCAATTGAATTATACATATAAAATCACTCCAAATATGATATACTCCCTCTCTCTTTCTCTAAAAAAGCTGCTCAACTTTATCTAAATACTAGATTATTTCTCACTCTTTTTTTTTTTGAGGAACGGGCAGTCGAACTGCCAATCGATTAGATAGAAATAGTGTGTTACTTACAGAAGGGTCGCAAGTACGGCTACTTTCACTCTTATTTCTATGTACGCCGCAAAATTTGATTCTAAGTTGAGCAAGTTATTTTCGGTGGAAGGGAATATAATACATGGTCTTGGGGTTTAGTTTTTGTAGTTGGGGTTTTCCTTTTATATTATCTCCATCTGAAGCTTCATCAATGAGCAAGTGTTGGTGTAGCGAAATTCTCCATAATATAACAAAATCCGCAGCAACACACAGATGTATTTGCTAAAAACATGTCTACATATTTTGCTCTTCAGCGGCAACGCGCGGGCATTGTCCTAGTGTGTATAAAACATGTAGATATCATCAATAATGTGGCATGGAACATAAGAAATTATCGATACGTCGGAGACGTATCAATAAGCATGCACCAAGTCAACCCAAATAAAACATTTAAAGGAGAATACCACAATATTATGCTTTTGTATGATTAAAACAACACATGATTCTTTCAATGGCACATTAAGCACTCTCAGCTATTTGAGACAAGTCATGCTGCAAAAATAACTACTAAGCATATAATTAAAATAATATCTAACATGATATGCTAAAGTCTAAGCCACAGTATAAACAAGCTTTCTTTTGCACCACTATAAGCATGAAATATTTTACTCTTCTCCAACACCAATCAACTTTTTTTAAAAAAACTCTCATAATAATTTATCAATAAAAACCACTGAGCTAATCATACCTAACTAAAGAACACTATCAAACTCTGAACAAGAGATGCATGAAAAACAGGAGCTAAAAGCGTTGCAGTAGTTAGACAAGAATACTCAACAAATATAAGTGAAGAATACGAGTATTCACATGAAAAAGCGGAGTGTGTCTCTCTCCCACACAAGAATGCTAGGATCCAACCAAGTTGATTAAAGCAAAGAAAATATAAGAAAACTAAAAACAAACAAAAAACGCTCCAAGAACAACACATAGTATACGAAGCAATAAAAATAGAGTGTCTTGAAAGATGACCGGATATTTTTGTTGATGAAGAAGGGGATGCCTTGGGCATCCCCAACCTCTTGGATATTTCTTGGGGTGACATGGGCATCCCCAAGCTTGAGATTTTGTCCATCCTTCATCTCATCACATCATTCTTCTCTCTCTACACTTGAAAACTTCCTTCATACAAAACTTCACACAATTTTCATTAGCTACATTGGTGTATTTAAGATAATAAATCCACTTTGGTTCAGTTTCAACACAAGTCAAACATCCATTAGAACATTAAATATTGTAGAAAATTCTTTTAAAAGTTATTTCTCTCAAAAGAACTCAAAAAGAAAAAGATTAAGAGGCAAATGCAAATAGTGGCAGAAATCTGTCAAAACAGAACATCAGGTAAAGATCGATTTTTTCAAAAATCCTCTCTTGCTCAAATCGAAAAGTGCAAAACTAATGAAAGTTAGATAATAACCCGGGGCATTAGCTCACAATATTTTAGATCAATCCGACTTTCTGGCTGAGAGTAATAATTTTTGGTGGCAGCACATAATCTGTTTCACGATAGCAACTTCCCCAAATCTTACCTTCTTCCTATTAGAGGTTATTCTTGGCATAAAAATGAAATAAAAAGGATAAGGAGAGGTTGTTACAGAGGTACAAACTTCCAAGACTCAACAAAATAAAAATTACATAAATAAAACATGGGTTATCTTTCAAGAGTGCTTTTCTTTAACGCCTTTCAGCTAGGCACAATAGTTTGAAAAATATGAATTGAAGTAAAAGAGAGCATCAAGAAGCAAATATATAACAAATTTAAGTCTAAAACACTTCCTATGAAACATAATCTTGTAAAGAAACAAATCATTGAAGCACAAAGCAACAAGCATAGGAAAGTAAAACAAGTACAACTTCAAAATTTTCAACATAAAGAGGTGAAACTTAATATTGTTGAGATACATAAAACCATGTTTCCCTCTCTCATAATAACTTTAAGTAGCATCATGAATAAAATTAACAATATAACTATCACATAAAACATTTTTATCATGAGCCACGTGCATAAAATAACTATTACTCTCCACATAAGCATAGTCATTCTTATTAATTGTAGTGGGAGCAAATTCAACAAAATAGTTATCATTATTATTCTCATCACCATAATCATCAAATATAGGAGGCATATTGTAATCATAATTAATTTTATTCTCAATAGTATGTGGACTGAAAATATCATATTCATCATTGTAATCATCATATATTGGAGGTATATTATCATCATAACAAATTTTCTCCTCTAAAGCTGGGGAACTAAAAATATCATTTTCGTAAAAACTAGCTTCCCCAAGATTATACTTTTCCATAGCATTAACAATAATGGTTTTCAAAGAATTCATACTAATAACATTGCTATTAGCATGCAAATAAAATTCCATAGGTTTTTAAATTTTCTCTTCAAACACCTCATGTCCTAACACAACATAAATACTATAAAGCTCTCTAATTTTGTTGTTGTTTTCCATTGAGCCTAACTAGTGAAAATAAAAACAAGAAGCAAAAAGATATAATTGCAGAATCTAAAGGAAATAACTTCGAGCACTCAAACACCAACAACAATACTAGAAGATAGCTTTGTAGCTAGAGGATGTGAGTACCTTTTACCTTACCTCCCCGACAACGGCGCCAGAAAAGAGCTTGATGTCTACGCACGCTTCTATTCTTGTAGACAATGTTGGGCCTCCAAGTGCAGAAGATTGTAGAACAACAACAAGTTTCACTTAAGTGAATCACCCAAGGTTTATCGAACTCAGGGAGGTAGAGGTCAAAGATACTCCTCTCAAGCAACCCTGCAATTAAGATAGAAGAAGTCTCTTGTGTCCCCAAGACACCCAATACACTTGTCAGGTGTATAGGTGCACTAGTTCGGCGAAGAGATAGTGAAATACAAGTAATACGGATTGTTATAAGTGGTAATTGCAATCTGAAATAAAAATGGCAGCAACCAAACATGTAGCAGAACTGGTTGTAAATGGTGTTTCAATGCTTAGAAACAAGGCCTAGGGATCATAGTTTCACTAGTGGACACTCTCAACAATGATACCATAATTGAATACATAAATATCTTCTCTTCACTATTGATACGTCTCGAACGTATTTATAATTTCTTATGTTCCATGCTACTTTTATGATGATACTCACATGTTTTATACACACTTTATGTCATTATTATGCATTTTCCGGCACTAACCTATTGACGAGATGCCGAAGAGCCGATTCGTTGTTTTCTGCTGTTTTTGGTTTCAGAAATCCTACAAAGGAAATATTCTCGGAATTGGACGAAATCAACGCCCAGGGTCTTATTTTTCCACGAAGCTTCCAGAAGACCGAAGGGGGTACGAAGTGGGGCGATGAGGCGTGATACGCGTACAGCACGCGTCCGTTGGGAACCCCAAGAGGAAGGTGTGATGCGTACAGCGGCAAGTTTTCCCTCAGTAAGAAACCAAGGTTTATCGAACCAGTAGGAGCCAAGAAGCACGTTGAAGGTTGATGGCGGCGGGATGTAGTGCGGCGCAACACCAGGGATTCCGGCGCCAACGTGGAACCTGCACAACACAACCAAAGTACTTTGCCCCAACGAAACAGGTGAGGTTGTCAATCTCACCGGCTTGCTAGTAACAAAGGATTAGATGTATAGTGTGGATGATGATTGTTTGCGAGAAAACAATAGAACAAGTATTGCGATAGATTGTATTCAATGTAAAAGAATGGACCGGGGTCCACAGTTCACTAGAGGTGTCTCTCCCATAAGATAAATAGCATGTTGGGTGAACAAATTACGGTCGGGCAATTGACAAATAGAGAGGGCATGACCATGCACATACATGATATGATGAGTATTGTGAGATTTAATTGGGCATTACGACAAAGTACATAGACCGCTATCCAGCATGCATCTATGCCTAAAAAGTCCACCTTCGAGGTTATCATCCGAACCCCTTCCGGTATTAAGTTGCAAACAACGAGACAATTGCATTAAGTATGGTGCGTAATGTAATCAATAACTACATCCTCGGACATAGCATCAATGTTTTATCCCTAGTGGCAACGAGCACATCCACAACCTTAGAACTTTCCATCATCGTCCCAGCATTTAATGGAGGCATGAACCCACTATCGAGCATAAATACTCCCTCTTGGAGTTAAGAGTAAAAACTTGGCCAGAGCCTCTACTAATAACGGAGAGCATGCAAGATCATAAACAACACATAGGTAATAGATTGATAATCAACATAACATAGTATTCTCTATCCATCGGATCCCGACAAACACAACATATAGCATTACGGATAGATGATCTTGATCATGTTAGGCAGCTCACAAGATCCGACAATGAAGCACATAAGGAGAAGACGACCATCTAGCTACTGCTATGGACCCATAGTCCAGGGGTGAACTACTCACTCATCACTCCGGAGGCGACCATGGCGGTGAAGAGTCCTCCGGGAGATGATTCCCCTCTCCGGCGAGGGTGCCGGAGGCGATCTCCTGAATCCCCCGAGATGGGATTGGCGGCGGCGTCTCTGGAAGGTTTTCCGTATCGTGGCTCTCGGTACTCGGGGGTTTCGCGACGAAGACTATATGTAGGCGGAAGGGCAGCCTCGGAGAGGTCACGGGGGCCCCACACGCTAGGGCCGCGCAGGCCCCCCCTGGGCCGCGCCGCCCTAGTGTGGCGGCGCCCCGTGGCCCCACTTCATCTTCTCTTCGGTCTTCTGGAAGCTTCGTGGCAAAATAGGCCCCTGGGCGTTGATTTCGTCCAATTCCGAGAATATTTCCTTACTAGGATTTCTGAAACCAAAAACAGTAGAAAACAACAGAATCGGCTCTTCGGCATCTCGTTAATAGGTTAGTGCCGGAAAATGCATAAATATGACATAAAGTATGTATAAAACATGTAGATATCATCAATAATGTGGCATGGAACATAAGAAATTATCGATACGTCGGAGACGTATCGGCATCCCCAAGCTTAGTTCTGCTCGTCCCGAGCGGTAAGCGATAACAAAGATAATTTCTGGAGTGACATGCCATCATAACCTTGATCATACTATTATAAGCATATGTAATGAATGCAGCGATCAAAACAATGGTAATGACATGAGTAAACAAATGAATCATAAAGCAAAGACTTTTCATGAATAGTACTTTCAAGACAAGCATCAATAAGTCTTGCATAAGAGTTAACTCATAAAGCAATAAATCAAAGTAAAGGTATTGAAGCAACACAAAGGAAGATTAAGTTTCAGCGGTTGCTTTCAACTTATAACATGTATATCTCATGGATATTGTCAATGTAAAGTAATATAACAAGTGCAATATGCAAGTATGTAGGAATCAATGCACAGTTCACACAAGTGTTTGCTTCTTGAGGTGGAGAGAAATAGGTGAACTGACTCAACATAAAAGTAAAAGAAAGGCCCTTCGCAGAGGGAAGCATTGATTGCTATATTTGTGCTAGAGCTTTGGTTTTGAAAACAAGAATTTTTTTGTCAACGGTAGTAATAAAGCATATGTATCATGTAAATTATATCTTACAAGTTGCAAGCCTCATGCATAGTATACTAATAGTGCCCGCACCTTGTCCTAATTAGCTTGGATTACCGAGATTATCATCTCAATACACATGTTTTAACCAAGTGTCACAAAGGGGTACCTCTATGCCGCCTGTACAAAGGTCTAAGGAGAAAGCTCGCATTTGGATTTCTCGCTTTTGATTATTCTCAACTTAGACACCCATACTGGGACAACATAGACAACAGATAATGGACTCCTCTTTAATGCATAAGCATGTAGCAACAATTAATGTTCTCATATGAGATTGAGGATATATGTCCAAAACTGAAACTTCCACCATGTGGCTTTAGTTAGCGGCCCAATGTTCTTCTCTAACAATATGCATGCTCTAACCATTAAATGAGTGGTAAATCTCCCTTACTTCAGACAAGACGGACATGCATAGCAACTCACATGATATTCAACAAAGAGTAGTTGATGGCGTCCCCAGAAACATGGTTATCGCACAACAAGCAACTTAATAAGAGATAAAGTGCTTAAGTACATATTCAATACCACAATAGTTTTTAAGCTATTTGTCCCATGAGCCATATATTGCAAAGGTAAAGAATAGAAATTTTAAAGGTAGCACTCAAATAATTTACTTTGGAATGGCGGAGAAATACCATGTAGTAGGTAGGTATGGTGGACACAAATGGCATAGTGGTTGGCTCAAGGATTTTGGATGCATGAGAAGTATTCCCTCTCGATACAAGGTTTAGGTTAGCAAGGTTATTTGAAACAAACACAAGGATGAACCGGTGCGCAAAACTC
>NC_061510.1:61694003-61708793 GCF_022539505.1 Lolium rigidum | reverse complement strand
AGGATTAGACTACGAGTCGTTCTTCCGGAGTTTATTTGTAGTTTTACCTCATTGTAAAGTAGGAGGCTGTGATGATCTTATGTAACGGACTCGATGTTGTAATTCTATAGACATACCTTGGACCCGCATATGTTTCTGTTGTACCACTCTGAGCGATATAATACTAGTGGAACGGTGTTTCATTGGTGTTATATCAGACTTGCATACTACACCATGCAGTGGTATGCCGGGTCACCACAATTAGTTTTAGACCATCTTCCCTAAGCTTGCTATGATGGGAAGGAACCCCAAGATAATTATAAGGGAATTGCCATAGTCTACAACCTAAAGACTCTGTAAAGATTTTGGCATCATCGGTTTAAATATTTGTATGCACCAAATCAGATGTATAGGAATCAGTTCTCCACCTAGAGTGTTTTTTCAAAATAAGAAATGATCTAGGTAGATGATTTATCTTTTTGTAAGAATTGCAGGGTTCATCATATATATTGCATGTTGATAATCCTAGCGGGAGAATAACCATAAAACTAACAAATGATTTGATTATGCATAGCAACTTTGATTAGCATTATTTTGAAAACAACATCAACTAAATTAAAGATAAGAGGAGAAATATGGTATCCCTATCCCGCACCTCTACTAGTTTCAAAAAAAAATGTTAACAGTACTAATTCTAACACCAACAAAGCCTTTATCTAGAAAGGTTTTGATTAAAAAACATCCATCTACGACTAAAGCCTCAATCATACATCATTTTGATAAGAAATTTTCAACGTGACCTATCATAAGGGTTCTCATAGTGTAGCATAAAAATAAAACCATCTTGAGTACTATGAGCTACTTCTTATTTAATAATTTCATGTGTATAGACCACACTTTCAAAATATACCTATTCCTAATAAATGTGGGCTGATTTGGAGGCCCGTACGCAGTTTATTAGTACGTAGCACATTTGGAAAATACTTTGAAGCTACAATTAGTTAGGAAATTTGACCCGAACTTAATAGTAACATGACTAGGTTCTTTTGGAATTGAAGTGACAAGAAATTTAGTCTAAAATTATCTAGCTCCTTGTTGTTCTGGTTAATAAACATACTGAATAAATCATTTTTAATTAGATCCCATAATTGTTGGTAAAACAAGAAATACCGCCCATCATGTCCATGATTCACCTTTATCATCAGAACTAAAATGTCATCTGTAAATAAAGGAATTATGTCCATCAACTATATTCAAATAATTCTTGTTATTATTCATGACACCTCTTTGTGGAACTATTGACCATGGAATTTCTTGGTCAGGGGTAACTGTTGATCTAGAATTATTACTTGTTGGAATTTGAAGTTGAGGAATTTATACACACTCAAGGTGTACTTAAGTAAATACTTAAGGAAGGTTAGTATTGGAACACATTATTAATTATACTGGAAAGATCACCCACGTACAATACCGATTGGAAGGAACTCTGTTGATTGTCGGATTACAACCCTAATAGAAATTAACCTACATAATTAAATTATGTATTTAATTTCTGACACATGACTCACACATGTGTGTCCTCGGATGAGAATAAATAAATAAAGAAACAATTTTTAATGGCAGTTGGATTATATTGTGGTTGTTAATCTTATCTGGATTTTGTTTGGAACACAAGTTTAAACTTGGAAGCTTATCTTTAAATAACTCTAGAATAAGTAGCATAAGTAGGTCCCACCCTCTAGCCTCAATTGCATTGTGAGCAGCTATGTCGATAGGCAGAGAAATAGTGGGTATGACAAAACCTAATTTTGGGATCTCCATTTTGGTTTTCAGAACCCTTTTCAGTATCATCTAAGAGTTTCTACGCTAAGGTTTTGCTCATACCCAAATAAAGTCTTATAATACTGGGCACATGAGCACCAGTCCTCCCGGTTTATGTAAAAAAATACTTATGAGAATCCAAAAAAAAATCTGAAATTAAATACCTACATACATATAAGCATTCCAAAAGTAGAGTAGAAATTTCAGAGGAATATATGTCAAATTTTGAGCTATACGAAAAAAGTATTTTTTGTAATCTGATTTTTCTATCTCTATAGATGGCCATAAATTTGTTTTTTCTATAGCTCAAAATACGACACAATTTCTAGCAAAAATTCGCATGAGTATTCAGGACATATGTATGGATTGGATTTAATGATTTTCTGAAACATAGAGGTACAATTTTTTTATATTTTTAAAACCAGGAGCTCTGGTGCCCAGGTGCACCAAATCTGCTCTCTTGGACGAAAAGTGCCTTTGTATACATTCTTCACTCAAGGGATTTTTTGGAACCTTAGTTCAGAGAAACCCGATTAAGTTAGGTAGTTGCTCCGATATGTAAGTTACAAAAATTTCGGGAGGGATGAGTTTTCTTCATACTTTCATCTGAAACTTGTTATTTTTTCTAAGCTACATTCTTTCGAAATTACGAAATGGAACGTACGTACATAAGTGCATCTTCTATATGAAAAAAAATTATTTGAAATTTTTGGAGGTTCGAATATACAGATTTTGGGCCCGCACAGTAAACTGGGATCCGTGGAAACCAGGTTCTGCTGTGTATTTTCAATTCTTCACTTGGATCTAATAATTCCTTCCCCGCAAAAATATGCCAAACAAGTTTGTATACATTTTTGCAGCATTTACCTAGAAAAACTTGTAAACATTTGTTAACTGGAAGCGGTAATACGAAGCAAACTAGCACTCCCTTTAATTATGTGAGTAAACATGTACTAGTACTATAATGCTACCAGCGTGTAGGGTGTACACTTTTATTCAACCAAACCAGCAGCAGCAACGCGAGAAATATTTCTAGCCGGACAGGAAGTCCTGTCTCTTGACGCTGTGCAAGTTCGCCCCTGACATCGGGTGCGGCAATATGGCCCCAGCGCTGCTGAGCGGCCCGGCCTGCCACACCGTGTTCTGCGTCGTGGAGTTCCCCGGCAGCGCCACCGTGACGTACATCGTGTAGGCGCCTCCCGCGTACTCGGCGGTGGGCGGCACCGGCACGTCGAACTTGAGGGTCCCGTTCTTGAGGCTAGGGGACGTGCTCTCCAGGACCGTGGTGAGCACGGACACGGCGCCGCCGGCGTTCTGCGAGGCGACGAACACGCTGCTGCCGGCCATGCCGGCGCCGGCGGTGTTGATGCCCCAGGCCACCCACCCGCCGCTGCTCGACGGCGCGCGGAACGCGAGCTCCGCGGTGCCGTTCCCGGCGTGGTACGTCCAGTGCAGGCTGGCCCCGAGCACGGGTAGGGTGTCGCACCGCTCGAACGACCGGCCCGCCGGGAACGTGGCGTTCGCGCAGCCCTGGGCCATGGCGCCGGCTGCGAGCAGCAGCACGGAGGTGCCTACGGCTAGGACGAGGAGGAGCGACGCCCTGTGGCCTGTTCTCGCCATGGTGCTAGCTAGAGCGCGAACGTAGAGTCTTTGCTTGTGTCGGCCCCGAGGCAGCTGGAGGTGCAAGTGCAATGCAGCTTGAATGCAGAGAAAGTGCTATTTGTAGTGGACTAGTAGGACGATCGACGTGAAAGCCGGGGCACGTATGTGTTGAAGGTCCGTGTACGTACGGTAGGAGGCTTCAGAGTTGACGAATCCTGCAATTCCGGACTCTTGGAAGCATCACACATGAATGATGTAAAAAAAAAGGGTACCAAAAACAGGTGCCCATAATTTTACATTACCAGAAATGAAGTATTTTAGGAGAGGAGTCGATTAGAAGATGATGCATTTTAGGTCACGAGGAACCATTTGAAGACTTCAAATTCGACGTTTTGAACTTAAAATTTAACACTTTGACATCGAATTAGCACTACGAACACTTGAAATATCGATTGAACACTTGAAATACCGATTGAGCACTTGAGACATTGATTCAACACTACGAACATCGATTTAAACTTTTAACATTTACGTAAACATAAAATTCAAAAAACATTTACGTAAACATCAATAGAACATTGATTAAACATCCATAACTCTGACACTATAAACATTTAGACACCAGCACTACCTTAGATCCGACACTATAAAAATTTCTATCCTGCTTACATCTAGTCGTTGCAATAGAACCCCTATTGGTTAGCAATTTTTTTGTTTTACAACAGCTGCAACCTACTCTACAAGGGAATGGGTGTCAGTTTTTCTTAAGTCTTAATCAATCGAGTAAATCCTCCTAGATAAGCATCCACGCTCCGTGTAACATTGTGCCAGATGACATAATTACCACCTGTTTCACCAATTTGGTCGGCTATTCGTCCTGAAGAATTGTACACGTTGGCAGCAGTCTCGTTGCGTCCGTACACTCCGTTACAAGCCATGCGTTCTGCTGCTGCCACCTTCTTCTTCACTTTCTGTTGATCAATCGTCGCATGACTGAACTTTTTTCTCACCGAAAGTAACTCCCATTTTCTTCCCTACTCGATCGGCCGTGGTGTCGTCGCTGCAACGCGATCCTAACAAGATTCGCTGTACCCTGCCCGGCCTGCCGGTCAGAGGACGCCACGAAACGTCGCATAACATTGAACGATTGATCAGTTGCAAATGGCGGTTCAATCAAGCTGATGGAGTGATGGTGCTGCCGTGCCGGTGGCGACGCTGCTTACCGTTGTATGTTAAAAACAGTCAGCACTGCTGACTGTTGCACACTTGATAGGAAGTAGGAACACATAAACAAGCAAATAACCGTCAGCTTCATTCAACTGGTATAACAAAACCATATCCCAAGTGTGAAACACAAGTACCGTGCAGAGGTTGCAGAAAAGATAATCCTTCAGGACGATTTTTCACAGTTTTCATCTTCCAGGCCAACAAAAGCTATCCATGATATCATTAAGCAATCTGAAGCCACAAAATGCAGCAACAAAGAACCTGCCCACGAAGCAAGCAATCTAGATCTTCGACATTATCCAAAGGCAAAATTTACATACGCCAGGAAATATTGGAGCTAGCTAGGTTTCCTGAGCATATCTTCTGTCTCCCTCCTAATGATGCTCTCTAGTGCTTAGGCTTTACCAGGGCCTGGCAGCATGAAGCTAAAGCATCTGAGGCGTCGAGCATTGGTGGCAGAGTGAAAGGAGGGAGGACGCCGCCGTTGTCATGTGAAAAGGTCAAAGCGTTCCCAGCGAGAGTGTGCGCCATTGCAGTCTGCTGCTTGTTGAGCCCCTCCATGATGCATGAGAATGCTGCAAAGGTGGCGCAGTTCTGAAGCAGCGCTTGAGGTGTACCTAGATTAAAGGAAACAAGCCTGTAAGGAAACTATATCACCAAAGTTCCAACAATTATTAAAAGGTAGTGGTGGATATTTCTAAAATGGATTAAAAAAAAGTAGCCCTGGGTAGCACATGCACGTTAATCCCCACAAAAGAAAATCATGCTTCATATATCCTTTCAGTGCAAATGTTTTCTTTCGACAGGTCAACTGTCAACTGAAGGCTGCCAACTAGAGTTCCTAACACTGGCAAGGCTCGAAAAACATGTGTAAAACATGTGTAAAGCAACAGAGATGCAGAGTGAACAAAAAGAGGTGTTATTATGCATAGGAATGTGTTCAGCATATCACCAGCTTTACCATACTCTCCACTCCCAAGGTGCGTGTAATGCATAAGAACATATTTAGCATATCACCAACTTAGCCATACTTCCCTGATAGTGCATACTATATTAGCATCACCAAATTACCCTGAATAAACTGTGCAAATCAAAATCAAGCAATGCATAAGAGGTCCAGTCTAATTGGACCACAAACTGTGCAGTCCTAAACAATATGTAAACAAAAAGGCTCCTGATTTAGTGAATTTATTACACATGATAGTGGACTTCTTGTAAATTAACTGTTCTGAAATTCTACAATAACTATATGACGCGATTGAGATTTCAGACTTTATTTCTGGGCAAACTTCAGTATATATTCGTACTCTAATTCTCAAAATAAGCATGATATCAAATACACATCTTGAACTGCAATCACACCTAAATTATCACTTAATTGATAACTTGCACAGTTAGGTAACAGACCATTCTAATAAAGTAATGAAAACATGTTCTAAAGCTCATTTACAAAGGGAACAGTTCAGTACCACAAATTTCTAACAGAGATGACTTTTTTGTGTAATACAATAGCAAGATAAATGGTTGGGAGGCCGAAAAACTGAAGTTTCTTAAGCTTTGGTCATGATGTTTCCATGTAGTGTGAGGTTTTTGAATGCAGTAAGACAGAGGGTGTTTTAGACATGTAATAAATACCTATGGAGCTACTTTTTCGGGGGGGGGGGGTTATTTTTGCTTCTTCTGTGTGCTGTAAAACAATGGGTGATTCTTTAATGGAAAATGCCGAAAGGCTTGTTGTATCAAAAAAATTAGCAAGATTACAGTACACATTCTTTACATAATCCAATAACAAGAAATCTGATCACCAGAAAGTGAACACAGCCACAAATTACTCGCAACTATACTAACAATGTTTTCACAGTCTTATGCAACATCACAGGATATCCCATCTTGTTACTCTACCAAACAATACAAGTACAATAGTAAGTAAGCTGTAAAATCTTGTTTGTTCAATGTGAATATACCTGGAAAGCTCAAAGCAAGGCCAGTGCAGCAACCAGCAATGCCGGAATTGATAACTGCCAAAGCAACATGTCAGTTCATGCTATGTATCGAATTCCTAAGGTGTTAACAGAAAGCTTGCCACTAAGAAGATACACTCACTATCATCTTTCCCACGCAGCTTTCTCAACAAGCACAGAACCAAGCTCTGCACGCCAGAAAGAACTGCAAAACTCTAATCCAGAAAATTTATATTATGAGCAAGCTGCCTCGAAAAGGCTAGTACAATTTCTATGTTAAATAGATGCAGACGAAGATGGAAACTAACTTTGGCAGAAGACCCTGCATTGCCGAGTGAGCCCTTCAAGCCTTTCTTTGTTAGCAAACCTTGTCCTGCAAAAAGAATCAGATATGCAACATAAGGAAATTGTTTAAGGAAGTTAACCAGGTATCACAGGCGCTGTTAGTGACAGCATATGAACCAGTAGTGCTTCCATTATGCTAAAAGAATTAGGATATAAAATTAAAATTAAATGAACAAAGAAATTCAAGATTAAATGAATAAAAGGGATTCTAGATTATACGAATACAGGGAATACTATACTCATAGACTATAGCAAGAACTGGGCGCAAAACCTAAGACAAGAAATTTCCTCTTATCTTTTAGTATTTTGAGATCAAATTTCCTCTTATCAACTGCCCTAAAAAGAACCGAACTCCCAATATAAGAAATTTCGAGACTACCACCACGGGAATAACTAAACCTAGAAATAAAGTAATCCGGAGAGGAGAAGAGGGGAATTGCTGTGATTACCATATCCAAAGATAGATCCGACGAAAGCGCCGCCGGCGAAGTCACCGGCGGAACGTGTGAAGCATACGACCGGGGCGGCAGCAATAAACGGCGGAGACGCGGACGCGCCTCCCTCGCCGGCGTTAGTGCCCTCGTCGCCGTCCGGCTGGTTCTCGCTCTTCGCCGCCATCGCCTCTCCGCTCGGCAGCTTCGTTATCGTCTCCGTTTTCGTTTGCGCAAGCCCAGGGTTTGGAGCCTACTGTATGACGGAGACTCCAGAGTCCGGACTCTGCTAAGGGTAGGTTTCTCCAGTGAATGGGCCTGCTGGGTTTATAAGCCTGATCACTAAAAGAGGCCCAATAAAAGCCCGTTCAAGAGGGAGCCCTTTAATTAGTGTTCCAGCTTCTTTTGTAGGGGAAGTTTCGCGACCCCTTCCTTTTTGATTTTATTTCTGAACTAGAGTCTTATAATTTGTTCACCACAAGCGAAAACAATTTATCATCCTCCTTCGACAGTATTTCTAGCATGCGAATGTGCGAGCAACCTTGTACTCTCGGAAACAAATTCACCCATTGGGCAACCTGAATTCTGAAGACGGATGAGACGAGCATTGAACTGCTTTTACAGATACAAACTCCCCCTAAAATTCCTGCCGGGATTTACTGCAAGTTGTTCCATGTGACTCAATGGCAATGTGTTTTGATGTTACAAAACTTGCAACATTTTGCTTTAAACATCAGGCGCCATCAACTGCAGAACTACAGAGCAAGACAGCAACTCACTGAATATCCTAACTCCTAAGAACCCGACAGTGTGCTTCCTGTTATTACTATCACCTAGATTAAAAGAATGAAGTAGTCTGTTTTAGAAGGAATACCATCCGCGCCAAGGCAAAAACAAAAAAAAAATCATCAGCATGCCTCGTTTGATTCAGTTCTCCGTTTTTTTTAAGGAGATCTTGTTCTCTGATTAGTTAGAATAAAAGAAAAAGAAATTGGTTGCTACTCTCTTCACACTTCATAAACACATTTGTACACCCATACAATGCCTCCTGTATCAGTTTTGACGACATTCAATAGCAAAATAAATAAATAAGTTAAAGCCATATGTAAATTAAATATGTTCCATATATAGCAGGGCAATCTCCTTCAAGGTGCTTGCTCTTGAACTTTACTGGCTGAAATCTAATCCGTCTTCTTCCTCACGATTACCATCAGCAATGCGGCAATTGTTGTCCTCCCTGTGGATCATCGTTGTTCCATTCCTCTTTGAATCAGTGACAAAGGCACCTGGGCATAGCTAGAGGGAAAATGTCCCTGATGTATATTCAAAGTTTGCAGCCTTTGCTTGTTGAAATTATGCCTTCCACATGCACTTTTTTCTGCCTAACCTGATGCATTGCCCTCACTAAACTCATAAGTAATATCGTAAAAAAAATTATAGAGCTCTGCCCTCAGGCACCAGAAATGTACTAGCTATGCCCACAGAAGTACAAATCCAGTCAGGTAGGCGCGCAGAGGCCAGGAGAACACCGCGGCGCATGTCAACACGGAGGTGGTACCGGGGATTTTTGGCGCGGGGGATATACCCGTTGCACCTGTTCTTAGAACCCCTATGCGCGCCACAGCACTTCTTATACTCACCCAGCATGAAGTAGATAACATCATCTTCCTCCGCGCTCACGCTGGGGCACATAGGCACCATGTCGGTCGGCAGGTTGGCCTTCTTGAACTCAGCTTGAGTGGCGAGGCTGCCCAAGCAGAGGACGCGCTTGGTCCATCTTGTCATGTCGTCATCAGGTGAGAGGCTCCAGACCTCCACCGTGCATTTATCGAAGTCGAGGAGCTGGAGGAAGCCGTCGATGGTGACGAACTTGATGGACGACTCTCCGGAGCGACCAATTGTCCGGTACATGTACGAATCCATCTCCATTGCACATGAGATGTGGTAGGAGGGTTCATCTAGGCGCTCGACTGGTAGGGCGATGAATTCGAACATGAGCTTGGGACCGTCATGACCGGTCGGGGCAGAGAGCAGAGCGTCGAGGCTGCAGTACATGATGCCGCGGAAGAGGTTCGCCCAGAAAGCGTAGCCGCCGGAGGTGAAGGCCAGGACGGCCTTGTAGCCGTGGGGGACATTGGGTCCCTTGAACAGGGGCGGGAATTCGGCTCTTATCAGATCCCACCCCAGGGATCGGGAGGACGGCCGCCACACATAGAGAACATCTTGCCTCTCGACGGTCTTGTAGTATTCGCCGCTGTAGATATTCGTCTCCGCCATCCTTACCAGAGCATAGCTGCGGTCATCACCGCCTGGGACTGGGAGGCGCGCGACGAGAACGCGTATCGCAGTGGCTGAATAGCGCATCACCCCAGGCTGGTCAGGAGTCAATCTCCAAGGACAAGAGGGGATCATGGCGAGGGACTGCTCGACAGCGTCGTAGACGAGGTAGACCGGAGATTTGTATAATGGTAAGCACCAATCGAAAACGATCAGGTTGTG
This sequence comes from Lolium rigidum, assembly GCF_022539505.1. Lineage (NCBI taxonomy): Eukaryota > Viridiplantae > Streptophyta > Magnoliopsida > Poales > Poaceae > Lolium > Lolium rigidum. Next base: position 61,698,928 of record NC_061510.1, on the reverse strand, counting down.
GTCGACGGCATGTATGGCCATATATTCTGCTCCTTCTCCTCGGACCGTCAGGTGGGACAAAGCTGGGGCATCTGCAAGGTGCGTCTCGAAGTGCAGGGTGTCCACCACCTTGTTGGCGTGGTTCGAGGGGCAGACCCAGAACGTCCGCCTGCTTACAATGCTCAGGGGGCGCGACGGCGGCGGCTTGGGATTGGCTGCTTCAATGCTGATGAGGGAGTAGCCCAAGTGGGAGCCATGATCGACCTTGAACACTTTGCAGCTCAGCACGAGCGGCGCGGAGCCAGACATGGCTGGAGATCGTGTTGGCGGCGCCGCGGCGAGGGGGTGAGGAGAGGAGAGGAGACGGACGCAGATGGAGTACGCAATTAGGGTTTGCAACTGAATCCGAGGATATACCTGGTGTCCTGGTGCGAATAACTGTCTATACTCTATACGCAATGGTCCCACGCAGTTGTTGGCGAATGAAAGACAGTATACTCATCAGCTTACCATATACATATATAGCACGCGATTACCATCACTGGTGAAAAAAGGGGCTTTGGTCGCGGTTGGCAACTGCCATTAGTCGCGGTGGCGCAACCGCGACCAAAATAGCGCGACTAAAGGCCCCCCCCCCCTTTAGTCGCGGTTCCTTACAAATCGCGACTAAAGGCCCGTCCACGTGGGCCGCAGAGGTAGCGCTGAGGCGGAGGACCTTTAGTCGCGGTTCTTTTGGCCAACCGCGACTAAAGGCCTCCGCAGGGTTTAGGGTTTAGCCCCCCTCCCCCTAAATCTGGTTTCTTTTTAATTTGTATTATTTTATTTCTTTTGGGTTTTAATTTTGAAGGAGTTTCACATATTCTACGGTACTGTATACATACATGCATATGAATGTACAATTTCAAACAAATTTGAAATTAGAACCAAAAAGAATTCAAGAGGAATATACAATATATATTCAATATCGGATGACCATATACAATATATATTCAATATCGGATGACCATATACAATTTTGAACAAGTTAGTTACAAATTCTGGTGCATATAAAGTTCTACGTCATCGTAATAGTGTTCTCCTCTAGGATCGATGACTTCCCTCGCCAACCATCCAGCCTAGTTCCTCTTGAAGTGGTCGGAAGCGAGCTTCCGGACTAAGCGTCTTCCGGAGGTTATTCCTCATGATGTTGTTCTCACACTTCCGGTCCCGCTCATTGCGGTATCTCCGGATCCTCTCACAAACATAGTATCCACATAGATTGGTCCCCGGTGGCCGAGTATCCCCGGTCGTCCGCATCGCCATTTTAAAATGTAGCTCTTTTTTGAATTCACCGACCTTGGTATCTACGAACCGTCTCCAAACCCTACGAGGCAAAGAAAATTAAATAAACAAGAGAGTTATTAATTAGTTACTTGATATTAGGAAATGATGAACGAAATAGGCCGATCGATATAGAGCGCAAATGAATGAAAATAATTACTTTTGCATCATTTTTCTCATGTCGCCCCAAAGCGCCGGATCCATATTCAGAGAGTCGTGGACGAGAACCGAGGAGGTCTGAACTTTAATTACCATAAGAATCCAGTGGAACCTGCGGACACGATACATGCACGATCATGCATAACTCATCGATTAGCCACATACCATGCATGGAGTAAACAAAAGAGAATGTGCTCAAGACAGAAACACTCACCCAAAATGGTAAGGAAATAGAATATCACTTTTTCGTTGTCTGTTTTCTAATAAACCGCCACAGGTCATCCTCCACGTCGGCGGGGTGGTGTTCTAACACATATGAATTAACGATGTGTGGGTCAATGAACCCAACATCATGGATGTTCCTTATTCGCATTTCCCGCTTCTTCATTCCGCATAATAGCGTACACAACAAGATAGTTAGGACAATATATATATATATATATATATATATATATATATATATATATATATATATATATATATATATATATATATATATATATATATATATAGTGCAGGCAATGAACGAGATGGGGTAGAAATTAATAAATCACTTACGTAACGTAGCAACCGATGATAGATTTGTCGAGGTCGCGCAGATTGAACAGTCGGAACAATTCACTCAGATGAATTTGTACCCGATAACGTTTGAAGTGATGCTCATATCTAACTTCCGCATAGATATAGTCTTTGGCGTTTTTATGTTTTATGTAACCCTTGTACCAATTTAGCGGACCTTTCATTTGTCGAGGTAGATCCTCTTCTGCGCTGAGCTCGATGAGAGGGCCATTCTTCACATATGTAAATACTACGTCCTTCATTGGCGCCTCATCAAGGCCTAACGAGTGCACGAAGAGTGATACCTAAGTCGGCCGCTTGTTCTCCGGCACTCGTTACGGTCAATCCATGTGCTGCCGCAGCTGCTATGATATCGGGGGCATCCGGACCGGCGGCTTGCACTATGAGCGGGGCGATCGATTGTTTACTTTGTTCCCCGAGCTGGGCAACTTCTTTCCCCCTTTCTAATTTTGTCTCGGCCTCGTCCTCCAAGGCTTTCTTCTCCGCCAACTCTTGGTTCCTCTTGAACGCGAGTGCTTGCCTACGAAGTTCACGTAAATAGTCGTCGAGCAGATTCTTCGCGGCTTGGGACGGTGTGTTCAAAAATGACTTAGCCCATCGCTTTTGCTTGTCGGAATATACTTGGCTTGGGCTCGCCCTCTCTTTTCTTCTTGCACTCCTCCTTCCATTTCTCATGCTCGAGCAGCCACGGCCGCTGCATTTTCCTCGACACTAAGTTCCCAAGGCCTCGGGATGAGAGGCTTCAGTGATGGCTCTGGTATCTTTGTGGTTCTAGGTACATAAGGGTCCGGGTTAATAACCCAGGAATGCTTCTGCTTCTTCGCCGGAGGTGGATTGGGGGGCGGTACCGGTGTCTGATCACCCGCCGGACGAGGACTGGGGGGCGGCGTCGGCTGACGTGAATGAGGTGTATTAGGTGAAGCACCACCACCACCACCGCCACCGCCACCGCCACCGCCACCGTCACCGCCACCGCCACCACCACCACCGTACGGGGGTGGACTTGTTGGCGCCTCGCCTGGAAACTTGATAAATTTCTTCTGCCATAGAATGAACTGGCGCTTGACATCTCCAAGTCTTTTCACCCCTTCGGGTGTAGCAATGTCAATGTCCAGGTCCTCAAACCCTTGGACTATCTCCTCCACCGTGACACGAGCATAGCCATCTTGAATGGGGTTGTTGTGGTGGAGTGCTCCGAGTGGTAAAGCACCGCCGATGGCTACCTTCATGGACATGTTCCCGATAGGATAATACGAGATGACATGCTTTCATCTCCTTTATATCGTCCACGGGGTAGCGAGGAGGCTCCGGTGCAGTAATTTCGACCACCGGAGGCTCCGGTGCAGTAATTTCTATCGTCGGTGCACCGGCCGGTGAGGCCTCCGTGGAAGCCATGCTGCTTCTTCTCCGCTGCCGGCTTCCGAGATCCATTGGATGATCTTCATGCTGCGCCCGAGCTGCCTCTCTTTCGGCTACTAGTACACTCACGGTTTTCTTCATCACATCCATTTCCAGTTACCAACTGCGCCACAACATCTTTTTCCCGATCCATCTTTCTCTTACGGCTTCGTAACCGTACGGGTCATCGTTCGGGGAACCCTATTTTCCACGGAATGGGCCCCATGCCTCGTACACGTCCTCCGTGTTCAGGATTCCCGAGGGCTTTTGTCAGGGCGTCGTTCTCTCTGTTGAACTTGATCCTCCCCTCTTGAGCTTCCCTCATTGCCTCAATAAGCTTTTGGGTGGGTGTAATTATTTTGCCCTGGTAAACACACTCCCCTGTCTCCGGGTTCAGCGATCCCCCATGCCCGTACCACCAGCTTTTGGCCCTTGGGTCCCATCCCTCCGTACCTGGACGGATTCCTCGCGCCCTCGGCTCGTTCTCCATCTTCTCCCACCTAGGCTGCCAAAAGCGATACCCTCCTGGCCCCATTTTATGATTGTACTCCTTCTTGGCCGCATTCTCCTTATTTTTTTTCGATAGTTCAAGGAAGCTGCTCCGATTTCTTTTGCTTCACAAATTCTGGCCAATCATGTTGCGGTTTCTCATATTGTCCTTTGAAATCCGGAGTCTTGCCCTGGTTGACAAAGTCATGGGCTAGATTTTGCTTGTATTTCCGGAATGCGTTGGCCATCCTAGAAAGAGCGAACTATTTGACTAGCTTGCGCCTCTTCTTGTTTTCCGCAATCTTGTTACCCTCCTCATCGTATTTGCGGTATTCGGAGGTAGAACGAAATGTTCCATAAGCTTTTTGAAGCAATCTTTTTTGTTCTCTTATCGACAAAAGTGAAACCAACACGTGCCTTCTTTGGCTCATTCCACTCCTGGAGGGTGATCGAGACGTTGTCTCTAACAACGGCTCCGCATTGGCCGACAAACTTGGTGGCGTTCTTGCCGGGCTCCGGCGGCCTGCCGGTTGCTTCGTCGACAACATCGATGGTGCATGTTTCTCCTGCTTTCATCGTCTTGGTTGCGCCACGCTTTGACGACGACGTACTCGATTTTTCGACGATCCGGCCGAGGGCTAAAATAAGAAAGAGAGTCGCGCGCGTTAGTACACACACATTTATTCAAATCGGTTAGTTGTATCACCGGACGCTCAATATGTATATATATATACCTCGGCGCCGGAGGTGGTTGCTACTTCCAATTGAAGATCGTCGTTTATCGACGTTTCTTCGGCATCATCTTGCTGACGGCGCCCTTCATCTTCACCCTCAAGGTTCAGATAAGAAGAGATATGATACGTCTCCGACGTATCGATAATTTCTTATGTTCTATGCCATATTATTGATGATACCTACATGTTTTATGCACACTTTATGTCATATTCGTGCATTTTCTGGAACTAACCTATTAACAAGATGCCGAAGTGCCGTTCCCGTTT
>NC_061510.1:61679713-61693903 GCF_022539505.1 Lolium rigidum | reverse complement strand
TTTTCCCGCCATTTGTCACTACATATAGGTAGCCGGCTTGGCCAGCATTATCACATCTCTACAATCTCTCATCACTCTCTCATGGCTTCCACCGCACCCACTCTAACCTACCAGCGAGTGGAGGAGCTTTGCGCATCGAACTACCCTTGTCCACCGCGAGCTCACCGCGTCCCTTCCGGCTTGGAGCCTAGGCGCCTGGCGGCGTGCCGGTCCCTCCCGTCCCTCGTGGTACTGCGCGCGGGCGGCCATCACGAACCACTACTACCTCGACCTCACGCCGGAGCAACGGATGAATCCCGCCGGCATCCCGATAACCAGGCATACTTGGGACGCCTTCTTCATCAATCGAGCGTGAGAGGGCGCTCGCCGGGTATGAGGAGGACGGTCCGCCTCCTGGAAACTTCCACGAGGCCGGCCGTCGGCTATGGTGGTACGGCCGGACTCCGCAGAGCGTCATGGACTACATCACGGCCGGCGATATCCCCCGCCCGCGCTACCCTCGCGCTTGAGCCACGAGCGCCGCCCGACGACGAGCGACGACAAGCGAGCCGACGACGACGCCGGCAACTTAGAAAGGCGACGACTACCAGCGTACAACGGCGGCGGCTATGAAGACTACGAGTATGCATATTATACGCCTAGGCAGGAGTATGACTAAATCACTCCAAATTTCATGTATGCGAGGAGTATGACTTAGTCACTCCAAATTTCCTATATGCAGGAGTATGACTTAGTCACTCCAAATTTCATGTATGCGAGGAGTATGACTTAGTCACTCCAAATTTCATGTATCATCGGTGCTATCTCGAGTCAATTGAATCATTCGAAAATGGACACCAAACACATCACGGTAATATAATTCACATGATTCATTCAACAAAGTTTGGTACAATAAATTATTACACATCATTTCTTCCCTTGTGTCCCTCGCTTGCTTACGATTGTGCCGTATCCATGGAGCATCCTCATCATTTAACTTAATGCTTGGGTCGGTGTTCACTTTGAAGGGCGGAATTTCAGCAAACATATTATAATCTTCCGACATGTCTGTCTTGTCCTCCACTCCCATGATGTTTCTTTTCCACGAAAGAACAATGTGGCGCTTTGGATCATCGCATGATGTACTGATCGTTTTCTTATCTTTCCGTTTCCTCGGTTTGCTACTCATGTCCTTCACATAGAAAACCTGAGCGACATCTTTCGCTAGGACGAATGGTTCGTCAAGATAACCAAGATTGTTGAAATCCACCATTGTCATTCCGTATTGCCAGGTCCACCTTTACCCCACCTCCTGTTAGCTTGAACCATTTGCACCGGAACAAAGGGACCCTAAAGGAGGGTCCATAGTCAAGTTCCCATATCTCCTCTTATGTAACCATAATATGTGACCTTTTGCCCATTCTCGGTTGCTTCGCATCAAAGCGGACACCACTGTTTTGGTTGGTGCTCTTTTTATCTTGGGCAATCGTGTAAAATGTATTCCCATTTATCTCGTACCCTTGGAAAGTCGTTATAGTCGAAGATGGTGTCTTGGCCAACATGTACGAGCTGATCTACAACCTTATTGTCACTCATTAAATGTTTTCTCAACCAACTGCCGAAAGTCTCCATGTGGGCCTTCCTAATCCAGGATTCAGGCTTCCCAGGGTTGTCCGAGCGTAAAATATTCTTGTGTTTCTCAAAGTACGGAGCCACCAAGCTGGAATTGGTCGAACTCGTGTGGTGTGCTTCGATCGCGAGAATGGCCGTCCATACATATCATTGATTTCCTTCCGATCGTGCCTTTTCCACTTAGTCTCCCCTCGTGCCGCGATTGAGGAAGACCAATCGGCTTAAGGTCGGGAACAAAGTCAACACAAAACTCAATTACCTCCTCATTTTCATAGCCCTTGGCGATGCTTCCTTCCGGCCTAGCACGGTTACGAACATATTTCTTTAATACTCCCATGAACCTCTCGAAGGGGAACATATTGTGTAGAAATACAGGACCGAGAATGGAAATCTCATCGACTAGGTGAACCAGGAGGTGCGTCATAATATTGAAGAAGGATGGCGGGAACACCAACTCGAAACCGACAAGACATTGGATCACATCGTTCGTAACCGTGGTAGAACTTCTGGATTGATTACCTTCGAGAGATTGCATTGAGGAATGCACATAGCTTCACAATGGCTACTCGAACATTTTCCGGCAGGAGCCCCCTCAAAGCAATCGGAAGCAATTGCGTCATAATCACGTGGCAGTCGTGAGACTTCAGGTTTTGGAACTTTTTCTCCGCCATGTTGATTATTCCCTTTATATTGGACGAGAATCCTGACGGGACCTTCATACTTGCTCGGTGCATTCAAAAAGATGACCTTCTCTTCTTTGGTCGTAGCGTAGCTGGCACGACCTTGAAACCGTTCCTGGATGCCGGTCATCGTGGTCTTTCAAACTTTGGCTGGTCCTGCCGTGCTTCCTTTGTATCATTTGACTTCCCATACACGCCCAAGAAGCTTAGGATGTTCACGCAAATATTCTTCGTAACGTGCATCACGTCGATTGCGAGAGCGGACTTCTAGGACTTTCCAATATTCTAGCTCCCGGAATATAGATTTCTTCTTCCACATGGCTACGTGCCCGTCAGCTCCCTTCGAACCGATTGTCCGCCAGGACCCTTTCCAAAGATGACTTTCAAACCCTTGACCATATCAAATACCTCGACACTCGGTGTGTTCCGCTAGGCTTCGGCCGGTGATCTGCCTTGCCGTTGTAATGCTTGCCTTTCTTTCTTCTTGGATGACCTTTCGGAAGAAATCGACGATGCCCAAGGTACACGTTCTTCTTACAATTTGGCAAATGTACACTTTCGGTCTCATGTAAGCAAATGCGTGCATGCATTGTATCCCTTATTTGACAGTCCCGAAAGGTTACTAAGAGCGGGCCAATCGTTGATGGTTACGAAAAGCAACGCTCGTAGGTCAAATTCCTCTTCTTTGTGCTCATCCCACACACGGACACCGAGTCTGCCCCACAGCTGTAAAAGTTCATCAACTAATGGCCTTAGGTACACATCGATGTCGTTGCCGGGTTGCTTCGGACCTTGGATGAGCACCGGCATCATAATGAACTTCCGCTTCATGCACAACCAAGGAGGAAGGTTGTAGATGCATAGAGTCACGGGCCAGGTACTATGGCTGGAGCTCGCTCTCGCCAAAAGGATTCATGCCATCCGTACTTAGACCAAATCTTATGTTCCTTGCGTCGACTGCAAAATCTTTGAACTCTCGTCGATCTTTCTCCATTGCGTTCCATCTGCGGGGTGTCTCAACTCCCCGTCCGACTTACTGGTCCTCTTTGTGCCATCGCAACAACTTGGCATGCTCTTTGTTCTCGAACAGACGTTTCAACCGTGGTATTATAGGAGCATACCACATCACCTTGGCGGGAACCCTCTTCCCGGGTTTCTGGCCCTCAACATCGTCACCAGGGTCATCGCCTCTCGATCTTATAACGCAATGCGAAGTGCATACCGGGCATTCATTCAAATTCTCATATTCACCGCGGTAGAGGATGCGATCGTTGATGCATGCATGTATCTTCGGAACCTCTAAACCTAGAGGGCAGACAACCTTCTTTGCTTCGTACGTAGTGGCGGGCAACTCGTTATTCTTTGGAAACATATTCTTCAACATTTTCAGCAAGTTTTCAAATGCCGAGTCAGCTACACCTGCCCGTGCCTTCCATCTCAGCAAATCCAATGTGCAGCCCAGCTTTTTCGGACCATCATCGCATCCGGAGTACAGCGCCTTCCTGTGATCCTCTAACATGCGATCCAAATTCTCCCTCTCTTTTTCAGTTTCGCAGCGTCTCCGTGCATCAGCAATGGTCCGACCAAGATCATCAACGGGATCCTCTTCTTCACCTTCCCCTTCACCTTCCCCTTCACCTTCAGCATCCTCCATGAAAGTATCACCGAAATGAGAAAGATAGCTTTCATCGATGAAATCATCCCCTTCTTCATCTTCTTCCATTATAACCCCTCTTTCTCCATGCTTGGTCCAACAATTATAGCTTGGCATGAAACCGTGCCGAAGCAGGTGCATGTGAACATCTCTTGAGGAAGAGTAACCCTTCGATTCTTACACTTAACACATGGACAGATAACAAAACCCCCCGCTTGTTCGCATTAGCCACTACGAGGAAATCTTTCAAACCCGTACCGAACTCGCCGGAGAGTCGGTTACCGTACATCCATTGCCGATTCATCTCGCATTATTATAATATAAAATATATAATTAACCATCATGCATTTGTTAAACTAATTAACTAGCTACAAACAATATAAATTAAACAATGAACTACACACACATGCATATTGTATCAATGACGACACATCAAAGGTTCAAGTTGCTAACCGCGATCGAGGAGGAAAAAATAAATGAGAAAGCTCAAGTGTGGCTCCAACACTTCATATCATGTTTGTTTCATGCTCTTGGGGCATTTCATCAAACACCTTATGTGCATAAGAGGAACCAAAAGCAAACCTAACACTCACTTGTGAAGTTTGTGAAGAGAATGGCTCCAAATGGCTAAGTGTTGGCTGCTTGGATGGGTATATATAGGGGAGGGGCTTTAGTCCCGGTTGGCCTGGCCAACCGCGACTAAAGGCCTTCGGGCACCTTTAGTCGCGGTTGGCCTGGCCAACCGCGACTAAAGCCCCCCACGTGCACCGGCTGGCCACCGTGCGCCCTGGGCCCAGGCCTTTGGTCGCGCCACACGAACCGCGACTAAAGACCCCATTAGTCGCGGTTCCTTTACCTTCGCGACTTATGGGGCTCACCCGAAGCCTGTTTTTCCACCAGTGCATGTACCAGTTGATGAAGACACAACCATAAACCATTGATGTCAGTATGTCACCAGCTTTCCTATATAGGTCAGAGGAGAGATCGACAGGACTACAGGAGTTCAGCTCCAGCCTGCAGGCACCTCCAGTGTCACCTGAGAAAAAGATATGATCAGCTCGAGCAATGAAAGATGCAGATGTAGTGGTACAAACTATTGCTGTTGCAGTACAAATAATAGGTTTGCAAGTGGTTGCAAGTTGAGAGCACGTCCATGTTTTTTTTATCGCTTGCAGTCTTCTAAAACAAGAAGAAACAACAAAAGCTTATCATGTACCAGACAAGTAGTGGAGGAATCGTAAAATTGAAACCAAAAACAAATCTGTTTTATGATAAGATATTGTTTGCACAAGTGGAAATGTCAAAATAAGTACCTCCTTAAAAGCTGCACTATACGAAACATCCTTGAACCCCTGAGTTCAGATCAGGCATGTAATTAAGATCTAGTAACATGATAAGCTTTATCGGAAAAAATTAAGATCTAGTAATCAGAAACAAATGAGGGAAAGGGGAAAGAAACATAGTGTTCATATGCTCACCAATTTTCTGAAGAGCTTAAGTGATGCAGTATTTGAGTCACTAATTTTTGCTCTGAAAGTGTGAATTTTGTATTTCTCTACTACAAATTCTATCATCGATAAGTTAAACTCTTTCCTTGTATTTATTTATTTATCTACTACAAATTCTATCATTGATAGGTGTCGATCATTGAGACATATTAGGTATATCTTCCCGACAGAGCTCCCGCACCCGCGCGGCGGCGCCGCGCCGGGAGGCCACTGCTCCTCTCTCCCTCGACCTCCTCCCTCGATCTCCTCTCCCGCCGCCGCCGCTCAGGGCGTCGCCGGGCAAAGCCCGGGTGGCGCGGCGGCGGCGGTCTTCCTCGGTCGCAGATTGGAGGGTGCGGCAGCGACCGGCTCTTCCTTCCTCGCGGCAGTGAGGCGGGGTAGCGGCGGCCGGGGCGGATCTTCGGCGGCTGGCGGTGGTGGGTGGGTGCTGCGCTCCGATCTTGGTCCGTTGGGCCTGGGCAGGCGGGTGTCTCCCTCTTTCCCCATCGGCACGAAGTTCCCCTTGGCTATCTCCGCATCACTGAGGATGGACGGGTTCTGAAGCGGCAGTGTCCTTCCCCTTCACCGGAGGTGGTCGGCCTGAGGCATGAGGAATCCATGGCGGTGGCGGTCTCCTCTTTCGCCGGAGGGGATCGGCTAGTTTGTGGCTATTTTGGCGGGTCTCGTGATCCGTCATCTAGTCCCCGACGGCGAGGCGTGGCAGCCGGTGAAAGCCGGTCCTGACTTCGGTCATGGCGGTTGATGGCGGCGCATGTTCGTCGCTACCTTGTTGAAGGCATCATCTCTGCAGTCTACGGTTCTTCTCGCATGTGCTGCTCCGGGGAAACCCTAGATCCGGGTGTCCCGGATCGGACAATGGCGGTGTGCAGCATAGTTCTACCTGTTGGGGGAATTGTTTTTGGAGCAGACAACGGATGGTGGTGGTCCTGAGGTGGAGCGGTGTGTTTCTGTTGTGCCGGCGTCGTAGAGTCTCGGCGGCATGGTGCAGCGGGGTCTCGGAGACAGACGCAGTGTGATGGACGCGCGCAGGATGGTGGTGTCGTTTGACATCGTGGCGACATTGATGACAGGCCTGGCAAGGTCAATGCGTTGATCTCTCTTGGAGATGGGCTCGCGGAAGATGGTGGTAGCGATTCTCTGGTGTATGTAATGGTGTGCGCTGAGGCTGCTAGACTGATTGTGTTTCTCAATTGCCAATGGGCGGCTTGGGCAAACACTCGGTTTTTAGATGATGTGCGTTGGTGTGAGGTTAGGGTAGTGGCTCTATTCTTAACACCCCCTTCATCGTTTGTTATAAGTTTAGCGAGTTGTCGCTAGGAAGGTGGCTTCAAATTGATCTTTGTATTTCTCTTGTAAGGTCTTGAGAATAATCTAATAAAGAAAAGCTATGTGCATCCTTTGGATGCAGAGGCTGGGGCTACGCTCCCATTTTTCTAAAAAAGTTAAACTCTTTCCACGGATGTAGCATGGAGCAATGGAACAGTGAGTGAGATAACCAAACACCACCAGTCTATTAACAATCTCATTTCAAAACAATCTTTTAAACTCTGTATTGTGTAGAAATATATCAATTAATAATAGTATAGGTAAGCAACTATCTTGTGTGTTGTCTTGCTTCTTAACAATTTACATTGAGATCATGTCAGGAGCTTTGAGGATCATGAGCGTTAGGACAATACATAGCTAAAATTGTAGCATATTAATAAACATTTCAACAGCTGCAGCTGGAGAAGAAGTATCTGTTAAATCCCTTGGATCATGTAGTGTAGATCATATGCGGGCATGTACTATCTCTGTAACAAAAGGTGTTCATGTACTGTGAGAGGGAGAGAGATCGAGGGTCCACCTTCACCCTTGCAGAGGTACCGGAGGACATCGACATGGAGATGGTGGCGACGGCGGCGCGTAGGTGAGGGAGTGATGGCGGCGGAGCTTCCCATCGGCACTGTGCAGACCTAGATAGGTAGGTGTGTAGGTGGGGCGAGTGGCACTCCAGTCAACCTCGTGATCTGTGCCACCGCCTCCACCACTCTATATATAGCACAGGCGACAGGGGCCCACCAACCTGTGATGCGGTTGGGCGCCCTCGATCAGGGCGCGAACGAGGTCAAAAGGTTGTGCTCGATCCGTTGGGTTCGACCACGTTGGAGATCATCCTAACATTCTCCCCCTTGATCTCAACTTTTCTTTTAACTTTATACTTTCACTTTATTCGTTTCATTTTTTATCAGTTCATAGGACATGTTTCATCGTCACAGCTCTATTTCTGATAGAATCAGACAACCACAATACACTTCTCTATTTTGAAACAAATTCTTTTACTTTTGGGCCTCTTATGATCCAGGATAGGTAAGACTTTCCCTTAAACCCATGCCGGCTACGTGCTCCTTGAACACGCTGGGTGGTAAGCCTTTCGTTAGCGGATCCGCAATCATATCTTTTGTCCGTATATGCTCGAGACTTATTGTTTGATCCTGGACCTTGTGTTTCACAACATAATACTTAACCTCAATCGGTTTCGTAGCTGTACTCGACTTGTTGTTGTGAGCATAAAATACTGCATGCTCATTGTCGCAGTACATTTTTAGTGGTTTGTCAATACAATCTACCACTTTCAAGTCAGGTATAAATTTCTTTAACCATAATGCCTGCCCCGTGGCTTCATAACATGCTATAAATTCTGCATACATCGTGGATGATGCAACTATCGTCTGTTTGGAGCTTCTCCACGAAATAGCTCCCCCTGCAAGGGTGAATACATATCCAGATTTGGATTTTCCATCATCTTTATCCCCCGCAAAATCTGCATATGAATACCCTCTTATTTTTAGGGAATCAGATCTTCTGTATGTTAGCATGTAGTTCTTTGTGCCTTTTACATAACGCAATGCCTTCTTTACCATTTTCCAGTGTTCAAAACCTGGATTTTCTTGATATCTACCGAGTACTCCGGTGATAAAAGCTAAGTCAGGGCGAGTGCACACTTGTGCATACTGTAGGCTTCCAATAGCCGAAGCATATGGAACCGCTTTCATTTGATCGAGCTCGTATTGATTTTGGGGACTTTGATGTTTCCCAAAACTATCACCCTTGACTATAGGGGCAGGTGTGGCACTGCACTTATGCATATTATACTTACTTAGAATCTTTTCTAAATAAGCCTTTTGCGATAGTCCTAACACTCCATTGTTCCTATCTCGGTGAATTTCTATGCCCAAAACATATGACGCTTCACCAAGATCTTTCATATCAAAATTTGAGGACAAGAACTTCTTTGTCTCTTGCAGTAGACTAACATCACTGTTGGCAAGCAGAATATCATCCACATACAAGATTAGGAAAATATATTTCCCACTTTTAAACTTTGCATAAACGCAATTGTCCTCAATATTTTCTTTAAATCCAAATCTCTTAATTGTCTTATTGAACTTTAGATACCACTGTCTGGAGGCTTGCTTTAATCCATAAATGGATTTCTTTAGGCGGCATCCCATTTCTTCCTTGCCCTCCATGATAAAACCCTTGGGTTGTTTCATGTAGACATTTTGTTCTAAATCCCCGTTTAGAAATGCCGTCTTTACATCCATTTGATGCAACTCTAAATCAAAATGTGCAACTAGTGCCATGATGATTCTGAAGGAATCCTTACATGAGACCGGAGAAAATGTCTCATTGTAATCTATCCATTCTCTTTGTGTAAATCATTTTGCCACAAGTCGTGCTTTATACTTTTCGACATTTTTATTGGAGTCATATTTTATTTTGTAGACCCATTTGCAGCCCACTGTTTTGGCTCCTTTAGGAATATTCTCTAAGTCCCAAACATGGTTGGCACTCATCGATATCATTTCGTCTTCCATGGCCTCCACCCACTTTGATGAATCTGGGCTTCTCATGGCTTCTTCATATGAAGTGGGATCACTTTCCATATGAACTATTTATGTGTTGTAAACTTTGTAATCAGTCGAAATGGCTGATTTTTAAGCTCTTGTAGACCTTCTAGGGGCCTCAATCTCTGGAGCATTCTGTTCCTCAACTTGTGGCTCAGCTTCAGGAGGTGGCTGTTGTTGCTCCCTTTCATGCTCAACAAATGGTTCATTTGGCTCCTGACGGACAGGTTCCGAATTTTCACTCATCGTTGTCATGGGTGGAGTCACTACAGGCGCTTGCACCACAATCGCTGGGATCGTCGGAACAGGTGCACATGGTAGCGCAAAAAATGGCCCCTGAGTCATCGGATTAGGTGCATGCACCCTCTTCTCCTCAAGATCAATTTTCCAACCTACCATGCTCCCCCTGGTCATTTCGTCTTCTAAGAAGACATCATGTCTCGTTTCCACAAACTTTGTGTATTTCTCTGGACAGTAGAAACGATAACCTTTTGACTTTTCAGGATAGCCAATAAAATGGCAGCTGACTGTTTTGGTATCTAACTTTGCGATATTTGGATTGAATACTTTGGCCTCAGCGAGGGCTCCCCCACACTTTCATGTGGTTTAGAGAAGGCACTCTCCCTGTCCATAGCTCATACGGCGTTTTGGGCACCGATTTGCTTGGTACTCTGTTTAGAATGTGAATAGCGGTTTTTAACGCCTCAATCCACAATCTCAATGGTAGGGTGGAATAGCTCATCATATTGCGCACCATATCCATAAGGGTACGGTTGCGCCTTTCAGCTACCCCATTCTGCTAAGGTTCACCCGGCATCGAGTACTGGGCGACTATTCCAGTCTCCTGTAGAAACCTTGCAAAAGGTCCAGGGACTTGGCCATATGGAGTATGTCGACCGTAGTACTCCCCTCCATGATCAGACCTAGCTATCTTTATTCTTTTATCAGGTTGATTTTCAACTTCAGCTTTGAATATTTTAAATTTATCCAACGCTTCTGTTTTTTCTTTTATTGGATAAATATAACCATATCGGGAGTAATCATCCGTGAATGTTATGAACGAATCATAGCCATCCACACTTTTCACAGGAAATGATCCACATATATCGGTGTGAATTATTTTTCGATTTGCACCCTTTTTTAATTTGCTTTACAAATTTTTATTTAATGCAATCGATGCACTATTCTATGTCTGAGAATTCTAATGGAGGAAGAATATCATTTTTAACAAGTCTATCCATTCTCCCCCTCGAAATATGGCCTAAGCGACAGTGCCATAATTTCGATGATTCATCAGTTCTTTTTCTTTTTCTTTTGTTCTTTCTCTGACGCGGACAACACTTTTTCACTCACATTACACACAGACAACACCCACATAAGCATTATTACAACATATGGCACACTTGCCATGTCCTTCATGTCTATGTGTACTTTTCTGTCACCAGTTGCTTCAGCAGCTGGGCCGCACATATCTTTGAAGAACCAGTGAACTGACTCTTTATTCTTTCAAGATACTCCCTTACGGAAGCGCACTCTGCAATTGAGCCCACAATAGCGTTCTCAATTGTATTATTTATAAAAGGCACTTAGCCACTTTTTATTCTGCCATGCAGCATCATCTTTTGGTCTGACCGGCTGTGGGAACCCAGTCCACCTCAGCACAAATCGACCTTCTTTCTCCATTCAGTGTAGTTGTCACCTCTGAGGGTTGGAACATACTTGATGCAGCTCATCAAGTAGTACCCTCCTTTAAACCATAATGAAATGAGATCATAACAACAATTTCATGCAATAATCCAACGTTGGTCAAAATTAGAACATACAACTGTTTGTGCAATTAAAACTATATCACCGTTGGGCAGAAAATAGAGATAAATGCACAGCTTATTGCAACAAAACATGATCATGTCATTAATAACGTTGGTCCAAAAATAACATAACCATAATTGTCACAATAATCACTTTAATCATTTCTTTAAAATTTTGATTATCACTTTTGCATTTTTGCAAAACTAAAATGCAACTTTAACTATTTGCAGCGAAAAATTTGAATTCATTAAACTTTAAAACTTTCAGAAGTATCTCTGTTACTTTTTAATTTCCTAAAACAAATATCTCGTTGGTTCAATTTGCTCAGGAAAAACTTGACAAAAATGCTTCTTTTACTATTGCAGCGGAAATTTTAACTTTTCCGAGGCATTACTGTTACTTTATTTCCTAAAACAAATATCTCGTTGGTTCAATTTGCTTAGGAAAAAACTAGAAAAAATTTGGCCAAAAAAGAGTCCAAAAAAAACCTAAACTGTAAAACTGTGCAGGCCTAAAGAAGCTCCCGCGGCCCACAGCCCACAGCCCACGTGAGCGACTTTTGTCTGTGCGCCGCTCGGGGCATCAGACTTCGGCTCCTGGACGCGGCCTGTGGCCCGCCACTGGCCTGTCAACACGGCCCGAACGCAGCCTGTACGTGGCCTGCTGCCGCTGCCTCTACGTGGCACGCAGTGACGCGGCGCTCACGCTGTGGCCTGCCGACGCGGCCCGCACACGGCCACACACTCCTCGACGCTGCCTACTCAGTATCCTGTGCAGCTCGATCCTAGCCGTCGGATTGAATCCGACGGTCAGGCGCCATTCTCACGCCGTATAAAATAGGGCGGCCAACGGCCAAACCCTAACCCTAGGCCATTTTCATTTTGCCCCCCGACCCCCTTTCTCTGTCTCTGCTCTGGCGGCGGGAGGAGACGAGCTGCCGCTGCCGGCGCATCGTTGCCGGCGACGGCGAGCCCACGCGAGCTCTCCTCGGCGCACGCTACCCCCACCTCCCCTTTCCTTTGCCCGTTCCTCCCCACCACTTCCTCTCCACCAAGAAAGCCCCGAAGGCCAACGGCGAGTGGAAGAGGCGAGGCGACCCGCTGTTCTGTCCGGCACCCCTCTGGCCCCGTTGCCGGCGTGCGCGAGCACGCGCCGCCGTCAACTGGCTCAGTGGCGGTGTTGTCTTTCTTTGCCAGCGGCCGCGCAACAACAGCAGCAGCTGGCATACTTTCGGCGGTGGCGGCGCAGTGGCCCCTCTGCCCCTGTTCTTTCTCGCCGGCGAGCCCAAGGCCCTGATACGTCTCAAACGTATCTATAATTTCTTATGTTCCATGCTAGTTTTATGACAATACCTACATGTTTTGTTCACACTTTATGTCATTATTATGCATTTTCCGGAACTAACCTATTGACAAGATGCCGAAGTGCTAGTTCCTGTTTTCTGCTGTTTTTGGTTTCAGAAATCCTAGTAAGGAAATATTCTCGGAATTGGACGAAATTGTTGGAGATATGCCCAAGAGGCAATAATAAAATGGTTATTATAATATATCTTTGTGTTTATGATAATGTTTACATACCATGCTATAATTGTATTAACCGAAACATTGATACATGTGTGTTATGTGAACAACAAGGAGTCCCTAGTAAGCCTCTTGTATAACTAGCTTGTTGATTAATAGATGATCATGGTTTCATGATCATGAACATTGGATGTTATTAATAACAAGGTTATGTCATTATATGAATGATGTAATGGACACACCCAATTAAGCGTAGCATAAGATCGTCATTAAGTTATTTGCTATAAGCTTTCGATACATAGTTACCTAGTCCTTTCGACCATGAGATCATGTAAATCACTTATACCGGAAAGGTACTTTGATTACATCAAACGCCACTGCGTAAATGGGTGGTTATAAAGGTGGGATTAAGTATCCGGAAAGTATGAGTTGAGGCATATGGATCAACGGTGGGATTTGTCCATCCCGATGACGGATAGATATACTCGGGCCCTCTCGGTGGAATGTCGTCTAAATGTCTTGCAAGCATATGAATAAGTTCATAAAGAGACCACATACCACGGTACGAGTAAAGAGTACTTGTCAGGAGGCGAGGTTGAACAAGGTATAGAGTGATACCAATGATCAAACCTCGGACAAGTAAAATATCGCGTGACAAAGGGAATTGGTATCGTATGTGAATGGTTCATTCGATCACTAAGTCATCGTTGAATATGTGGGAGCCATTATGGATCTCCATATCCCGCTATTGGTTATTGGTCGGAGTGAGTACTCAACCATGTCCGCATAGTTCGCGAACCGTAGGGTGACACACTTAAAGTTGGATGTTGAAATGGTAGAACTTGAATATGGAATGGAGTTCGAATATTTGTTCGGAGTCCCGGATAAGATCCCGGACATCACGAGGAGTTCCGGAATGGTCCGGAGAATAAGATTCATATATAGGAAGTCATTTTATAAGATTTAAAATGATCCGGAAGGTTCTATGGAAGGTTCTAGAAGGTTCTAGAAAAGTCCGGAAGAAACCACTAAGGAAGGCGGAGTCCCGGAGGGACTCCACATCCCATGGCCGGCCAACCCTAAGGGGAGGAGTCCCAAGTGGACTCCCCTAAGGGGGCCAGCCACCCCCCACATGGAAGGGGGAATCCCACCCCAAGTGGGATTCCCACCTTGGGTAGGTTTCCCTATCACATGGAAGGTTTTGGGTTCGGGTCTTATTCGGAGACTTGTAGTCCAACACTTGGGGCTTCCACCTATATAATGAGGGGCCAAGGGGAGGGGCCGGCCACCCCAAGACCACAAGGTGGCCGCACCACCTAGATGGCCGACGCCCCCTGTCCCCAAACCCTAGCCGCCCCACTCCTCCTTCTTCCCCGCACGCTTAGCGAAGCTCCGCCGGGATTCTCCACCGCCACCGACACCACACCGTCGTGCTGTCGGCTTCAAGAGGAGCTACTACTTCCGCTGCCCGCCGGAACGGGGAGGTGGACGTCGTCTTCATCAACAACCGAACGTGTG